>NC_138145.1:8466923-8725923 GCF_964199315.1 Orbicella franksi | reverse complement strand
CTGGCTTTATTACATACTCATTCTTGACAAGTAATTAAATTATATTCTTTTTATCGCACTATATTGTAAGCTATCTTAGAAGTTTTAGCGGGTTTTTCGTCATTGTACTGGGAAAACTGCTCAGGTACAGGCTGTAATAGTTACACAGTACTTGGATATTTTGTAGAGGCGCGGTGGGCAGGGCTAATGGTTTTCGCGCTGGATTCTGAATTGTGAGGTCCGGATTCTAAGGGGGGTGAGGGGGCTCATTAACGACCTTGAGTTCTTGGGTCTTTAAAGGTATGGTAAAATCTTTATTTAGACACGGTATTTCCTTCAGGATTTAACAATATTGAATTAAATTAGTCTAACTACCTAACTAATAAATCACTAATAACTACTACAATAAGAGAAATGATAAAAAAAAACCTGCTTTACCAGGAAGCCGTGTATAAAAGCAAAATGAAACTTACATAAGGCTACCATCAAAACCATACTTCTTCAACTTAGATTTAAATTCATCAAGAGAGGGTGACTGACGAATATCCAAGGGTAAACTATTCCACAATACAGCTCCGCTCTAGGACAGACTTCTTTTACAATAATTAGTGCGGGGCTGTGGAATGGCACGCGAACTGTCACTATCTCTTAAGTTATATGTTAAGGTATCGGAACGGAAGACAAAGTACGAGCTAAAGCCCCGGCCAAACGATCGCAACATGTCAACGCAACATATCGCAACATTGTTGGGCGCAACATGTTGCGTGCGTTTGGCCACCGTGTTGCGATGTGTTGCGACATGTTGGAAGTTGTTGGCTCAAGTTTGAAAATGGTCAAATTTGAGCCAACAACACCCAACATGTCGCAACACATCGCAACACGGTGGCCAAACGCACGCAACATGTTGCGCCCAACAATGTTGCGATATGTTACATTGACATGTTGCGATCGTTCGGCCGGGGCTTAAGATAGCCCGGAACCATATTACATACTTAACAAATAAAGAAGCCTCGACTGTGCTCTGTTCTGTTGTAAAGCACGCAGGAAGCGGTAGAGCACGAAAGAAGTGTAGGGGAAAACACGAGACGTAATCGAGTGTTTTCCCTACTTCTTGAGTGCTCCACCGCTTCCTAAGTGCTTTACAACAGAACAGAGCACAGTCGAGGCTTCTTTATTTGTTTTATGATAAAGAATCCGATAATTTCCCCACGCATTTGGCTGAATTTTATTTTCCAAACGAGCAAAAGTGGCGTCAGCCGTTTACTGTTCTTTGATAAAGCACGCTAAAATAAGCCAATCACAATCCTTGTTAGAATTGTTCAAATAATTTGATTGGCTAACGAAGCGACAGCTGTCAATTCCAAACTGGATTTCAGCTAAGCTTTCAGTTTCGAGTAGTTTGAGCGGCTTTCGAGAGAAGAACGATGCCTTTGAAGTTCGCTTTTAAGTTAATTTTTAAATACGGATCTAAAGGCAGGTGAAGATTTATAGTCCAGAGGAATCCGGCCGTATTGTGGCCCATGAAAACGTGCAATTTTCTAGTGGAAATTACGAAACGCGGAGCTCAAAGCTTGCGGATGAAAATGCGAAATGCCGAGTTGAATTTGGACGGAGCTACAGTTATTTACGGCGGCATGTACTAAAACCCGAAACAACGAAACGAAACGACCGAAACGACCGAAACGAAACCACAGAAACGAGCGAAACGAAACCACCGAAACGAAACCACCGAAACGAAACCACCGAAGCGAAACCATCGAAACCACCGAAACGACCGAAACGAGTAAAATAATAAGTAAATAAATTAAAAAATTAAAAAAAAAAAAAAAAAAAACAGTCTTGATCTCTGGCACGTTACTATGGCAGCCTGATCTCGTACCCAGATCCACATGTGTGACATCGTTACATCTCAAACCTGAAAGATGGATGAGCGCAAGGGTGTCGACGACGACCACGAAGACATCGAGAAACAGGTGAGTATTTTTCACATTTTGAATGGCATTCTAGCTGATACAAGAAATGTAATTTCAAAGAAAGGTTTTCTGGTCGTATCGTGGATTCTTAGGCAGTGGCGAATCGACTACGCCGAGCCCAGAATGTACGGAAACACGGTCTTAAGAGTACTAGTATCCGTGAAGAGCTGAAGCGCCTAATAAGAAATTACTTTGAGAACTGCAGGAGTCACGAAGGCTTGACGTTAAAGCCTGTTAAGTCCTGGTTCGCACGAAGAATGCTGCAAAGTCATTCTCGAAAAGACCATTCGATTCGTCACCGTCTAAGAATCCACGATACGACCAGAAAACCTTTCTTTGAAATTAGATTTCTTGTTTTAGCTAGAATACCATTCAGAATGTGAAAATACCCACCTTTTTCTCGATGTCTTCCTGCTCGACACGCTTGCGCTCATCCACCTTTCAGGTTTGTGATGTCACAATGTCACACATGTGATTTAAGAGCAGGATCTGGGTACAACAACAACAACAACAACAACAACAATAACTTTATTAATGTGTCAAATACATTCTAGCCGAGGATAAAAAACCCTCTACTAATAGGGGACACATAAAATAAATAAAATAAATTATAAAATTTAAAAACCTAAATTTGATATTTACAATAAAAAGAGACTAAAATTTAACTGCATTATTTACAGTAATTCCAACAATTCTAAAATAATTCATTCGTAAGTAGATCATGTGCTACATGGGTACGAGATCCGGCTGCCATAATAACATGCTAGAGATCAAGGCTTTTTTTTTTAACTTTTTTATTTATTTACTTACTATTATGCTCGTTGCGGTCGTTTCGCTTGTTTCGGTGGTTTCGTTTCGCTCGCTTCGGTGGTTTCGTTTCGGTGGTTTCGTTTCGTTGTTTCGGGTTTTAGTACATGCCATTTACGGCTTGTAGCCGCATGCAGCAAGATTGCCCGAACTAGCGTGACAAATGGCTCCCTCTGATTCTACTCCGTGCACAGAAGAGATTATCAGAGCGAGCTTTGGACTGACCTCTCGTCGGTTCACCTCGCTGAGATGACCGGAGAACGAGCGTTACTACACTGCATGTAAGTGTTGTTTGAACAATTGAGCATTTTTACAAAAATAAAGCTTCTCATCATAAACAGAGACAGCTCAATTGTTGTTTTCTGTCGTTGTTTTACTTCTTAAGTATAATTTCTGCCTTCGTAACAAATATAATGTCTTTTATCGAAGCACTGTTTAGGTTGGGAATTTGTTTATTTCGCTACGTGTTTTGTCGGCGGGAATCTAGCAAAACTTGTTATTTTAGTACAGTTTTAACACTACTGTTGCTAACAATGGTCTCTGTGAGCCATATTTACTACAGACAAATAGCTCGTTTCCATTGCTTTTGTCTGAATCACAGGGATGTTTAATTTGGGCCAAATTTGTCAAAATTGCGAAACAAAAATTTGAAAGCTAGCTTACTGTCATCAACCCGTGCTCTGTTCTCTGATAAAGCACGCTCTTTCAGCCAGTCAGAGCGCGCGTTATATGGAAACTTTATTATAAAATCTTATACATCATTATTGATATATCAACAAGGCGTTAACGGTCCAGTTTAACCCAGTTTACCATAGGTCTTTATAGCTAAAAAAAGGTTAAATTATTTTAACCAAAACGTCCCATTGGTCGGTCTCTTGGTTTTTTCCTCTATTTCAGGCTGGGCATTGGTTTAGAACTTGGGATCTAAGCAATAGTCTTTATACCTCTTGCCAATAGGTTCAGAAATTATCGAGACCGTAACACGATAAATCATATAATTTAGGCAGAGGATGATCGTGACCTTCAACAAATATAATTTAATTCTACGTGTAATAGCTATATATTTTAAACTCACCTTTTAATTTACTTCACTACCGCTTCAAAATCAGAAGTTACCTGGTCAAGCTTTGAAATTTGAGTTCAAATTAACATGCGAAGTGAGATCAGGCGACATTTTTTTGGCAGAAGCGTGCAGCAGTATGCATGCAGACCTTTCACACACAAGCACTTTGGAAAATCCCGGAACACTTATGAGCGATGCTATATCAAGGTTTGGATGATGGCCAGTGATGCGCAATCAGCGGTGAGTGGTTTTTGCCAAGCGAATTAAGGTTACAGTATACCTTCAGGGGTGTCTCGCGCGGAAGCGATCTAGCGCGTGCAGTTTAAGCTGTAGAGACCTAAACCCCTATATCAAATTAAAGCTTATGGAGCTGGCTATCAAACTATACCAAGAATTTTGAAAGAAAATGAATTGTCGAATTTTTCACGACTTCTAAATGCGAGCGCCCGAATCACCTTTCGAAAGCTACAAGTCAAAGCGAATTTCGTTTTTCGCCAATTTAATTTTTTCCTCGGTTTCAGGGCCCAAAGCGCTTAAAAAAGGTGTCCGCGATTTGGCATATTCAATTGCAGTAAAAAGTTACAGAACATTTTCGAAATAGGATTAAAAAAATGTGGAGTGATCGTACAAAAATCGCTCTCGAAGAAAAAGTATCTCGAAATTAACAATTCCCAGACACGCTTTTGTAGTTTATATGTTAAACTAGCCACTGTCCAAATTTAAGAGCAATTGAACAAAATCCCTTTGAGTTATAACTCTTTAAAGTGTCTGCTTCAAGTGAAAAAATTTATTCGAGAAAACAGCGCTAAGAAAAATTTTCTGCTTCGCAAACAAACTCCGCCCACAAACGCCTTCAACTGGGTTCTCAGATAACTAAGCCAATCAGTGCAGGGAAAGTTTACTACCGTTAACCTCCTGGTGAAATTTACGCGCGAATCTCTAAAAAATTCTTGTGTTTAGCAATGCGCTCAAGGAACCGAAGGCAGAGAGATAATTTTTCTGTAGCTCGGTTTTTCTTGAAGCTGGTCTGCCAAAATGGGGAAGACTAAAAAGGATACGAACGCTAGAGTGGCTGAGCGAAGGAAACAAACAAAAGAAAGCGCAGAGAGCAACTGTGTGTGGGCAACTCTGCATGGATAATATTTCAAATGGTCTCAATGAGTCCGACGATTCGTCGATATCGGACTCAGCATCCCTGTTATTGCTGTCAAGTTCCGAAATTTTTACAGAACCTTTCTTTTCTCTTACCACGAATATTTGCCCGCCTTATACGATAACTATAGCTTCATCCGCGTGGCGAACTATCGCTTCTTCACTCATTGATGTATTTTCATTCGTTCTTCGCTGTTTTCGCTTTTTCGAACTGGTCCATGGTTTAAACGTGGTCTATGTTTACTTTTAACTTAATAGAGACACGCCTAATACCAAAAATGCTGGGTAGTCAGAACAACAATGCTGATCAACTGAGTAGTCAATTCGTG
Organism: Orbicella franksi; assembly: GCF_964199315.1. Lineage (NCBI taxonomy): Eukaryota > Metazoa > Cnidaria > Anthozoa > Scleractinia > Merulinidae > Orbicella > Orbicella franksi. The sequence continues at coordinate 8,720,620 of NC_138145.1, read as the reverse complement.
ACATCCATATAGGTAATTCCCGCGAAAATCGTCTCGGTTGATTGCATACGCGCCATAGGGCTGTCAATCAAGAGGTAAACTTTTACTTCCGGTGAAAACGTAAAACCGCCATTTCTCCGCCAATATTTAGCCTTTTTCAATTTTTTTTCCCAGAAATTAGAGATTATTCTTCGACCACTATTTTGACCCAAAAATCCAAATTTGAAGAAAATTGCCGACCCGAAGGTATACTGTAACCTTAATGTTATTTTAAGAATAGTTCCGGGTAATACTGGAGTTCCTTCAATGAGATCACTGACTTTACAAGGCTAAGGGGAAGAAATTTTGATAACACAGTGTCCTTGCACTGTAGAGATTTGAGAAATTTGTAATGATCTATGACACTGGTTTGGACTCTTTATCGGCGTTTTGAACGCGCCTCCGTAAAGCTGATATAGACAGAAAGTGTTGTGTCATTTGTGGTTTGTCTCCGGTATGTCATTGAAGTATCGCAATTTTGTAAAGCGAAAAATAAAAGGAAGAAGATCAGGATGGACTTCTAAAACGGCGACAGGTTTGCAATTTGTAAAGCAAGGACTTAAAAATCTAACTGCTTACTCTTTCCATGATAACTTGCAGGTTATAAACAATGAAAACTCAAGGTTTTATGGATTTATCCTTGATGGTAAGGCGTAGCGTATACGATTTTAAGCGGAACTTTACTTATGTCTTCCGGTGGCGCATGGGAGCGGGTTTAAAATGTATGCGTAAATATGGCTGCTGTGTATTGGTCTCGAGGCAAAAATATCGATATCGTGCAAGAAAATAAGTTCAGATGCTGCATGTATATTGAGAATGGGGCAGTCAATCATTATTCGTAACAGTATCATATTACCACGAAAAAAACACATTCAAGTAGGGGCTAGTACTGTCTTTCAGCGACGTAACAGCACATAAGCTTGTTAAATAAAAAAAAAAAATGCTAAAAATAACGAAAATGTTTTCCGAACAAGCTGATATAAGTGAGAGGCGCTATAAAAACTGAAGATTTAGGCTGCGTTCTCGCAAATTTCGTCTGCGGTTGTAAGGAGGCGATAAGTTTACTACATTGACTGACTATGAAGTTTTCGCTTGTTATCGCTCTCGTGGTGGGAATCATTCATTCTCAAGAAGGTTAGTTGATGGTACTTTAAAGAAGGTTTAGTTAACAAGCCAAAATTTAAACTAAAGCTCCGAAAATCTTCTCAACTGATTGATAATAGACTTTCGGAGTCCAAGTTTCATTGTTCAGAGTTCAAGCGGTCGGCGAAATGGTATCGTTTCGCATGAGGACAAAATAATCGTTAAAATTAGTAACTAGCCTACTGCGATTTTTTTCTCGATGGGAAAAGCCTTTTCTTATTCCGTTTTAATTGAATAAAATGTTTGATTATAAAAGAAAAAAAAACATTAGATATGACTATTCTTGTTAAAATGCCAGAACCAAATAGATATTCCCTGAGTATGCTATACTGGATAAAGCAACGCGAAACAGATAAAATTTTTGACTAAATCACGCGTGGTCCTCAATGCTAAGGAAAATTAATCTCGAAACATTACAACAATGCAAGTATATTTGTCGTAAGCTCAGTAAATTTTTGTAATTCTAGTCGTCAGGCCATAATCAATCTCCGACTAGAAGACAACTCAGCTCTTTTTTCTTTTTTAAAAAAAAAAAAAACTAAGTTTTTCATCTCATCATTTTATTCTTTTTAGTTCTCGGCTGTGGTGGTGGTCGTCGAGGTGGCCGTGGCGGTGGCCGTGGAGGTGGTGGTAGAGGCTCCCCACCTCCACCACCGCTGCCTCCACCACGCGGCGGCGGCGGTGTTGGTGGTAAGTAATTTCCACTTAGTTTCTCGGTTTTAAACTGCGAACGAAAACGAAAACGAAAACAGCAACTTTGAGAACCGTTTTTTTTTTCCAATGGAACAGTAATCAGCGGCAACATAGCAAAATGACTTGTCTTAAGTGAAAAACCTATGTTACGGTTGACCTGCACCTCTTTGAAACGTTACTTTGATTCGTTTTTGTTCATCTGCACCTCTTTTATTGATAGCGCTAGGGGAACTGTTTGTTTTGTTTACCTATTGTTTAGTTTAGCCAATTATAAATAATCTTGAAAACGGTCCAAGTCGCTCCCTTGCCAAGATCAATGCCTTAAAGAAACTTTTTAATGATCTGTTATTCTCTCATTTCCTAAAAGCTTTAAAGTGCACCTAGCCCACGTCTACCCTGGAAGGTTGAATATCTCACGTCCTCTCATTTCCTTCAGGATGGTGCACTACACATTCGAAAAGTGCTCAGAAACGCCTTCCAGAAGTGCTATCGGCTTTTGCAGCAATATCCCAGATATAAAGAAAGATATACTGTACAATTTACTGGCGATGAGCGGTCAATGCTACAAGAAAGACGTAAACGGTGGTTAATTTTGTCGAACCGAAACAAGTGAACTGAGTCCGTGAGAACCATTGAAGAACTTTCACTGGAATTTGTTCCGCAGACGTTCAAACGCTATTTTCAAAATGTTCTGCTTAAAGCCAACCAGCAATTTGTAGAATTACTACCAACAACCTATATCTTCCAGTCCCGCAGTATTTATAACATAACTGGCAAAGTCGTGTGATCAATCAAGAAGCGTTACGACCGCTGTACTGATATGTAAATGTCGGTCGCAACTGTACGCCGCCAACCAACACTTAATTCTATTTCGATTTAGATAAAAGTCAAAGATTAATCCTTAAGAATTACATGATCACAAAACTGTTAGACTCACAGAGTTTTTCGAAGGTTTGGAAATCAACAGTGCGACAAACATTCTGTGCAATAGTTCGTATTCGTATTCTGTGCAATAGTGTCTATGACCGCGTAACATTATCTGCGGACCGCTTACGGAACACATCCTTTTCGCTTATCCGACGAATTTCTCTGCAAACTTTGAGAAAAATTTACATTGGTTATGTGGAGTTACGACTTAAAACGTGTGACAATGTGAAATCGGTAATTGTATGAAATGTTTCCTTCCGCCTTTGCTTCCCGCAGCTTCAAAAATACAGGTCCAAACAATTCTACGATTTTCAATCGATCGAAGCCAGTGTTTTGGAAGTCATCAAGTCTCGAAAACTGCAACACTTACGTCGATCTTCTCAACATGAAGCATTCCAGAAAGTAAAACACAAACTGGATTTAATAGAACAACCATACCTTGACAAAATACATTCTCGCTAAGGACAAATGTAAACGGGCTATAACCACGCGTGGGAATCTTGTGTTTAGGTGACGAAATTACCATCCAAAGCAGTCCTTGAGTTTTCTTTACTGCTTTTCGTTTGCCTGTTCTTCCACTTCGTATCTAGCTTTCCATTTCTAATATACAAACAGCTCGTCCGCAAAGAAGTCTTCGCCGTCGTCGCTTGAAATATTGCATATTGTTCTCAAAGCTCTAAGGCCCGGTTTAAACGTCGCATTTTACACGCGCCGAATCGAATTGCCGAATTAAGTGCATGTAAAATGCAACGTTTAAATCAATTAAATGCGACATATTTCAATGAAATGCGAGTTCAGTCAAATATTCGACTGATCCAGTCGAATATACGACTAAAGTTGGACAGTTGATTTAAACGCCGCATTTTACATGTGCCGAATCTAATTCATAAATTGTGTTAAATAAATTATGTTAAAGAAATTATTATGTTTGCTCGAATGGGAATTAACACGTCGCTATCGCTCGCGCCCAGCAATTTTATTCGGCAAAAAAATGCAACGTTTAAATCAAATCAGCCAAACTTATTCATTCGAGTCGACTAAAATTAGCATTTGATTCGGCGCAAGTAAAATGCGACGTTTAAACCGGGCCTAAGCAGTGAGTTCACAGTTGTCGAACGTGCTCGATCGAAGTTTATTTCGGATTCTTCCGAATCGAAACTTAACTCTGACTCCAGTGACGAAAAAGAAATGATTCTGAAACAAAACGTGGCCGTTTTAGTCCCAAAATATATTGGAACGATTAGTTTTGTTTTCCATTTTCTCGAGCAAATACAGAGAGCTGACTGAGGCGCCATTGTGTTTAGTTCCTGGGTAGACGTCATCGGCAACCGCCGCCCAGACTCCCTTAAACGCGGTCGTGCAACACTTCAAGCACGACTTTGAAAGGGCATAAAAAATCAAGGATTCAACCAAATTCAAAAATTGTTTCGCGCAAATGCTTCAAGTAACAAGTGGATTCGTTTTAGCGAAAAACAATTTTGGGGGTTAGGGGCACTTTAATAATTGCTTTAAGAACAACTTTTTCCCCTCGGTATGTGCCTTCTACCTGTATTTGTATCAGAAGGTGATCTGTGCAATTTTCGCGGCCTCGATCAGTTGTTGCGTCCTTCGGCTTGAGCATTTTTGGCTAATATAAGCAGGCTATAATAACATTTTGCATTAAAGTTCGTAGTTGATTGTTACACAATAAACTTCTCACAAATTGCAAGAAATCCATTAAGAGCTGAGTAAAATGAGTCATAACTTCTGATCCGCAATATTTCTCTAACTAATTGAGTTCTGCTCTTGGACCTCTAGGTGCAAGCAGAAGTAAATGTTTTGCACAGATCTGTAGCGGCAATCCTACCAACCGAATAAGAAGCGATTCTCAAGGCGATGGTGCTTATTTAGCAAGAAGGTAAAGCCATTTTCATACAACGTCATCAAAGTACATTTGGCGTTACAACACCGCGTGAAATTCCAATAATAATATCCCCTCGTATCCCCCCTAAAATAAGCCCCCCCCCCCACCATGATCAATATGGCCCCTATATGTTATAACCATCTCATCCGCCTGATTGATGTGTCTGGGTGTGTTTGATGTGTTTTGTATTTATTTCGTTCCAAGAGACCAGCCTTTCATATTTTTTGTATGTTCTTTTTATACGGATCACTGAGCAACAAATTTTTCTTCTTTTAACAGTTTATTTTCTACTACTATAAACAACTAAAAGAATTTACAAGATTATAATTATAAATAAGTAAATGAACAGTACAGTACATACAGTAGTGGGACACCCAAAATAACTAAAAAGCTAAACTAGTTGGGTGACCGTAATTATAATAATTAAAAACTTGAGAGTCAGGAAAGAGGCACAACAAATCTTTTGATTTCTTTTTCTTTTTTCAGGCTGTTGTGAGTTCGTGAAATCGGTAGATTGGCTTTAAGAGAGTCCTACGAGGCACTAATAAGCTAAAAAAAAAAAAAAAAAAAAAACACAGAAAAAGCAATAACACAAAAGGTGCATTGTTTCGATAATCCACCACCTAAGGCCCCCGTCCACACTACGCCGGAGGAATCTGAAAACAGAGGTTTCACTTTGAAAACGCATCAACTGTTTGTCGTCCACAATAAGCCAGGGGAATTTAAAAACGCAACAATCACCGTTCATTTGGATTTATTTTTGAAAAGCCAGCGTTTTCAAATTCGTCCGGCTTGAAGAGCGCTTTCGAGAAGCTCCGTTTTTGTGACGGATAAATGTGAACGGTAGGCCTAACGGTAGAAATAGAGCTGCGATTTCAAATTTCTCCGGCGTGGTGTGGACGCTGCCTAAGTTAATTAGGAAAGCCTTATTCCAAACGGAAAATTGATAACCTGCGTGTTCTCTTAAAGGTCAAATGAACTAAAATTTAGACATTTATTTCATTTGAGTCCAATGTGTTCATTAAGTATAAAATAAACATATTCTGAAGTTTCAAACGAATTGGACGAAGCATTGCGGAGATATTGGAATGTTAAAATCACTGCTTTTTATTCTTCATAATCGTAGAGCGATCGGGAAAACTGTCGGAAATAAAACTTGTGACGTCACTGTTGATGAGCTCAAGAAATGCGGGAAGATTGAAACTGTTTTGGTTTCAAGTTTACACTGAACTTCAGAGGAAAACCACTCAAAATCCAAAGTTAGCACTTTCAAGGTCATCCAGGCGTACCCAAAACTTAAGTTAGAATGGCTTATAAAAATGAAAAGAGAATGCTTTACGCCCAAAAATTATTCGCGCGTTTGTGCTAAACACTTTTCCGAAGACAGCTTCGAACAAAACTTTGTGGTAAGGGGTTTGTTGGGACCCTCTTTCATGCTTCGTCAACTTGTACTCAAGAAAGACGCTTTACCGACGATTTTTGACTTCACTATGGAACGTTGCAAGCCGGCAATTGGGCAAAAATCGACGAAAAACAAATGAATAATGCCCACCAAACAGCGGACGAACTCCTCAGCCATTTCCCAAGTAAAATGAGGCTCGTATTTAGGTCTAAAACCTTCCCCACGAAGACTCACTGAGGCAGAAACGCAGCAATGTTCAATACAACAATGACGTCACAAAGCAGAGTCTAAGTTCCATTCCTGCCGTTAAAGTGCGCGGTCATTTTGGAAACGCGTTCGTGAAGCAATCGGCTGTCTTCATACTTTTAACTTTTTTACTCCTTTTCACGGCTTAGAAAGAAAAATTTCCGCATAACGTTCTTTAAATGTTCGTTTTTTTTTTTAACATTTCGGCCGAAGAAAGGATGTCTAAATTTTGGTTCATTTGACCTTTAACCAATGAGATTCGCCCCATTGTGCTTTTTAAATATGACAGACCTCAGATATTTCATCGACTGTCAGCAAATTTTCCAAGAGCATTAGGCATTCTAGGGTGGTGACCTCTTTCATGGCGTATTTTATATTTCTTTGTTGCCATATTGCTTTCCTCTTTTTATTGATTTGTCTTTTTTTTTCCGTTTTGAAAACTTATAAATGCTAGAGTGATGGATGCAATGTCCAGCATTTGTCTAGTATTAGCTAGTATTCGAGCCCATGACCTCTCAGATACATACAGTTTGGCGCTCTAACTAATGAGTTATGCATAGACTCCTGATGAGTTTGCTAGGTTACTTACCAGGTTCATATGAGACATGCGTCCTACATACTGCTAGAACCAGCAAACCCGAAAGCATCTTGTAAGAGCACCACAATTTAATCTCAACCTTAAAATTTACCAGAGTCCTGTATGTATTCATCACATACTCATGGAGAGAAAAGGTTAAGAAACCTGGCAAAGTTCTTTGTTGAAATAATAATTGGCTATTTTGGGGGTTGACCCTGCACAAAACCTGGCAAAGTACATAAGCTGGTTATGTGTGCTCATACAACTTGAACTAACCAATAGAAGCATTGCGATTATGAAATTCATGCATACTCTATGAAAATAAACAAAAGAATAAACTTCCAAAATAAATTTTAGCTTGTTTGTTTGCTTGTTTGATGTTCATCGGTTTTTTTAAAACCATTTCCCGGTTTTTATCATGATAGACGCACCTAATTGTCTTTTTGTAGAAATAATAATCTTTTCCTTTCTTTTTATTGCAGAGGTAGTCGCCGCCATAGAGGTTACGACATTGTATGTTCTGCAGGGGCCAGTGTCTACGCACCTTTTCCCGCTAGAGATAAGGGGGTGACCAGACCATATAGCCCTAAGTCATCTCACTGGGGGGCAGTTTACAACACCGGTGTCTTCATGGAAGGCACTGGATCATGGGCAGGTAGAAACTTCATCAGTAAATCTTTTGTTGAAACAGCCAAAAATGCTTGACTCAAATATACTTTTTTGATCTGTTGAAGTAAAACTGTTACTTTTTAGTTTGATCAATAACAGGAAATAACGAGTAACCTTAACGTATTGACGTTACCCTTTAGTATATCAAAATTCTAAGAAAGCCAGAGCAAATAGAAAGGCTTCGGCTCCATACGCCGGGCCGACTTAATAATTAACCATGCTTAATCAAGTAACTACTTGTAGTCCAGTTAGCAACGTACGGGAGAATTTCTCGCTAATTCTGTTTAGTTTTTTGGCATTTTCCGAGGGTACAATATGTTCATGAAACTCTTTGTACCGGTGCAATCTCGCTCTACATGTCACAAACTACAGTAACCGGGATATTTGCTGGTCGAGACTTACAAGTCTTACAATGTATGATTATCATGTACCTGACAAAATTATCAGGCACCCTAATTATGTAAAATGCATCTCGCACTTTGTAGTCGTATCTAACTAACTGAAAAAAAAAAAAAAACTGATTATTAATTACTTAATAACCATGAACGTTCGGTCTTAACGGGAAAATCTCAAAACGAGGTTTGGTATTTTATATTGAAGGTCGAGGTTTGATATTTTCCCATAAAAACAACAAAAGTTAATAAGCTGTTTATTATATGGCTTTTCTCTTTGTCTTTGCAGGCCCGAAATCGGCCCGTGGGCCTTACGAGAGAATATTGCACTACAGTATTAGCCAATCAGAGCGCGCGTAATAATAATTATTGATACAATATGAGGGCAAGCAGATTTTGTTCATCGCCAGTTACTTTACATTGCTTTTGCATTTGTCTCGTCCCAGGCTACGAGGTCAAGATGTGGTATGTGAGCAAGGGAGTTAGGGATCGTGTTAGCGTTTCTGCAGGAGATTTCGTTGGTACCATGGAAAACAGGGCTGCTGTGTCGCGTGGTATGATAAATCATGTTCACGTGCAACTTCAGAAGAATGGCGTGATAGTGAACCCCACACCTTATATTTGTTAAGGTAAGGCATTGTCGACCGGTACCAACCAATGTACACGTGAGCGAGCAAAGCAATCATCTAACCGATAACTCGAACGATTCAAACAACGAATCACTTTTTCTCTTGGGAAGGGAGGAACTTGAAAGTTTTTGAACAGATTGTGCCACCCGAGTGCACTCAAAACCCCTGACTTAACTGAGACCTAAATGTACGATTTTCTATCCCCTTTTTTCTATCCCATAAGGGCTTATGCGTCCAATGGCGTGACAAGGACTCATAATGATGATGATGATAATGATGGAGATTTAACCTCCCACCTTTAACAGGCATCGCAGACAGACAGACTTTAACATGCGTTGCAGACAGACAGATATTAACAGACGGTCGTTGCCTGTCTTGTTCCTTTGAAGATTATGTGTAATACAGTATATCCATTTTGTTAATCGCCCCCAAAAAGCTCAATGCTATTAAGGACGAAAATCAAAGTTTGTCCCTGCAGTTTTAAGAAACTCAAAATCTGCAACCTATGGAGCACCCCATCATAACTTAATTCAAGCCTGTAAGGAGTAAACGAACGAATCATTGCTTGTTTTGTGAGACAGGTTTGTAGGTCCTGGGGTTAAATCCCGTTCAAGCCTGAATTCTTTTTTTCACCTGTGTGTGTATGACTACGATGATCAATCATGTCAAATTAAAATTTCTGATATTTGATATATTCACTTCTTAAAATTATTTGATGGCTGATTTTCATTTTTCTCAGGTTTTGCAGTCTACTCACTGGTGCAAATGACAAAGCCTGGACAAGAGGAAAGACTCAGGACTCCATAGTTTTTTGGTTAACATACATGTAGAACAAATAACCAGGCGAAACTCTGCCGGTTATGAAGATCGAATGCTTGTAGAATTACAAAAGTGCTATAGCAAATCAAGGCAATAAACGTAAGATAAACTTGATTAACCATGAATCACTTGTTAGTTTCGGGGTACAAAAGCAGTTTTATTCCGAATCGACTGATGATTAAGGTGGTTACTAACTAAAGATACTATTTCCACCCACACAATTCCTCAAAACAGCAGTCCTTCACTCCATCCCTTACCGGTAGAATAATAGATCGACAATCTTCGTGTAATTCTTGGACGAAACGCTCCTCTGAAGATACTCAGAAAAGCTATTTGTAAATCAGTGTTGCGCTGCGTCGGCGGAAAAGTGTAACACTTAGCTACTTGTCACCATAAAGTCGATAAAGTTAAACTACCGGTAACCATTTCTAAAGCTGACGTTTCGTGTGAGGCATCGTGGGTTGTATTCGTGTTAATATTTGGCTCTTATTAACCGAACTTAGCCGGTCTGTATGGGAAAATCTTGACCGAGGTCTTGAGTACAGACCGAACGCAGTGAGGTGTGATGTACTCACGACAGAGGTCAAGATTCTCCCATACAGACCGACTAAGCTCGGTTAATAAGATGTTTATTATATGGCAAACAAGAACAATTTGATTGGCTTAATGTAACTGGTCTGTATCAGCTGACATTTTGCTTGCGAACGCCGATGAGCTGACTTGAAATCTGCCAAAGTTTTTGCCAAACTTCAGTCATGAACTTCATTATTATACAACAAAACTGTTCCTCCAGATTTACATCCTCTGTTTTAGTGCCTTCAAATAGAAATCTATACTCTGCCATCTACAACACAGACCACTTACAATTCTGAGGATCATAAAATAACATATTATATAGAAACTGTCATATTTTGTAGCTTATTTCGTGGATTGTGATATGCTCAATCATTTATTTTCCAAGCAAGTGAATCTTCGAAATCTCCATAAACAACCACAGTTTATATAATAAATTGAGTGTCCTTTTGTTTCTTTTGTGATGCACATTTGTGGTGCCACGTTTCAAGAACAGTGCTCCAATATTTCCAGAGATATCGTTTATTCAGTATTTTACCACTTTTTAGTTGCAAACAATATGACATCACCACTGATTAATTTGCATAATACAAAAACGTCAATATCCCTAAAACGAAAAAGATATTTCAAAAATAAAAACGTCATTCTTCTTTCAAATAAGCAGAAATTATTTTTCATGTCATATGCACTTAACTTTAAACAATTACATCATATGTGCTCAATCCAATCAGTGGCCTCGCGATGCTTTTTGCATGGATACAGAAAGCTTCCCAAACTACTACAGGCTGACTTGTCATAAAGTGCAAAGCTGTTCATATATTAACGAAACGTCGGTGCGGGGGGACGAGTCAGTTCCATCGGGTTTATAGTATAGAACAAGGAAATTTGGAAGCACGAAGAGTGGAAAAGCAATGTTTTAGGCTAATCGTGTTTAACTCTGTCACTTTTATTACCGTGCTTTTTACATTACATTATCACCACGATTAATACATCAAAACTAAACTGCATTTCGACAATTCGTCTAACTGCATTGCTTATTTCTTAAAGGAAGGGCATTAAGAGCTTGATATTCCACTTTTGCTCGGTGGTCGATTTCCATCTGTCTGTACACGCCAGAACCTGAGAAAAATAAACATCAGATATTAAAAAAAATCAGATACTTTTTAATTGTTGCTTTAATTTGATAAGTTGTACATGTTTTCACTCCTTATCATGTACATGTAATTGTTTTTGAGCTATTTTAGGGTGAAAGTGGGTTCACAGATTTTGCCGCACCGAAATATTATCATCATAATATTCAAATTCGCACGATATCGATATCGAAAGGGAAAGACAAAATATTGCAGATAAAGGGAAATATAAAATATTGCTGATAAAAGTGGACGGAAAAGTGCGAAAAATCATGATATTTGGCCTGAAATGGTTTGCAAAAGGTTTTGAGAATCGTATGGCACACAAACACCCAAATTTCTTAAGAGATTGTACCGAAATTTAGCATTTTTGAAATCCTTTATGCTCTAAAGACGCGAGCCCGTTTTTTCAGTCACTCGTTCCTTCACTCGCTCGATCCTCCATGCCAGTGTTCAATAATATTGAGGTGTTTTCTCAAGGCAGTTGTTGTTATGTTACTCAAGAAAAATGACGGGTTTCCTTTCTAGTAAGCTATTTTCGTCTTGTGTCACTTTATAAACAAAGGAAGCACAAGAAAATTACTCACCAAAACTTTCCTAGCGCCTCTACAGCCACCACCATCATCGCCATCACCTCCCCCAGGGCCTGCGACTAAAAGGTGTAAAAACAAAGAAGATCCGATGAAAAAAATCCAAAAATCAAAGACAGCGATTATCTCTTATGACAGTAACACGACAATGAAATAACACAGAACTCAGCTAACATGACCCAAATTTACCATTTTTAATACAAATAAGACTGAATCGTACAGAATGAATTTGAACATAATTTCGGATTTGTCAGGAAGACCAGAGTCATAAATAAAAGAATTTACTTTTCAGGTTCAGAATCCCCACTGCCACTGCCATCATCATCATCGTCCATGTTACCGCCAGCACCTCCAGGGCCTGGAGCTAAAACAGAATGAAGATAGAATGAAAAGAGGGCCTTACGAAGGGCAGGCATTTCTCTCTTGGAACAGCATTGAAAATACACATCTTAGCAAGGATAACACATTCCTTTTCCTAAAACTAAAATATAAGACCTGAACGGTGCAAAACAAGTTTTTATAATAATTATCATAATTATCGCTTTTATCAGGAAGACAAGAGTTATGAAGAAAATGATTTGCCTTGTAAGTATCAGAAGAATAAGAGAATGGTTTTCAATGAATATATATCTTACCAAAGCTACGCTGTACACTGCCTCCGTCGCCGCCAGATCCTCCGCCTCCACCACCCCCACCGCCGCCTTGCCCACCACCACCACCTCCACCAGTGCCACCGTCGCCGCCACCACCGCTACCTCCGCCACCACAGCTTAGCACTGAAAATAAAGACGATTCAATAGGAAAAGCCCTCGTCAAGAGCTGAGATTTATGTCCCATGAAATGACACCGAAAGTAAACTCAATTAATCTAGGATTAGTCAGGTAAAAAAAAAAATGTTTTTGCGTTGCTTGGCAAAAAATACCCAGCACTTATCTGAATAAACACTTTCCGTCTTGAGATACTTTGAACAGAAATTTTTACAAGACTTTTAATGTAATTGGTAATCTTGCATCCAATTTAATTTCCGTCATGAAATCAGTGAGGCAAGAGGCTAATCTTAAAAGCGAAGCCCGGACTTTCAAATTTTCTTGGCGATCCCGTAATGATCTAATTCTGTTCAAAATTTTCTCTCCAGCCACGTCCTCATGGGAAATACCCAACAAATAAAATCAGTTCAATTGTCGTTCTTATTTGAACGTCAATGAAGAGGGTCTTTCCTCCTTGAGGACAAAATGCTTAGAATGACCTGTTTTTCACCGGAGATAATTTGCTTAGTTCTAAACTGCAACATTTGGTTCTATCAGTTATTTTTCTCATATATTTCTCAGCAAACTACCAGAAAGGGCAAATCTTAAAAGTATAGTCCTTTGCCATTCAGTTGACGTAGTTTGACTAATACATGTAACTTTTAAATCCAGATGCGTTAGCAAAAGAGAGTATTATAATTAAGAGTATTACTAACTAATTAGAGACTGTTTTTTTTGGCAGTCGTCTGAAACGACCCTAAGGTACAGTTAACTAACCTCTTTGACACTGAATGATTCCCACCACTATAGCAAGAACAAGCCAAAGTTTCATGACGAGCGCTGTTTACTTCCTTGTTAGCCAAAAACTGCGTAAAGACCACTGAAGAGTATGGAATAGCTAACTGGATGTTGTGTATTTATATGGTTTCTCAGCCAGGTTATATCGGCCTTTTGAGAGAAATCTTCGTTATTTATAACTTGTTTCCGTGATACCGATGCAAACATACTCACGCTCCATACGTAAACTCGGAAACTCGTCAAGTGATATTTATCTCTGAAACAATTCACGCCAGAATAGTACGCAAGTGAAATCTTTCGACTCATGTAACAGATTTCGGAAAATCCTAATACAACAACAACAACAACAACAGCAAGAACTTTAATAATGTGTCAATATACTAGCTCGCTGCATGGAGCCTACTGATCGGAGACACTAAGGTTTCATGCATGCTCACATGGATTGAAAATTGAATAAATAGACTAATTATAATTCGCTGAACAATATTTACGATATTAAGTAGAAATATTAATAACAGTGAATTAATATTACAATTTAGGAATAGTCAAGAGATTTTGTAATTTAAGTGTCTGATGCTGTCAGTCGGGAAATTCTGTGCACCTATTCTCAGCTGTTAAACTAGCCTGGTCCTTTTTCCTTATGTTCCTTGCTGATAATGAAGTTATAACCTTGTCCTTGTCATTTTGACCATAGAAGTGGCCCAAAATTTGGGAGAAGTTTGGGAGAACGTGAGATCCCGTGGGAACACGGACCGACAGGCGAGTGTTTCCACGACATTCGAGATTTCTATGAGGTGGTAGCCTCATGAGGCTATCGCCTCATAGAAATCTCGAGCTCATAATCTAATTGTTTTATTAGAATTCTAACTGAAATTTCCTTCAAATAACGATTCCAATTATTTCTGGTCTTAGTATTAAATTTCACCGTTCTCTGATTGGCTACGCTACTCACTATCTCTTCCGTTGTAGATAGTAAGTAACGTAGCGTTGTGCGGGTGTTAACAAACTAGCGGCCGCTTCTTTGCGTTTTCGAAGTGTCTTAAAAAGAATGTAGATAAAGTTTTGAACGACTCATAGATTTATACTAAAACAGTTATATTATTCGCTCTCGATTTCTATGCGTGATAGTTAACTCCGGCTGCGCCCTCGTGAACTATCACGCGATAGAAATCGAGAGCGAATCATCTAGTTGTCATCTAATCAGCGCGCTTATTTTCTTTTGGCTATTTTCTAAAGTGACTTATCATACGTGCACGAGTAAGTAACTTGCCATATGAAGACCCCCCAATCACGCTAAATATAACGCTTATTGCATCAGTTTAGAGGCACATCATTCTTGGAAAGCAGTGTAAACATGGATAACCTTAAAGGTCAAACACAACGAGATTTGAACATTTTTTCTTTTATCCCAAAGCCTTTGAAAAAAATAGTTTAACCAAAATGAAGAAGAATCAACTCTTAAAACACGTTTTGTGCGAACTGTGACCCTCAAGAAACGAAGAACGACGTGAACGAAGCCATCCACTCAACAAAAGTCCAGATTATTATTATAATCCAATTGTTGTCTCGCAAGTTCAATACAGCTAGTGTTGTTGTGATTTTCATTTTTTATTTTCTATAAATTGTTAAGATATCGTAGGCTAGGTTAGTGTGCGAAACCAAGAAATATAGTCGCAAATTATTACAGAGATATTCGATGTTTTAATTTCTCTCCTATAACTGATTTTTCCCCAGCATTACCGTGTATTCTAGTGGAGATCGGCTACCCAGAGTCAAGTTAAAAACGTAAATATTGCCGAGGCCAATGTCAATAAATATTTGATTATTTTTTCTCATCCCTCTTCAGGTTGCCGATATTGAGATAGGACTAAAAGGCACAGTACCATGTACTTTTAGACAAAGTTTAGTGAACGATGATAAGTCAAGACTACTGCAAGCCTAACCGGCGCAACATAGTATATTTAAAACAGCATTTCGGTTGACCAGACCAGCCCTCGACAGGTCTAGATGTGACTAAATTTTAAAATTAAATTACAATACTATATAAGGGAGGATGCCGTAACACAGTTCAGAAACTAAGAAAGGAGTGACAGAAATGACATGGGGGAATCCTCAGTGTCTACAATATTTGCCTCATTAGCATAAGTATTTCAGTTTCTGATGGAGCTACAAAATAAATCAGTTCTGAATATTGAAAGGTCATAGCACGATTAACTCTGCCAATGAATATGAGCTTGATGTATTGAATACTTTTTGTACAACACGGGTTTAAAAACTCAGTTTTTACAAAGAATGTATGAGCTCATTAGCGCTATTGCCACCCGGAAATTTGCAGTTTTTGAAAGACAATATGTCCTTGAATATTACACCCAGAGCTAAAAATTTCACCATGTATTAAATTTTACTAGCTGTTAAGCTGCCCTGAGTCAATTCATATCTAACATATTTCCTTCGTTGTACGTTGCCTGATGAGTGTGGTCACTCTTTGACCATATGAAACAGGACCGTAGCAATAAAACGATGAATCACTCCTGAAGTCTTAAACTGGTTTCAATTAACATACAATGCTCCTTTAAGAGTTGAGGACCCTTTGAAATCCATTCACCGCAAGGAAATATAATGTAACATGTTTCCTTCTGTACGCAAGGCCATATGCAAATCAGCAAAATGTACACAATGACGTCAGCATGAATCCCCCTATACAAGAGGATACCAAGAAAACAAAACAAATAAGTAAAAATAACACCAGTCTACGCAGGATACAAGTTCAGTGATCGGATAACTCACGCTTGTGTTTTTATTCGCAAAAGAGCACATGCAATATCAAAACTTTTTCAAAAAACTAAATTATAACTTCCGTGATCAAACATGAATTCACATCTCACGCAGCGAAATTTCGCAGTGATGGCTGCTTTGTAAGTCTTTGGAAATATACAAAATAGATGAACCGTTTAAAATGTAGATTTTTAGAAAGAATGTGAAAATAATTATGTTTCTTAATAGCGTCGCCTAAAGTGTCAGGGGCGGGGCAGAAGACTCCTGAAATTTTCGTATAGGCATCATCCAACAAAAAATGACGTCACATCCGGTTTAAACTGCGCTTCGCGGCTCGTTTCACAAAGCGAGAAAATGGCGTTTCGATTACTCGTGGTTTCCCTCTATTTGTAAACCATCAGTTTCGTTTCATTTTATATTGAATATGGAAGGATGTTGCAGACACATTACTTCGACTTTTGAAGCAAAAATTTCGGGAAAAGAGAAAAGTTTATTATTGTTTTGAAGCAAAATAACGGAGAGCCTTCCGTCATCGTCGGGCGAATTTTACACATTTGTAAAACTGGTGTTGTTCCGACTTTTGGTTCTTGTTGTTCGTGATTTAGTGATAACAATAAGTGTAATAGCCTATAATGTTAACAACAACCTGGATGAAGTATTGCTGGCCATAGTTTGCACTGTGTACTACGGGAACATAATTAACAGAAGCCGTTTAGCTCCGAAAGTCGCTGTCACCAGAACTTTTGTTACTCTTGGCTCACGTGTATTGGTAGAAGAGACAAGCTGGATCGCATGCTGAAGGTCAGTATCCCACATTCCTACATCTCTCGTTGAAGATTGTTGTTTTCAGTAAGATACAGTACATATGCATCGGTAGTTTGGGGTCATCAGTCTCTTTCTCTTTGGTGAGTGCTTTTAAAACGCCCAGTAAAAACTTGATTCACGGCATGGAAACTTATGCCTCGCTGGGTCGAAATTCGAGCAAGATTTTTGAGTTCTAGTCCTCTTTAAAAGTAATTAAATCAATTATTCAAATCCAAGCCATCAGAGGGAATCTGCCATTGAAGCTGCCCTAAGTTAAGGTCCTGTTCATGGACCTTCCCCTTTGAAAATCGTGGGGGTGTTCTTTGAGGTAACACAGGTCCCACTTGTATGGTCTCGGGTACCCGGGATAACCCTCCCCCTGAGGCAACTTTATCAAGTGTTTGTATGAGAAAATGTAGCCCATGTAGGCCGAGTAAAAGTTGACCCTGCATGATTATTCGTAACTCCTATTGAATAATCAAATGTGCAACTATCCCTCTTTGTTTAAGTTTCCCTCACTCATTTGATCAGAGTGGGTTTTGCTGAGTTAATTTTCTCTTCTTTGATACAAATTGCTGCTTTAAATCTTAAATCTAGGCATTACGTGACACTCGCCATGCTGAGAGTTGTTCCAGTTAGGCGAGCCAAAGTGTTTATGTATACTCAAAGAAAAGTTGTTGGTTACTTTAGCTGCTAAGGTGAGTCAACTTGCCCACCTGAATTGTCTCACCCCCAAGTCTGGTTCATCATCCTTGTGTAAACGGTTGGTTGAATTTTGCAAAGAAATAAGTGAAAAGATAGCTCCGCCAGGGTAACTCGGGGAAAGGGTTGTCTCTGGTACACAAGAGCTATTCTATTTTATTTCCATTTTCCCTCTTCCTCTTCCAACTGATTATGCAAAATATACTGTCCAAAATCTTTATGGGTACTGATGTTTGAGAGTGTCATCTTTATCACTACTGTGGAATGTACCTCACCATACGGCCACCCCTGTTAACACAGCCACCTAGTTATTATGGCCACTCTATTCTGGCTCAAACAAAAGCTCAGTCGGTCATTTTCTTATTTATTAATTATACAGTCAGATTTTTGTGACCTGTTGGTGACCAGATTAACAGAATTCTGGCACATTGTAGGAGTAATTTATATACAATTTACAGCAAGCAATAGGCATCATTTTGTTAGTGAAGTCCCATGCATATATGTAACTCTTGATTATTTTGAGATTTTATCTTTATTATGTCATCAAGGCAATAATATTTTGATTCCTGCTCCAGCGGTAGGGGGGGGGGGGGGGACTCTCCTCTGTGTGCTATATACAGCTGTGCAGCCCCAAAGGGTATGGTTATTCAGTCGTTTTGGTCATAAATACTCCAGGGTAAGGCTTTTGCCCTCTAGTCTTTAATTTGTTATGTTTTTTTAGAATAAGCTACCTCAATTTTCATCATTATTGATAAGACCATCGACAAAAGTCCTTCAAAACTTATGTTTAGGGCAACTGTAGCAGTCGCAACAGTCATAAATGGGGTAGGGAAAATCACAGATTTTGGTCATAAATAGGTTAAGAGTTTAACTTTTGTGAAGAGGTCTGCACTGACCCCCACCCAATTTTTCTGGGATGTACAAAACACATTTTCTTAGCAGTTACTACAGTCTTGCTTTAGTAAATCAAAATAGTACTTGCTGCCAGGTACTTTATAAAAGTATAACCCCTCCAGAAGCCTTCACAAAGTACATGTAATATCAGGTTAATTACTAACAATTTTTTTTTTTGCGGCTGATTAAAATTTGGTATTAAATTGTACTGAACTGGTGCAGATTTAATATACATTATATTTTGTCACACTTAGTTCACTTATTTTAAGACTACTCAGCAGCAACTAGTACCTCTTGTATGACCATGCAGTAACAGTATATTCCAAACAAAAAAAAAAGTACATGTATATGTATTACTATCCTGCCTGGAAGAGTGTGTAGAGAGAGCACACAGTGCAGTGCCCTACTATATGTCTTTTGTTAGGAATAATAATCTTAAATTTAGAAGACTCATATTGATCTTAGAATTCACAAAAAAGTTGATTTCTTGACAACTCTCCTTTAGCTGTGTCACTTCATAATAAATTAGCAGTTTGGTATGTTGTAGCATAGAACTTTAATTAATTAAGTTATCGCACCGGTATCACAGAGGTCATGGGTTAGAATCCAGTTCACACCTAATTTTTTTTTCAGACTATAATTTCACCTTTGCTTAAGTTGTGTATAGTACGTTGCAATGATCAATCATGTCTTTATAAGTTGATCAATGTATATATGTCCCACTGACTTATACTTCAACATTTTATCTTAAAGTTTGTTTATTTGTTTTATTGTGTGGTTCTAGAAAATGTCCATACCCACCCCAAGGAGATTACTGGAAATTCCAGGGATTGGGAGGGTCTCAAAAGCCAAACTTTTTAAAGAAAACTATTAATAAAAATTGGAATTTTCATAGGGATGGGATGGGGAGATCTCTGTTTAATAAATACATAAATAATATGTACAGACCCATTATCTGATGTGAAGACTGTGCAACATATCCTGGCCAACGAGTTGCCAAGGTGTAGCATCCTTGTTATCAATTTCAAGTACCAAATTAAAGAAGATCAGCGTGTTAGATGGGAGAGGGGAATTTTTCAAAATATCATAGACTAAAAAAATATATATTTTCCAAACTCAGTCATGTTAGTAGTGTTAGTGTCTATTTATTTATTTATTTATTTGTTTATATATTTATTTATTTATTAATGAATACCTGTGAAGAGATAGTCATACATTCTTGCAAATATTCTGGGAGTCTCCCACATACCGGTTAGATCATCCAGTCCCCCAGGAAAGTTATGAATTTTATTCTCCAAGTAAACTACTGAACCATGGGCTCCAGTGCGGACAGTGCTATTACGATGCAATTTGCAGATGTGCTACATAATATGAGCGTAACAGTTTTGTTACCATGGCAACAGACTGCATTTCAGACCTTCCCTGATATTCTAGGCTTTTCTGGCCACCTCATGTCCTTGATTAATGTTTTTCAAGCTGAAAATCACTGGATTATTGAAATTGGGTTAGAGGGGACTGGAAAAGATTGAGTTGCCAATAGGGAACATTTTTTTGTAGCCATATTAGTGTGTTGCTTGTAGAACTATAAGGTTACCAAGTTTCAATGATCTCTGCTGTATATATGGTCTGCACTTGATGTAATATTGGGTTTGGTGTATGACATCATCAGTCCTCTCATTTGCATATATTTTACACATTTTAAACTTAAATATCTCCAGAATTAATGCAAATATTTGTTAAGGTAAACAGTATTTGTAATCTATAGCGGAATTCTATTTGATACTCCTAAAAATTCTGAATCAAGGGATAAACATTTGATGATAGTAGCATGCCAAATCATTGAGTTGAATTTATGCTGCTGACATTAACATGTACTGTAAGGTGTTAAAGAGAATTTTGGAGGGGAATTTGGTGTGTTTATTGAATTTCCAGAGGTTGGTTGGCTGGTTTTGTTATTGCTTTGTCATTATCTTCCATGTATTTTTTTTAAAAGCAGAGTGCTTGGTGGCAAAAGCAAAACTGGTAATATTCTCACTTATCTGTGTTTCTAAAGTCATGTTTTTAGGTTTTTGGGGTCAATCTATTAGTAGTTGCACTGTCTTAAATTACAATAGAAAAGATGTGATATTAATTATGTAAGTTATACTTTGGTATCGTTCATACCAAAATTATAGTAAGTTTCTGGTTCAATGTTTGCCTCTGCATTAATTTGATTAAACTACTGTAGTTTATTTTTTAACGGAATTTAATTCTGTCAAAAGGGAGGTGGGAATCTGAGAACAATAGTGAACTAGACCAACAAATATCCAGAAATCTACCACCATTGCTTTCATGGCTGAGTGGAGATGAATCTAAGTCAGACCAAAATTAGAAAAAAAATTACTGATTTATTGGAGGGTTGAAATGGGATCCTGGCTATGGGAGAGTAGGAATCAGGGCTGAGGGGGGTGGGTGGTGTGCTTGTGAATTTAAGAACCTCTCTGAAAGTGAAAACAAACTGTAGGTTTGAAAAGTTTAAAGCGGAGGTAAAAATTATACTTTAATATATCTTGTTTATTAAGGTGGTAATGAGCATAATACCCACTTAGGGTGAGTCATTGAAACAATGACATAATTTATGTTTGTCTTTTCTTAGGTGGTTACCTCCTGGCATATACACCCCACACAGGCATACAATGTTATGATTTAGATGATGCAACCTGCTTTCCCATGTTTAACATACACGTAAGAGTATTGATCAGTGGACCAGTGTACCAGTGTGATTTCTCTACTGATAATGAGAATTATAATAAAGATACAAAGCCACTCTGGTGTGATTTATTTAATTATTCCTTAACAGTAAAGTGAACCAGTTAAACCAAAGGTTGCACTCTGTAAGATCAGGTGTACAAAAATTAAATAGAAAATTTCACTACATCAATTTTATTAATTAAGTATACTTCTCTGCAAAAT
This sequence comes from Orbicella franksi, assembly GCF_964199315.1. Lineage (NCBI taxonomy): Eukaryota > Metazoa > Cnidaria > Anthozoa > Scleractinia > Merulinidae > Orbicella > Orbicella franksi. The sequence continues at coordinate 8,699,238 of NC_138145.1, read as the reverse complement.
ATAGCTGGTATGTTGTTGTACTGGTAAGAATATAATTTGGAAATTTTTATGGGAAATGTTTCCATTTAAAAATGTAGCTCAGATGCCACAACTATAGTTCTCCTTTCTGTGGTGTTTTCTTTTGTGGTAAATTGTGAAAACAAATTATGTTGACCTACATGTAAGTTAAAAAAAAATACAAGTAGTAGCTCTTCTGAAAAAAAAAAGTTAATTTGTTGTTGTTTCTTCCTGTTCATTTTTTCCTTGAACATTTTTATTTTCCTAATAAGTAGTTTAGCTAGCCATAAAAATGTTTTGTTGTCTCTGAGACCATTTTCAAGATAAAAAAGTGATTTGTATATAAAATTTGAATTTTTGGGGGTGGGGGTGGGGACCTTTTCAGAATTTCCCTAGAAAGGTCACAAGGTACAAGGGAAGAGGCAAAAATAGAATTTTAAGTGTTAAAACATATGTTTTCATCATCAGTTTGGGCCTCTCTGTGAAGCTGCATAGTATACTCTAGGATCATGTTATACCCATTTTAATTCAAAATACAAATGGAAACTTGCATTGACAATCACTTAATCTCTTGGCACCGTTTTGTTTTTTAATAATTGCCTTTTTTCACAAAACAATAATTTGAACATCTTTGTTTCACAAGCTGGGAGGGGGGGGGGGGAAGGGGTATTCTACAAAGTTTTAAATGGAAAGGCCTTATCTCAAGGTCCATTACCCCTTACCCTTTTGTATACATTTGTACCATTTTGATAGAAATGGCACCTCTTTTGTCGACCTTACATTGCAAAAGGGTAAATGTACCCCTTTAACAAACCTATTTAAGAATACTGCATCCCTTTTCTATTCCCTTGGAAAGAAGTTAATAAATAATATTACAGAATCTCTTCATTCAGGCTGAGGAGAGTAAATGAGAGCTTTTCAACAACATTTTAGAAACAGAAGAATGGAATCCCTAAATGACAGATTTTCCTACCCTTTCGTACACCTCAACTTGTGAAATCCCTATCATTAATTTTATACCTGACGCCTGAAAAAGGTACTCATCGTGAGCTGAGCCTCCCCATATAGGTCATTACAGAGAGCCTTCCCACATACACAAGTCAGGAACTCTTGACAAGTACTGTAAGTAGATGCTGGCTTTAAGACTGGTCTGAGCCAGCTTCTTCAGTTTTTTAGCACAAACTTGTTGCTCTCGGTCAATTTCTAGTACAAAACCTTTTCTTTGCTGATCTGGTCCAAGTTCACAGACACTAGCATCACTCTCACGACACTGACTCTATCACTGTCACTCACAGTCTGATTCTTCAGTTTCACTTCACCATGCTTCTTCATCACTCATCATTGTTAGACATGAGTTCATTAGCTTGTAAAATTCACCAGCCTGGCACTGTCACTGTTGCTATTGCCTGTTCCCAGACTTCCTTTTATGGCTAGGTGTAGGGGCATGAAATTTCACTGCTGTTTATGAACAATTTGTTTAGATGGCATATTGAAAGTGATGAATTACTGAAAATTGTCAGTATTGCTAGTGTTCTTTCATTTCCTTAGGGATTGAAATATCTTGATGTAAGATTACAAAGAGAAAGCACACTGAAATATAATGCACAATTTTTTAGTAACCTTTCAAAATGGGTTGCCAATGTGACAGGGATTAATAGATGAGGAACTTGGTCTGCAAACAGGGCAAATGAGAGGGTTTGAAGAAATTAAAGGTGTATGCTTGACCTCAGTGGGGGGGGGGGGGGGTATTGGAACTTAGCGCTGCTGACGTCTAACACTGTTGAAACGGAAAAATAAATTTGATTATAAATGAGAAAAAACCACGACATGTCCAAATTACTTAATCGCCGTTAAAACTAATCCTCTTGCTTTGTTTTAAGGGGTTCACGGCCTGCCTGTAACGAAGCGTTTATCAATTAAGGGATTGCTTAGGGAAAACATATCTTGTTTAAGGTTCTTAACCAATCGTAACATGTTTTATGGCATCAGTTTGAGTCATGAGCAAACACACGAGTTTGTGTTAGTGTCGATCGGCAAGAAAGTTCTGCAAAGCGCGTTATGTGTGTGGGTCTGTTCTTGCAGTGATACGATTAACAGCACTCAAGTACTCTCGAGTGTTTGGCAACAGTAAGTTTTAAAAAAGGCGCTTCTGTTAATAAGGTTCCACCATGTCTAGAAACCTGTCATTGTGCATTTTTCTTAGTGTGATGCCTACCTAAGAGAATGGGGTATTTGAATTGAGTGCAACTTACCTAGAATTCATTATTTCCACACAAACGATGACTCCTGTGGAATTCAGCGAGGAGGAAATGGCGACATTTCGTAAAAAACACGCCTTCAAAACAGCGTGTTTTTGAATAAATAATTACCCTGTCCTTCAAACAAACTGATATGACGAGGAAGAAGACAAAATTTTGTTTATCGTGGCCAAATAAAACGTTAAAAATATCCGGCCGATTGCAAAATATTACCATTTTCCTTACTGAGAGAACGATTATGCCATGTTCAAATTTGATTTTGCCGCTCAGCGCTTTTTTTTACCGGATGTGACGTCATTTTTTGTTGGATGATTCAGATACACAAAAAGTGCCAGGCGTCGCAGAGTGTTCTCCCCCGCCCCTGTATATGAGCTACAAATATGGTAAACGTGCACGTAATTTTTTGGGGGCATTTTTCTTTTTATTTTAGTTTTGTTTTCTATATTTTGGGGGCGTTTTTAGTAAAACCATCTTTCCACTGGCGTTTAGTGGGTATCTACCAACTCATATCCAACGCGCGGTCGTGGAATAATTGTTAAATACATATATGAGCATCATATTCCATTTTTAAAACAGTTTGTGTTGGAAATCGATGAATAAATTGACTTACGAACGGAGTTGGTGTTGGGCTTAGCCACGGACAACGTCATTTTCATTCCTATTTTGTTAGTGTATGTATGTGGTAAATAGGTGGGTAATAGGTACCGGAGAGATGCCATTAAAACCTTTATGAGCTAATAGTAACAGCTTGTGCTTATACAATGCTCTTATTACGAACGTGCCACAATAGTGTGCCAGGATCATGACTGCTTTTGACAGCTGTGATTGTAAATGCTGATTCTATCGAGTGAGTGGTGAATAGTGTTCCTTTTACGCTACAGTGTAAGTTGTTCTTATTCGGAACGTGTCAAGATATCGTGCCAAGATTCGTGACTGCTTTTGACGGCTGCTTTTGTAAAAGCTGACTCTTTCGAGTTCCTGTACTCACCTTGTTTCGCGCAAGCTCAATGAAGACATTGAAATTGTTATAAATACCACAGAACAGTTTTGTGTTCTCACAGATTTTGTCGGTTGTTAACGTGTTCTGAGACAGCGTTCACCATGAAATCTTCATTTGTGTTTGCGGTCGTGTTGGGAATCATAATCGCTCAGTCACATATAGGTTAGTTCACTAATTAATTCTGGTCTGTGTTCTCAAACCTTTCAAAATTTTGCACCAGAAGGAAAATTTTGCTTCAACTTCTGTAAAATAGTGATGTAGTGTTAAGCCGAAAGCCTGTCCTTCACGTAACGTAGAGGTATGAATCTAAACAAAAAACAAAAACCAAATCTTTGTTACTAAAGATTCTATAAATAGCATAATGTCTTTGGGACTTTATTATAGAAACGTATAGCCTTTGGAAGTCTTTTCTTTTGCATAAGTATGTGGAAAATCCTCTTAATTCCTGCATCTGTCGATATTTTGGATTTTGTGAGACAAACCGGAAAAAATTCAGGGGTTTAATGTTGATGTTCATAGTTTTTTCACGGTTGCACGATACAACAAAACATCTCATAATCAAGCGAGAAATCTATTAGAAGCCAAGCAAAATACAAGTTATGAACTGATTTGGTACTGTTATCGGACTTCCAGGCGAAAGTGGCAGAATGCCGTGCCTTTCACAGATTTGCGCAAGCAACCCTTCCAACGAGATAAGAGGATGTGATCGTCAGGGTTGCGGAGGGTATGGAGCATCACGGTATGGTGTTGTTGGTGTAAATTAATGAGTTAGAGTTAAAATAATCTGGAAGATATTTAGAAATATTTCAGAATTGAAAACTGATTAGTTTAGGAAACTTTACTTCAAAAAAAGGGCCATTTTTCAGTCCAGTGCAAAAAGTATGATTATCCGAATGGTCAATGGAAAATACGCAATTAACCCTCCTTTGTAATTGTTTACGGTCATCTCCCATGTTCGAAGAGCAACGTGACCAGCCCAAACCAGCGGACTGGGATTGCCGTTGACCGATAGCGCGAGACTTTGATTATTGCGTTGGTAGATTTACCGTTCAAGAGGAACGAATGAGCTAACGGGCAATTGTCCGTCTTGTTCTTTTTGTTTTGATGCACAGAAGGAAACAAGTCGGAGAGAAGACACTGCGCTATCGTCACAAAGGCATTGACATCGTGTGCGATCCCGGCTCCGACATCTACTCACCTATACCCGCTACAGTTACTCGTGTCCGCATACCCCTTGGAGGAGCAAAAAATGTAGGCCGTGTACACAACGTCGGTGTCCTCATGAAAGGACGTGGAATATGGTCAGGTATATAAACTTATCAGCAAGTTTGTTGTTACTGAATTACGATTTATCACGATAAAGCCAGCCTAGTAACCACACAGTATACCGCTGAAAATAATATCACAGCTGCAAAATCTAAGAGGAGAGGAAATGGAACTTTCAATCATAAACATCGTCTTGTGAGAAACAGGACATTATTTCTTCAAAGTTTGACTATTTTGGAAAATTTCAAGCACGACTGAACATTTTTTACATTTTTACAACTTCTGATTTCTCGGTAAGAATTAAACTAACAAGGGCTAGTTCTTAAACTAAGATATAAATCGAATTTATCGGTATTGTTGCAAAATTCTTAAAGTAGGGATTCCTATTTGAAAATGTTCCACGTGGTTTTTGATTGGCGGGATACTTTTCGTTACCCTGGTGAGTCCCCGGGCCGATGTTTGGCTTTCTTTGGGATCCTCTTTCTACAGACTTTCACGAGTGCGTCGAGGCGCACAAGAGTTTACTTGCAATTTTCAGGTAACAAGGAACTAAAAACACTGAAACTGCCAAAAACCCAAAAACTTAAAATCAGCTCTAACGCATTGAAGGAAAAAAAAAAAAACACGTGTAGAAAACATATGATGTAACATTCATTTCGTTCATATCAAATTCCTGAACCATTTGCGTGTTTACAGTAATATTAATATTTTAAATGTTGCAATAAGCGCGTTTCTTATTTTAGGAAGTAGTCAATTTTTACCAGTAGTTTTTGGCGTAGAGTAGCATATTTTGGGGAGATTATTTTGTGTTTGAGAACAATTTAATATATATTTTTTTGTATTCATATATTCGACGAAGGCACCAATTTTGGGGTGTTAAAGCACGCATTCATTAGTGCCTCCCAGTCAGTTTGTACAGAAACTGGTGTGGTTTATTCTGTACCCGAGGAACCATTTGTACAAAGAAAAATTAATCCAGTTGTTTCGAAACCGAGCACCACACCAAACGTATGTCTTCCCTGGTGCATGTTATTTGTTGTTGAATCTTTCGTATGAAGTATGAAGTTTTTGTGTCTGTCTTATTTCCCAGCCTACGAAGTGACGTTGTTTTACGTGAAAGTAAAAGATGAATTGATGGGAACAGATGTCGATGAAGGCACAATTATCGGTGAAATGACTGACATGGCTACCGAGTATGGAAATGATGGGAAACGCGATATGACAAATCACGTTCACTTGCAATTGGAGCTTCGTCGTATGAATGAGAACGACCCAGATCGATACGTCGACACAACTCATTTCAGATGTTGAGGTAACGCGTGTTCATTGTCATAGAAGCGAACAGTTAGTTGTAAACGATCTATCAATTTAATTAACAAGGGTCACTTCGGATTTTTTGCCTCTGTATCAAAGTAAAGCAAATCAATTGTTTTAAAACATTACAAGAACTAGGAATTCATTTCGCAGAACGAAAGGTAATGATATTAACTTCACCCACTTCACGGGCGCACTTTGTTGGATTTTGACACACGCTTAAGTACCTGACTGAGACTGATTGCGCGGCTCCGCTAGCTATGATTTAATTAGTTTTAATCTACTTATCCACTGGTTCACTTTCTCATTCTTCATTGCTCTCACTCGTTCTTTTTCCAATATTACTCACTTCGTCAACAACCTAGTGCTCGCTCATTTTCCATGTCGTTATCTCTACGTAGCTTCTAAATTTAAGTTAATGGCCGATTTTCATTTTCCATAGGCTTTACAGGATAAGGAACAGTGCACGCTATGGTACAAATGACCGGACCGAAACAAGGAAGGAAAATACCGCTTCTTAAAGAACGAATAAGTAGTTTTAAAACGAATTGCCGCTGTGAATTTTGTAACTTAATGGTCAAATAGAAGTAGATTTACAAAAATAATGTAATGTTAAAAAGCACGGCAATAAAAGTAGCGTAAACGTAACCGGTCTAGAATTATTATTGTTACTTTTGAAACACATTGACAGCTTGCGTTCTCTGGTTGTTGGTGTTTCTTCTTGTCCTTAACCAGAGAGTGCTCTCTTCTCTGAACTCAGAAGTGGAGGAGACCGGGGGATCAGAACCTCCCGCTTCCCCGTACCTTTATCCCTCGACTCCCTCCCTCATCCGTCTCGCTCCCGTCCCCTGTAAATAAGGAGACTCAAAACACATCATAGTTATTTAGGTGTGCAATCATTAGGCATTTCCTTATCCTCTTTTCCTTTGTTCTCAGCCTTGCTCCTCTTACTCACGTCTTTTGACAGCTTAAGCGACAACATTTCATGACCTATGATGTGACCACCGTAAAAGGGTTTCCAGTTTTACCGGAAGTAGGTCAGTTTTTCAGCCCAAGGGCGAATTTTCATTTTTCCGTCGGCCCAGAAGTCTAAAAATAGGCTAAATGTAACGCTTAATAAATGATTCCCGAACTTCCGCTTCCTTCTCTTTCCTCTCCAGCTTCCCGCACCCTATCTCCCGGGTTCCCGCCCCCTGTCTTCCCCTACTCAGAAAACTATCATTCCCGCACGTTTTCAGAGCTTCCTTTTCTCTTGGTCACAACGCCTTCCAGCGTTCCTGGCTTTATTACATACTCATTCTTGACAAGTAATTAAATTATATTCTTTTTATCGCACTATATTGTAAGCTATCTTAGAAGTTTTAGCGGCTTTTTCGTCGTTGTACTGGGAAAACTGCTCAGGTACAGGCTGTAATAGTTACACAGTACTTGGATATTTTGTAGAGGCGCGGTGGGCAGGGCTAATGGTTTTCGCGCTGGATTCTGAATTGTGAGGTCCGGATTCTAAGGGGGGTGAGGGGGCTCATTAACGACCTTGAGTTCTTGGGTCTTTAAAGGTATGGTAAAATCTTTATTTAGACACGGTATTTCCTTCAGGATTTAACAATATTGAATTAAATTAGTCTAACTACCTAACTAATAAATCACTAATAACTACTACAATAAGAGAAATGATAAAAAGAAACCTGCTTTACCAGGAAGCCGTGTATAAAAGCAAAGTGAAACTTACATAAGGCTACCATCAAAACCATACTTCTTCAACTTAGATTTAAATTCATCAAGAGAGGGTGACTGACGAATATCCAAGGGTAAACTATTCCACAATACAGCTCCGCTCTAGGACAGACTTCTTTTACAATAATTAGTGCGGGGCTGTGGAATAGCACGCGAACTGTCACTATCTCTTAAGTTATATATTAAGGTATCGGAACGGAAGACAAAGTGCGAGCTAAAGCCCCGGCCAAACGATCGCAACATGTCAACGCAACATATCGCAACATTGTTGGGCGCAACATGTTGCGTGCGTTTGGCCACCGTGTTGCGATGTGTTGCGACATGTTGGAAGTTGTTGGCTCAAGTTTGAAAATGATCAAATTTGAGCCAACAACACCCAACATGTCGCAACACATCGCAACACGGTGGCCAAACGCACGCAACATGTTGCGCCCAACAATATTGCGATATGTTACATTGACATGTTGCGATCGTTTGGCCGGGGCTTAAGATAGCCCGGAACCATATTATATACTTAACAAATAAAGAAGCCTCGACTGTGCTCTGTTCTGTTGTAAAGCACGCAGGAAGCGGTAGAGCACGAAAGAAGTGTAGGGGAAAACACGAGACGTAATCGAGTGTTTTTCCCTACTTCTTGAGTGCTCCACCGCTTCCTAAGTGCTTTACAACAGAACAGAGCACAGTCGAGGTTTCTTTATTTGTTTTATGATAAAGAATCCGATAATTTCCCCACGCATTTGGCTGAATTTTATTTTCCAAACGAGCAAAAGTGGTGTCAGCCGTTTACTGTTCTTTGATAAAGCACGCTAAAATAAGCCAATCACAATCCTTGTTAGAATTGTTCAAATAATTTGATTGGCTAACGAAGCGACAGCTGTCAATTCCAAACTGGATTTCAGCTAAGCTTTCAGTTTCGAGTAGTTTGAGCGGCTTTCGAGAGAAGAACGATGCCTTTGAAGTTCGCTTTTAAGTTAATTTTTAAATACGGATCTAAAGGCAGGTGAAGGTTTATAGTCCAGAGGAATCCGGCCGTATTGTGGCCCATGAAAACGTGCAATTTTCTAGTGGAAATTACGAAACGCGGAGCTCAAAGCTTGCTGATGAAAATGCGAAATGCCGAGTTGAATTTGAAAGGAGCTACAGTTATTTACGGCGGCATGTACTAAAACCCGAAACAACGAAACGAAACGACCGAAACGAAACGACCGAAACGAAACGACCGAAACGAAACCATCGAAACGACCGAAACGACCGAAACGAGTAAAATAATAAGTAAATAAATTAAAAAATTAAAAAAAAAAAAAAAAAAACAGTCTTGATCTCTGGCACGTTACTATGGCAGCCTGATCTCGTATCCAGATCCACATGTGTGACATCGTTACATCTCAAACCTGAAAGATGGATGAGCGCAAGGGTGTCGACGACGACCACGAAGACATCGAGAAACAGGTGAGTATTTTTCACATTTTGAATGGCATTCTAGCTGATACAAGAAATGTAATTTCAAAGAAAGGTTTTCTGGTCGTATCGTGGATTCTTAGGCAGTGGCGAATCGACTACGCCGAGCCCAGAATGTACGGAAACACAGTCTTAAGAGTACTAGTATCCGTGAAGAGCTGAAGCGCCTAATAAGAAATTACTTTGAGAACTGCAGGAGTCACGAAGGCTTGACGTTAATATGATTAAAGCCTGTTAAGTCCTGGTTCGCACGAAGAATGCTGCAAAGTCATTCTCGAAAAGACCATTCGATTCGTCACCGTCTAAGAATCCACGATACGACCAGAAAACCTTTCTTTGAAATTAGATTTCTTGTTTTAGCTAGAATACCATTCAGAATGTGAAAATACCCACCTTTTTCTCGATGTCTTCCTGCTCGACACGCTTGCGCTCATCCACCTTTCAGGTTTGTGATGTCACAATGTCACACATGTGATTTAAGAGCAGGATCTGGGTACAACAACAACAACAACAACAACAACAACAACAACAACAACAACAACAATAACTTTATTAATGTGTCAAATACATTCTAGCCGAGGATAAAAAACCCTCTACTAATAGGGGACACATAAAATAAATAAAATAAATTATAAAATTTAAAAACCTAAATTTGATATTTACAATAAAAAGAGACTAAAATTTAACTGCATTATTTACAGTAATTCCAACAATTCTAAAATAATTCATTCGTAAGTAGATCATGTGCTACATGGGTACGAGATCCGGCTGCCATAATAACATGCTAGAGATCAAGGCTTTTTTTTAAACTTTTTTATTTATTTACTTACTATTATGCTCGTTGCGGTCGTTTCGCTTGTTTCGGTGGTTTCGTTTCGCTCGCTTCGGTGGTTTCGTTTCGGTGGTTTCGTTTCGGTGGTTTCGTTTCGTTGTTTCGGGTTTTAGTACATGCCATTTACGGCTTGTAGCCGCATGCAGCAAGATTGCCCGAACTAGCGTGACAAATGGCTCCCTCTGATTCTACTCCGTGCACAGAAGAGATTATCAGAGCGAGCTTTGGACTGACCTCTCGTCGGTTCACCTCGCTGAGATGACCGGAGAACGAGCGTTACTACACTGCATGTAAGTGTTGTTTGAACAATTGAGCATTTTTACAAAAATAAAGCTTCTCATCATAAACAGAGACAGCTCAATTGTTGTTTTCTGTCGTTGTTTTACTTCTTAAGTATAATTTCTGCCTTCGTAACAAATATAATGTCTTTTATCGAAGCACTGTTTAGGTTGAGAATTTGTTTATTTCGCTACGTGTTTTGTCGGCGGGAATCTAGCAAAACTTGTTATTTTAGTACAGTTTTAACACTACTGTTGCTAACAATGGTCTCTGTGAGCCATATTTACTACAGACAAATAGCTCGTTTCCATTGCTTTTGTCTGAATCACAGGGATGTTTAATTTGGGCCAAATTTGTCAAAATTGCGAAACAAAATTTGAAAGTTAGCTTACTGTCATCAACCCGTGCTCTGTTCTCTGATAAAGCACGCTCTTTCAGCCAGTCAGAGCGCGCGTTATATGGAAACTTTATTATAAAATCTTATACATCATTATTGATATATCAACAAGGCGTTAACGGTCCAGTTTAACCCAGTTTACCATAGGTCTTTATAGCTAAAAAAAGGTTAAATTATTTTAACCAAAACGTCCCATTGGTCGGTCTCTTGGTTTTTTCCTCTATTTCAGGCTGGGCATTTGTTTAGAACTTGGGATCTAAGCAATAGTCTTTATACCTCTTGCCAATAGGTTCAGAAATTATCGAGACCGTAACACGATAAATCATATAATTTAGGCAGAGGATGATCGTGACCTTCAACAAATATAATTTAATTCTACGTGTAATAGCTATATATTTTAAACTCACCTTTTAATTTACTTCACTACCGCTTCAAAATCAGAAGTTACCTGGTCAAGCTTTGAAATTTGAGTTCAAATTAACATGCGAAGTGAGATCAGGCGACATTTTTTTGGCAGAAGCGTGCAGCAGTATGCATGCAGACCTTTCACACACAAGCACTTTGGAAAATCCCGGAACACTTATGAGCGATGCTATATCAAGGTTTGGATGATGGTCAGTGATGCGCAATCAGCGGTGAGTGGTTTTTGCCAAGCGAATTAGGGTTACAGTATACCTTCAGGGGTGTCTCGCGCGGAAGCGATCTAGCGCGTGCAGTTTAAGCTGTAGAGACCTAAACCCCTATATCAAATTAAAGCTTATGGAGCTGGCTATCAAACTATACCAAGAATTTTGAAAGAAAATGAATTGTCGAATTTTTCACGACTTCTAAATGCGAGCGCCCGAATCACCTTTCGAAAGCTACAAGTCAAAGCGAATTTCGTTTTTCGCCAATTTAATTTTTTCCTCGGTTTCAGGGCCCAAAGCGCTTAAAACAGGTGTCCGCGATTTGGCATATTCAATTGCAGTAAAAAGTTACAGAACTTTTTCGAAATAGGATTAAAAAAATGTGGAGTGATCGTACAAAAATCGCTCTCGAAGAAAAAGTATCTCGAAATTAACAATTCCCAGACACACTTTTGTAGTTTATATGTTAAACTAGCCACTGTCCAAATTTAAGAGCAATTGAACAAAATCCCTTTGAGTTATAACTCTTTAAAGTGTCTGCTTCAAGTGAAAAAATTTATTCGAGAAAACAGCGCTAAGAAAAATTTTCTGCTTCGCAAACAAACTCCGCCCACAAACGCCTTCAACTGGGTTCTCAGATAACTAAGCCAATCAGTGCAGGGAAAGTTTACTACCGTTAACCTCCTGGTGAAATTTACGCGCGAATCTCTAAAAAATTCTTGTGTTTAGCAATGCGCTCAAGGAACCGAAGGCAGAGAGATAATTTTTCTGTAGCTCGGTTTTTCTTGAAGCTGGTCTGGCAAAATGGGGAAGACTAAAAAGGATACGAACGCTAGAGTGGCTGAGCGAAGGAAACAAACAAAAGAAAGCGCAGAGAGCAACTGTGTGTGGGCAACTCTGCATGGATAATATTTCAAATGGTCTCAATGAGTCCGACGATTCGTCGATATCGGACTCAGCATCCCTGTTATTGCTGTCAAGTTCCGAAATTTTTAAAGAACCTTTCTTTTCTCTTACCACGAATATTTGCCCGCCTTATACGATAACTATAGCTTCATCCGCGTGGCGAACTATCGCTTCTTCACTCATTGATGTATTTTCATTCGTTCTTCGCTGTTTTCGCTTTTTCGAACTGGTCCATGGTTTAAATGTGGTCTATGTTTACTTTTAACTTAATAGAGACACGCCTAATACCAAAAATGCTGGGTAGTCAGAACAACAATGCTGATCAACTGAGTAGTCAATTCGTGACATCCATATAGGTAATTCCCGCGAAAATCGTCTCGGTTGATTGCATACGCGCCATAGGGCTGTCAATCAAGAGGTAAACTTTTACTTCCGGTGAAAACGTAAAACCGCCATTTCTCCGCCAATATTTAGCCTTTTTCAATTTTTTTTCCCAGAAATTAGAGATTATTCTTCGACCACTATTTTGACCCAAAAATCCAAATTTGAAGAAAATTGCCGACCCGAAGGTATACTGTAACCTTAATGTTATTTTAAGAATAGTTCCGGGTAATACTGGAGTTCCTTCAATGAGATCACTGACTTTACAAGGCTAAGGGGAAGAAATTTTGATAACACAGTGTCCTTGCACTGTAGAGATTTGAGAAATTTGTAATGATCTATGACACTGGTTTGGACTCTTTATCGGCGTTTTGAACGCGCCTCCGTAAAGCTGATATAGACAGAAAGTGTTGTGTCATTTGTGGTTTGTCTCCGGTATGTCATTGAAGTATCGCAATTTTGTAAAGCGAAAAATAAAAGGAAGAAGATCAGGATGGACTTCTAAAACGGCGACAGGTTTGCAATTTGTAAAGCAAGGACTTACAAATCTAACTGCTTACTCTTTCCATGATAACTTGCAGGTTATAAACAATTAAAACTCAAGGTTTTATGGATTTATCCTTGATGGTAAGGCGTAGCGTATACGATTTTAAGCGGAACTTTACTTATGTCTTCCGGTGGCGCATGGGAGCGGGTTTAAAATGTATGCGTAAATATGGCTGCTGTGTATTGGTCTCGAGGCAAAAATATCGATATCGTGCAAGAAAATAAGTTCAGATGCTGCATGTATATTGAGAATGGGGCAGTCAATCATTATTCGTAACAATATCATATTACCACGAAAAAAACACATTCAAGTAGGGGCTAGTACTGTCTTTCAGCGACGTAACAGCACATAAGCTTGTTAAATAAAAAAAAAAAATGCTAAAAATAACGAAAATGTTTTCCGAACAAGCTGATATAAGTGAGAGGCGCTATAAAAACTGAAGATTTAGGCTGCGTTCTCGCAAATTTCGTCTGCGGTTGTAAGGAGGCGATAAGTTTACTACATTGACTGACTATGAAGTTTTCGCTTGTTATCGCTCTCGTGGTGGGAATCATTCATTCTCAAGAAGGTTAGTTGATGGTACTTTAAAGAAGGTTTAGTTAACAAGCCAAAATTTAAACTAAAGCTCCGAAAATCTTCTCAACTGATTGATAATAGACTTTCGGAGTCCAAGTTTCATTGTTCAGAGTTCAAGCGGTCGGCGAAATGGTATCGTTTCGCATGAGGACAAAATAATCGTTAAAATTAGTAACTAGCCTACTGCGATTTTTTTCTCGATGGGAAAAGCCTTTTCTTATTCCGTTTTAATTGAATAAAATGTTTGATTATAAAAGAAAAAAAAAAACATTAGATATGACTATTCTTGTTAAAATGCCAGAACCAAATAGATATTCCCTGAGTATGCTATACTGGATAAAGCAACGCGAAACAGATAAAATTTTTGACTAAATCACGCGTGGTCCTCAATGCTAAGGAAAATTAATCTCGAAACATTACAACAATGCAAGTATATTTGTCGTAAGCTCAGTAAATTTTTGTAATTCTAGTCGTCAGGCCATAATCAATCTCCGACTAGAAGACAACTCAGCTCTTTTTTCTTTTTTAAAAAAAAAAAAAACTAAGTTTTTCATCTCATCATTTTATTCTTTTTAGTTCTCGGCTGTGGTGGTGGTCGTCGAGGTGGCCGTGGCGGTGGCCGTGGAGGTGGTGGTAGAGGCTCCCCACCTCCACCACCGCTGCCTCCACCACGCGGCGGCGGCGGTGTTGGTGGTAAGTAATTTCCACTTAGTTTCTCGGTTTTAAACTGCGAACGAAAACGAAAACGAAAACAGCAACTTTGAGAACCGTTTTTTTTTTTTCCAATGGAACAGTAATCAGCGGCAACATAGCAAAATGACTTGTCTTAAGTGAAAAACCTATGTTACGGTCGACCTGCACCTCTTTGAAACGTTACTTTGATTCGTTTTTGTTCATCTGCACCTCTTTTATTGATAGCGCTAGGGGAACTGTTTGTTTTGTTTACCTATTGTTTAGTTTAGCCAATTATAAATAATCTTGAAAACGGTCCAAGTCGCTCCCTTGCCAAGATCAATGCCTTAAAGAAACTTTTTAATGATCTGTTATTCTCTCATTTCCTAAAAGCTTTAAAGTGCACCTAGCCCACGTCTACCCTGGAAGGTTGAATATCTCACGTCCTCTCATTTCCTTCAGGATGGTGCACTACACATTCGAAAAGTGCTCAGAAACGCCTTCCAGAAGTGCTATCGGCTTTTGCAGCAATATCCCAGATATAAAGAAAGATATACTGTACAATTTACTGGCGATGAGCGGTCAATGCTACAAGAAAGACGTAAACGGTGGTTAATTTTGTCGAACCGAAACAAGTGAACTGAGTCCGTGAGAACCATTGAAGAACTTTCACTGGAATTTGTTCCGCAGACGTTCAAACGCTATTTTCAAAATGTTCTGCTTAAAGCCAACCAGCAATTTGTAGAATTACTACCAACAACCTATATCTTCCAGTCCCGCAGTATTTATAACATAACTGGCAAAGTCGTGTGATCAATCAAGAAGCGTTACGACCGCTGTACTGATATGTAAATGTCGGTCGCAACTGTACGCCGCCAACCAACACTTAATTCTATTTCGATTTAGATAAAAGTCAAAGATTAATCCTTAAGAATTACATGATCACAAAACTGTTAGACTCACAGCGTTTTTCGAAGGTTTGGAAATCAACAGTGCGACAAACATTCTGTGCAATAGTTCGTATTCGTATTCTGTGCAATAGTGTCTATGACCGCGTAACATTATCTGCGGACCGCTTACGGAACACATCCTTTTCGCTTATCCGACGAATTTCACTGCAAACTTTGAGAAAAATTTACATTGGTTAGGTGGAGTTACGACTTAAAACGTGTGACAATGTGAAATCGGTAATTGTATGAAATGTTTCCTTCCGCCTTTGCTTCCCGCAGCTTCAAAAATACAGGTCCAAACAATTCTACGATTTTCAATCGATCGAAGCCAGTGTTTTGGAAGTCATCAAGTCTCGAAAACTGCAACACTTACGTCGATCTTCTCAACATGAAGCATTCCAGAAAGTAAAACACAAACTGGATTTAATAGAACAACCATACCTTGACAAAATACATTCTCGCTAAGGACAAATGTAAACGGGCTATAACCACGCGTGGGAATCTTGTGTTTAGGTGACGAAATTACCATACAAAGCAGTCCTTGAGTTTTCTTTACTGCTTTTCGTTTGCCTGTTCTTCCACTTCGTATCTAGCTTTCCATTTCTAATATACAAACAGCTCGTCCGCAAAGAAGTCTTCGCCGTCGTCGCTTGAAATATTGCATATTGTTCTCAAAGCTCTAAGGCCCGGTTTAAACGTCGCATTTTACACGCGCCGAATCGAATTGCCGAATTAAGTGCATGTAAAATGCAACGTTTAAATCAATTAAATGCGACATATTTCAATGAAATGCGAGTTCAGTCAAATATTCGACTGATCCAGTCGAATATACGACTAAAGTTGGACAGTTGATTTAAACGCCGCATTTTACATGTGCCGAATCTAATTCATAAATTGTGTTAAATAAATTATGTTAAAGAAATTATTATGTTTGCTCGAATGGGAATTAACAC
This sequence comes from Orbicella franksi, assembly GCF_964199315.1. Classification (NCBI taxonomy): domain Eukaryota; kingdom Metazoa; phylum Cnidaria; class Anthozoa; order Scleractinia; family Merulinidae; genus Orbicella; species Orbicella franksi. Next base: position 8,683,092 of record NC_138145.1, on the reverse strand, counting down.
GTCGCTATCGCTCGCGCCCAGCAATTTTATTCGGCAAAAAAAATGCAACGTTTAAATCAAATCAGCCAAACTTATTCATTCGAGTCGACTAAAATTAGCATTTGATTCGGCGCAAGTAAAATGCGACGTTTAAACCGGGCCTAAGCAGTGAGTTCACAGTTGTCGAACGTGCTCGATCGAAGTTTATTTCGGATTCTTCCGAATCGAAACTTAACTCTGACTCCAGTGACGAAAAAGAAATGATTCTGAAACAAAACGTGGCCGTTTTAGTCCCAAAATATATTGGAACGATTAGTTTTGTTTTCCATTTTCTCGAGCAAATACAGAGAGCTGACTGAGGCGCCATTGTGTTTAGTTCCTGGGTAGACGTCATCGGCAACCGCCGCCCAGACTCCCTTAAACGCGGTCGTGCAACACTTCAAGCACGATTTTGAAAGGGCATAAAAAATCAAGGATTCAACCAAATTCAAAAATTGTTTCGCCCAAATGCTTCAAGTAACAAGTGGATTCGTTTTAGCGAAAAACAATTTTGGGGGTTAGGGGCACTTTAATAATTGCTTTAAGAACAACTTTTTCCCCTCGGTATGTGCCTTCTACCTGTATTTGTATCAGAAGGTGATCCGTGCAATTTTCGCGGCCTCGATCAGTTGTTGCGTCCTTCGGCTTGAGCATTTTTGGCTAATATAAGCAGGCTATAATAACATTTTGCATTAAAGTTCGTAGTTGATTGTTACACAATAAACTTCTCACAAATTGCAAGAAATCCATTAAGAGCTGAGTAAAATGAGTCATAACTTCTGATCCGCAATATTTCTCTAACTAATTGAGTTCTGCTCTTGGACCTCTAGGTGCAAGCAGAAGTAAATGTTTTGCACAGATCTGTAGCGGCAATCCTACCAACCGAATAAGAAGCGATTCTCAAGGCGATGGTGCTTATTTAGCAAGAAGGTAAAGCCATTTTCATACAACGTCATCAAAGTACATTTGGCGTTACAACACCGCGTGAAATTCCAATAATAATAATATCCCCTCGTATCCCCCCTAAAATAAGCCCCCCCCCCCCACCATGATCAATATGGCCCCTATATGTTATAACCATCTCATCCGCCTGATTGATGTGTCTGGGTGTGTTTGATGTGTTTTGTATTTATTTCGTTCCAAGAGACCAGCCTTTCATATTTTTTGTATGTTCTTTTTATACGGATCACTGAGCAACAAATTTTTCTTCTTTTAACAGTTTATTTTCTACTACTATAAACAACTAAAAAAATTTACAAGATTATAATTATAAATAAGTAAATGAACAGTACAGTACATACAGTAGTGGGACACCCAAAATAACTAAAAAGCTAAACTAGTTGGGTGACCGTAATTATAATAATTAAAAACTTGAGAGTCAGGAAAGAGGCACAACAAATCTTTTGATTTCTTTTTCTTTTTTCAGGCTGTTGTGAGTTCGTGAAATCGGTAGATTGGCTTTAAGAGAGTCCTACGAGGCACTAATAAGCTAAAAAAAAAAAAAAACAACACAGAAAAAGCAATAACACAAAAGGTGCATTGTTTCGATAATCCACCACCTAAGGCCCCCGTCCACACTACGCCGGAGGAATCTGAAAACAGAGGTTTCACTTTGAAAACGCATCAACTGTTTGTCGTCCACACTAAGCCAGGGGAATTTAAAAACGCGACAATCACCGGTCATTTGGATTTGTTTTTGAAAAGCCAGCGTTTTCAAATTCGTCCGGCTTGAAGAGCGCTTTCGAGAAGCTCCGTTTTTGTGACGGATAAATGTGAACGGTAGGCCTAACGGTAGAAATAGAGCTGCGATTTCAAATTTCCCCGGCGTGGTGTGGACGCTGCCTAAGTTAATTAGGAAAGCCTTGTTCCAAACGGAAAATTGATAACCTGCGTGTTCTCTTAAAGGTCAAATGAACTAAAATTTAGACATTTATTTCATTTGAGTCCAATGTGTTCATTAAGTATAAAATAAACATATTCTGAAGTTTCAAACGAATTGGACGAAGCATTGCGGAGATATTGGAATGTTAAAATCACTGCTTTTTATTCTTCATAATCGTAGAGCGATCGGGAAAACTGTCGGATAATTGTCGGAAATAAAACTTGTGACGTCACTGTTGATGAGCTCAAGAAATGCGGGAAGATTGAAACTGTTTTGGTTTCAAGTTTACACTGAACTTCAGAGGAAAACCACTCAAAATCCAAAGTTAGCACTTTCAAGTTCATCCAGGCGTACCCAAAACTTAAGTTAGAATGGCTTATAAAAGTGAAAAGAGAATGCTTTACGCCCAAAAATTATTCGCGCGTTTGTGCTAAACACTTTTCCGAAGACAGCTTCGAACAAAACTTTGTGGTAAGGGGTTTGTTGGGACCCTCTTTCATGCTTCGTCAACTTGTACTCAAGAAAGACGCTTTACCGACGATTTTTGACTTCACTATGGAACGTTGCAAGCCGGCAATTGGGCAAAAATTGACGAAAAACAAGTGAATAATGCCCACCAAACAGCGGACGAACTCCTCAGCCATTTCCCAAGTAAAATGAGGCTCGTATTTAGGTCTAAAACCTTCCCCACGAAGACTCACTGAGGCAGAAACGCAGCAATGTTCAATACAACAGTGACGTCACAAAGCAGAGTCTAAGTTCCATTCCTGCCATTAAAGTGCGCGGTCATTTTGGAAACGCGTTCGTGAAGCAATCGGCTGTCTTCATACTTTTAACTTTTTTACTCCTTTTCACGGCTCAGAAAGAAAAATTTCCGCATAACGTTCTTTAAATGTTCGTTTTTTTTTTTTAACATTTCGTCGGTATAAAGTGGCCGAAGAAAGGATGTCTAAATTTTGGTTCATTTGACCTTTAACCAATGAGATTCGCCCCATTGTGCTTTTTAAATATGACAGACCTCAGATATTTCATCGACTGTCAGCAAATTTTCCAAGAGCATTAGGCATTCTAGGGTGGTGACTTCTTTCATGGCGTATTTTATATTTCTTTGTTGTCATATTGCTTTCCTCTTTTTATTGATTTGTCTTTTTTTTCCGTTTTGAAAACTTATAAATGCTAGAGTGATGGATGCAATGTCCAGCATTTGTCTAGTATTAGCTAGTATTCGAGCCCATGACCTCTCAGATACATACAGTTTGGCGCTCTAACTAATGAGTTATGCATAGACTCCTGATGAGTTTGCTAGGTTACTTACCAGGTTCATATGAGACATGCGTCCTACATACTGCTAGAACCAGCAAACCCGAAAACATCTTGTAAGAGCACCACAATTTAATCTCAACCTTAAAATTTACCAGAGTCCTGTATGTATTCATCACATACTCATGGAGAGAAAAGGTTAAGAAACCTGGCAAAGTTCTTTGTTGAAATAATAATTGGCTGTTTTGGGGGTTGACCCTGCACAAAACCTGGCAAAGTACATAAGCTGGTTATGTGTGCTCATACAACTTGAACTAACCAATAGAAGCATTGCGATTATGAAATTCATGCATACTCTATGAAAATAAACAAAAGAATAAACTTCCAAAATAAATTTTAGCTTGTTTGTTTGCTTGTTTGATGTTCATCGGTTTTTTTAAAACCATTTCCCTGTTTTTATCATGATAGACGCACCTAATTGTCTTTTTGTAGAAATAATAATCTTTTCCTTTCTTTTTATTGCAGAGGTAGTCGCCGCCATAGAGGTTACGACATTGTATGTTCTGCAGGGGCCAGTGTCTACGCACCTTTTCCCGCTAGAGATAAGGGGTTGACCAGACCATATAGCCCTAAGTCATCTCACTGGGGGGCAGTTTACAACACCGGTGTCTTCATGGAAGGCACTGGATCATGGGCAGGTAGAAACTTCATCAGTAAATCTTTTGTTGAAACAGCCAAAAATGCTTGACTCAAATATACTTTTTTGATCTGTTGAAGTAAAACTGTTACTTTTTAGTTTGATCAATAACAGGAAATAACGAGTAACCTTAACGTATTGACGTTACCCTTTAGTATATCAAAATTCTAAGAAAGCCAGAGCAAATAGAAAGGCTTCGGCTCCATACGCCGGGCCGACTTAATAATTAACCATGCTTAATCAAGTAACTACTTGTAGTCCAGTTAGCAACGTACGGGAGAATTTCTCGCTAATTCTGTTTAGTTTTTTGGCAATTTCCGAGGGTACAATATGTTCATGAAACTCTTTGCACCGGTGCAATCTCGCTCTACATGTCACAAACTACAGTAACCGGGATATTTGCCGGTCGAGACTTACAAGTCTTACAATGTATGATTATCATGTACCTGACAAAATTATCAGGCACCCTAATTATGTAAAATGCATCTCGCACTTTGTAGTCGTATCTAACTAACTGAAAAAAAAAAAAAAAACTGATTATTAATTACTTAATAACCATGAACGTTCGGTCTTTACGGGAAAATCTCAAAACGAGGTTTGGTATTTTATATTGAAGGCCGAGGTTTGATATTTTCCCATAAAAACAACAAAAGTTAATAAGCTGTTTATTATATGGCTTTTCTCTTTGTCTTTGCAGGCCCGAAATCGGCCCGTGGGCCTTACGAGAGAATATTGCACTACAGTATTAGCCAATCAGAGCGCGCGTAATAATAATTATTGATACAATATGAGGGCAAGCAGATTTTGTTCATCGCCAGTTACTTTACATTGCTTTTGCATTTGTCTCGTCCCAGGCTACGAGGTCAAGATGTGGTATGTGAGCAAGGGAGTTAGGGATCGTGTTAGCGTTTCTGCAGGAGATTTCGTTGGTACCATGGAAAACAGGGCTGCTGTGTCGCGTGGTATGATAAATCATGTTCACGTGCAACTTCAGAAGAATGGCGTGATAGTGAACCCCACACCTTATATTTGTTAAGGTAAGGCATTGTCGATCGGTACCAACCAATGTACACGTGAGCGAGCAAAGCAATTATCTAACCGATAACTCGAACGATTCAAACAACGAATCACTTTTTCTCTTGGGAAGGGAGGAACTTGGAAGTTTTTGAACAGATTGTGCCACCCGAGTGCACTCAAAACCCCTGACTTAACTGAGACCTAAATGTACGATTTTCTATCCCCTTTTTTCTATCCCATAAGGGCTTATGCGTCCAATGGCGTGACAAGGACTCATAATGATGATGATGATGATAATGATGGAGATTTAACCTCCCACCTTTAACAGGCATCGCAGACAGACAGACTTTAACATGCGTTGCAGACAGACAGATATTAACAGACGGTCGTTGCCTGTCTTGTTCCTTTGAAGATTATGTGTAATACAGTATATCCATTTTGTTAATCGCCCCCAAAAAGCTCAATGCTATTAAGGACGAAAATCAAAGTTTGTCCCTGCAGTTTTAAGAAACTCAAAATCTGCAACCTATGGAGCACCCCATCATAACTTAATTCAAACCTGTAAGGAGTAAACGAACGAATCATTGCTTGTTTTGTGAGACAGGTTTGTAGGTCCTGGGGTTAAATCCCGTTCAAGCCTGAATTCTTTTTTTCACCTGTGTGTGTATGACTACGATGATCAATCATGTCAAATTAAAATTTCTGATATTTGATATATTCACTTCTTAAAATTATTTGATGGCTGATTTTCATTTTTCTCAGGTTTTGCAGTCTACTCACTGGTGCAAATGACAAAGCCTGGACAAGAGGAAAGACTCAGGACTCCATAGTTTTTTGGTTAACATACATGTAGAACAAATAACCAGGCGAAACTCTGCCGGTTATGAAGATCGAATGCTTGTAGAATTACAAAAGTGCTATAGCAAATCAAGGCAATAAACGTAAGATAAACTTGATTAACCATGAATCACTTGTTAGTTTCGGGGTACAAAAGCAGTTTTATTCCGAATCGACTGATGATTAAGGTGGTTACTAACTAAAGTTACTATTTCCACCCACACAATTCCTCAAAACAGCAGTCCTTCACTCCATCCCTTACCGGTAGAATAATAGATCGACAATCTTCGTGTAATTCTTGGACGAAACGCTCCTCTGAAGATACTCAGAAAAGCTATTTGTAAACCAGTGTTGCGCTGCGTCGGCGGAAAAGTGTAACACTTAGCTACTTGTCACCATAAAGTCGATAAAGTTAAACTACCGGTAACCATTTCTAAAGCTGACGTTTCGTGTGAGGCATCGTGGGTTGTATTCGTGTTAATATTTGGCTCTTATTAACCGAACTTAGCCGGTCTGTATGGGAAAATCTTGACCGAGGTCTTGAGCACAGACCGAACGCAGTGAGGTGTGATGTACTCACGACAGAGGTCAAGATTCTCCCATACAGACCGACTAAGCTCTGTTAATAAGATGTTTATTATATGGCAAACAAGAACAATTTAATTGGCTTAATGTAACTGGTCTGTATCAGCTGACATTTTGCTTGCGAACGCCGATGAGCTGACTTGAAATCTGCCTAAGTTTTTGCCAAATTTCAGTCATGAACTTCATTATTATACAACAAAACTGTTCCTCCAGATTTACATCCTCTGTTTTAGTGCCTTCAAATAGAAATCTATACTCTGCCATCTACAAAACAGACCACTTACAATTCTGAGGATCATAAAATAACATATTATATAGAAACTGTCATATTTTGTAGCTTATTTCGTGGATTGTGATATGCTCAATCATTTATTTTCCAAGCAAGTGAATCTTCGAAATCTCCATAAACAACCACAGTTTATATAATAAATTGAGTGTCCTTTTGTTTCTTTTGTGATGCACATTTGTGGTGCCACGTTTCAAGAACACTGCTCCAATATTTCCAGAGATATCGTTTATTCAGTATTTTACCACTTTTTAGTTGCAAACAATATGACATCACCACTGATTAATTTGCATAATACAAAAACGTCAATATCCCTAAAACGAAAAAGATATTTCAAAAATAAAAACGTCATTCTTCTGTATTTTGGAAGGCCTTTCAAATAAGCAGAAATTATTTTTCATGTCATATGCACTTAACTTTAAACAATTACATCATATGTGCTCAATCCAATCAGTGGCCTCGCGATGCTTTTTGCATGGATACAGAAAGCTTCCCAAACTACTACAGGCTGACTTGTCATAAAGTGCAAAGCTGTTCATATATTAACGAAACGTCGGTGCGGGGGGACGAGTCAGTTCCATCGGGTTTATAGTATAGAACAAGGAAATTTGGAAGCACGAAGAGTGGAAAAGCAATGTTTTAGGCTAATCGTGTTTAACTCTGTCACTTTTATTACCGTGCTTTTTACATTACATTATCACCACGATTAATACATCAAAACTAAACTGCATTTCGACAATTCGTCTAACTGCATTGCTTATTTCTTAAAGGAAGGGCATTAAGAGCTTGATATTCCACTTTTGCTCGGTGGTCAATTTCCATCTGTCTGTACACGCCAGAACCTGAGAAAAATAAACATCAGATATTTAAAAAAATCAGATACTTTTTAATTGTTGCTTTAATTTGATAGATTGTACATGTTTTCACTCCTTATCATGTACATGTAATTGTTTTTGAGCTATTTTAGGGTGAAAGTGGGTTCACAGATTTTGCCGCACCGAAATATTATTATCATAATATTCAAATTCGCACGATATCGATATCGAAAGGGAAAGATAAAATATTGCTGATAAAGGGAAATATAAAATATTGCTGATAAAAGTGGACGGAAAAGTGCGAAAAATCATGATATTTGGCCTGAAATGGTTTGCAAAAGGTTTTGAGAATCGTATGGCACACAAACACCCAAATTTCTTAAGAGATTGTACCAAAATTTAGCATTTTTGAAATCCTTTATGCTCTAAAGACGCGAGCCCGTTTTTTCAGTCACTCGTTCCTTCACTCGCTCGATCCTCCATGCCAGTGTTCAATAATATTGAGGTGTTTTCTCAAGGCAGTTGTTGTTATGTTACTCAAGAAAAATGACGGGTTTCCTTTCTATTAAGCTATTTTCGTCTTGTGTCACTTTATAAACAAAGGAAGCACAAGAAAATTACTCACCAAAACTTTCCTAGCGCCTCTACAGCCACCACCATCATCGCCATCACCTCCCCCAGGGCCTGCGACTAAAAGGTGTAAAAACAAAGAAGATTCGATGAAAAAAATCCAAAAATCAAAGACAGAGATTATCTCTTATGACAGTAACACGACAATGAAATAACACAGAACTCAGCTAACATGACCCAAATTTACCATTCTTAATGCAAATAAGACTGAATCGTACAGAATGAATTTGAACATAATTTCGGATTTGTCAGGAAGACCAGAGTCATAAATAAAAGAATTTACTTTTCAGGTTCAGAATCCCCACTGCCACTGCCATCATCATCATCGTCCATGTTACCGCCAGCACCTCCAGGGCCTGGAGCTAAAACAGAATGAAGATAGAATGAAAAGAGGGCCTTACGAAGGGCAGGCATTTCTCTCTTGGAACAGCATTGAAAATACACATCTTAGCAAGGATAACACATTCCTTTTCCTAAAACTAAAATATAAGACCTGAACGGTGCAAAACAAGTTTTTATAATAATTATCATAATTATCGCTTTTATCAGGAAGACAAGAGTTATGAAGAAAATGATTTGCCTTGTAAGTATCAGAAGAATAAGAGAATGGTTTTCAATGAATATATATCTTACCAAAGCTACGCTGTACACTACCTCCGTCGCCGCCAGATCCTCCGCCTCCACCACCCCCACCGCCGCCTTGCCCACCACCACCACCTCCACCAGTGCCACCGTCGCCGCCACCACCGCTACCTCCGCCACCACAGCTTAGCACTGAAAATAAAGACGATTCAATAGGAAAAGCCCTCGTCAAGAGCTGAGATTTATTTCCCATGAAACGACACCGAAAGTAAACTCAATTAATCTAGGATTAGTCAGGTAAAAAAAAAAAATGTTTTTGCGTTGCTTGGCAAAAAATACCCAGCACTTATCTGAATAAACACTTTCCGTCTTGAGATACTTTGAACAGAAATTTTTACAAGACTTTTAATGTAATTGGTAATCTTGCATCCAATTTAATTTCCGTCATGAAATCAGTGAGGTAAGAGGCTAATCTGAAAAGCGAAGCCCGGACTTTCAACTTTTCTTGGCGATCCCGTAATGATCTAATTCTGTTCAAAATTGTCTCTCCAGCCACTTCCTCATGGGAAATACCCAACAAATAAAATCAGTTCAATTGTTGTTCTTATTTGAACGTCAATGAAGAGGGTCTTTCCTCCTTGAGGACAAAATGCTTAGAATGACCTTTTTTTCACCGGAGATAATTTGCTTAGTTCTAAACTGCAACATTTGGTTCTATCAGTTATCTTTCTCATATATTTCTCAGCAAGCTACCAGAAAGGGCAAATCTTAAAAGTATAGTCCTTTGCCATTCAGTTGACGTAGTTTGACTAATACATGTAACTTTTAAATCCAGATGCGTTAGCAAAAGAAAGTATTATAATTAAGAGTATTACTAACTAATTAGAGACTGTTTTTTTTGGCAGTCGTCTGAAACGACCCTAAGGTACAGTTAACTAACCTCTTTGACACTGAATGATTCCCACCACTATAGCAAGAACAAGCCAAAGTTTCATGACGAGCGCTGTTTACTTCCTTGTTAGCCAAAAAATGCGTAAAGACCACTGAAAAGTATGGAATAGCTAACTGGATGTTGTGTATTTATATGGTTTCTCAGCCAGGTTATATCGGCCTTTTGAGAGAAATCTTCGTTATTTATAACTTGTTTCCGTGATACCGATGCAAACATACTCACGCTCCATACGTAAACTCGGAAACTCGTCAAGTGATATTTATCTCTGAAACAATTCACGCCAGAATAGTACGCAAGTGAAATCTTTCGACTCATGTAACAGATTTCGGAAAATCCTAATACAACAACAACAACAACAACAACAACAGCAAGAACTTTAATAATGTGTCAATATACTAGCTCGCTGCATGGAGCCTACTGATTGGAGACACTAAGGTTTCATGCATGCTCACATGGATTGAAAATTGAATAAATAGACTAATTATAATTCGCTGAACAATATTTACGATATTAAGTAGAAATATTAATAACAGTGAATTAATATTACAATTTAGGAATAGTCAAGAGATTTTGTAATTTAAGTGTCTGATGCTGTCAGTCGGGAAATTCTGTATACACCTATTCTCAGCTGTTAAACTAGCCTGGTCCTTTTTCTTTATGTTCCTTGCTGATAATGAAGTTATAACCTTGTCCTTGTCATTTTGACCATAGAAGTGGCCCAAAATTTGGGAGAAGTTTGGGAGAACGTGAGATCCCGTGGGAACACGGGCCGACAGGCGAGTGTTTCCACGAGATTCGAGATTTCTATGAGGTGGTAGCCTCATGAGGCTATCGCCTCATAGAAATCTCGAGCTCATAATCTAATTGTTTTATTAGAACTCTAACTGAAATTTCCTTCAAATAACGATTCCAATTATTTCTGGTCTTAGTATTAAATTTCACCGTTCTCTGATTGGCTACGCTACTCACTATCTCTTCCGTTGTAGATAGTAAGTAACGTAGCGTTGTGCGGGTGTTAACAAACTAGCGGCCGCTTCTCTGCGTTTTCGAAGTGTCTTAAAAAGAATGTAGATAAAGTTTTGAACGACTCATAGATTTATACTAAAACAGTTATATTATTCGCTCTCGATTTCTATGCGTGATAGTTAACTCCGGCTGCGCCCTCGTGAACTATCACGCGATAGAAATCGAGAGCGAATCATCTAGTTGTCATCTAATCAGCGCGCTTATTTTCTTTTGGCTATTTTCTAAAGTGACTTATCATACGTGCACGAGTAAGTAACTTGCCATATGAAGACCCCCCAATCACGCTAAATATAACGCTTATTGCATCAGTTTAGAGGCACATCATTCTTGGAAAGCAGTGTAAACATGGATAACCTTAAAGGTCAAACACAACGAGATTTGAACATTTTTTCTTTTATCCCAAAGCCTTTAAAAAAATAGTTTAACCAAAATGAAGAAGAATCAACTCTTAAAACACGTTTTGTGCGAACTGTGACCCTCAAGAAACGAAGAACGACGTGAACGAAGCCATCCACTCAACAAAAGTCCAGATTATTATTATAATCCAATTGTTGTCTCGCAAGTTCAATACAGCTAGTGTTGTTGTGATTTTCATTTTTTATTTTCTATAAATTGTTAAGATATCGTAGGCTAGGTTAGTGTGCGAAACCAAGAAATATAGTCGCAAATTATTACAGAGATATTCGATGTTTTAATTTCTCTCCTATAACTGATTTTTCCCCAGCATTACCGTGTATTCTAGTGGAGATCGGCTACCCAGAGTCAAGTTAAAAACGTAAATATTGCCGAGGCCAATGTCAATAAATATTTGATTATTTTTTCTCATCCCTCTTCAGGTTGCCGATATTGAGATAGGACTAAAAGGTACAGTACCATGTACTTTTAGACAAAGTTTAGTGAACGATGATAAGTCAAGACTACTGCAAGGCTAACCGGCGCAACATAGTATATTTAAAACAGCATTTCGGTTGACCAGACCAGCCCTCGACAGGTCTAGATGTGACTAAATTTTAAAATTAAATTACAATACTATATAAGGGAGGATGCCGTAACACAGTTCAGAAACTAAGAAAGGAGTGACAGAAATGACATGGGGGAATCCTCAGTGTCTACAATATTTGCCTCATTAGCATAAGTATTTCAGTTTCTGATGGAGCTACAAAATAAATCAGTTCTGAATATTGAAAGGTAATAGCACGATTAACTCTGCCAATGAATATGAGCTTGATGTATTGAATACTTTTTGTACAACACGGGTTTAAAAACTCAGTTTTTACAAAGAATGTATGAGCTCATTAGCGCTATTGCCACCCGGAAATTTGCAGTTTTTGAAAGACAATATGTCCTTGAATATTACACCCAGAGCTAAAAATTTCACCATGTATTAAATTTTACTAGCTGTTAAGCTGCCCTGAGTCAATTCATATCTAACATATTTCCTTCGTTGTACGTTGCCTGATGAGTGTGGTCACTGTTTGACCATACGAAACAGAACTGTAGCAATAAAACGATGAATCACTCCTGAAGTCTTAAACTGGTTTCAATTAACATACAATGCTCCTTTAAGAGTTGAGGACCCTTTGAAATCCATTCACCGCAAGGAAATATAATGTTTCCTTCTGTACGCAAGGCCATATGCAAATCAGCAAAATGTACACAATGACGTCAGCATGAATCCCCCTATACAAGAGGATACCAAGAAAACAAAACAAATAAGTAAAAATAACACCAGTCTACGCAGGATACAAGTTCAGTGATCGGATAACTCACGCTTGTGTTTTTATTCGCAAAAGAGCACACGCAATATCAAAACGTTTTCAAAAAACTAAATTATAACTTCCGTGATCAAACATGAATTCACATCTCACGCAGCGAAATTTCGCAGTGATTGCTGTTTTGTAAGTCTTTGGAAATATACAAAATAGATGAACCGTTTAAAATGTAGATTTTTAGAAAGAATGTGAAAATAATTATATTTCTTAATAGCGTCGCCTAAAGTGTCAAATATTTGTAAAAAGCTACATATGCAAAAAAGTCACTTGTCGGCTGCCCAAGGCTTCAACATGGTGGCCAAAACGGCGGACTCTCGAGTACTCGTTGCAGAGTTTTTGCTGTCAAAGTAACTATGACTCTAAAAATTAAACCTAGGTTTTTGCTTACGTTCCTTTTCATTTGAACAGCTTTAATTTAGTACTTCATGGCCCTATATATTTTGCTTTCCTTCCTTTCTCTTTTGTTTTTGTTGCATATTTACTTTTGTCAGTTGTTATAATAGCGTATTAGTAGCAGTAGTAGTAGTATTGTATCTGTTAGTTGCACTATTTTTAGTTTTGTCCTCATTAGTAATATCGTCGTTATTTAAAATTAATTCCTGTTAAAAAAAGTTGTTGTATTGTTAGTATTGTAAGCAATGTAGATTGTTATTGTAATTTGTAAGTAATAAAGTGCAAGTAAGTTTAGTTTAAACCATATCAAACCAGTGTAAAATTGCGCATAAAGTGTAGCATTACAAATAAAAAAAAAGGTTTTTGCTCACGATGCATTATATACTCTTGTCAAACGTTTTTAAAAAAATGTTTTTTAGCCTTCTGTTCTCCTTTACGCTAGTCAAGTACACTGATACAATACCAGATATGTATCTAGGCAACATCTAGAAATATCAAAAGTGCGTACCAATTCTGGAAAACAAACAATAACTTACAGAGCAACTATTCCCTGGGACAATATCCCCACGCACCTTAAGGTCATTCCCCAGTATTGCATCCGTACTGCGCATAATTTCATGCGTGATTAGCACAGTGCGCGCATTAAAAAATGGCGGCTTTTTCTTTACGGCTGGACCTCGCCATAGAGGTAAATCGTCATTTTCTCGCAAACGAGTATGGTGACCTATCATTTTATTCTGTTGTTTTGAATTGGGTAATAAATTTCTCTGTGCAATATAAATATGGCCCAGTTCTCAGTGTAGAACAAAAAAAGCAATCGTTGGAAACGTGAATTTAGCAAGCAATCGTAACTACAATCACGGTGCTGTTATAAGGATTTATTGGGTGTAAACAAGGTGCTGTTGCTCCTAAACGAACATGGGGACCCCTCATTTTTATTTCAAAATGTAAGTTCCTATAATATAAAGAATCAATAGTCAAAGTTTCACAAAATCTCAGTGCAGGTTTTTTTTTCAGCGGAATGACCTTAAAGATCTCATTGCCTTCAACTTCTCTAAACAACTGAAATTTTATTTACTGTCTGAACAACATTGTGAAAACTTGTATTGATTTTCTCCATTCTAGTATACCATGTACACATCTCTTCTCTTCAGTAAGAATTCTACGCATTCTCAATATCCATGTTACCTGTTACCTAGCTTCTTTGTGCCTCGTGGCACAAAAGGCCTCACTATCCATAGAAACCTTAAAATAACTGAAGACTGAATAGAAAACTCTCGGGTTACCTCATTCTCCAGAAATTCTAGATGTATGAGTAAATTAAGTTTTTTGTTGTTGTTGCTGTTCAACTGATGTCTAAATTTATTTTCCTCTCATAAGTAATAGCTATTCGACTGACTGGTGTACAATTCAGGAAGTAATCACCAAAGTAATTTTAAAAATCGGACGAGCTCGCAGCTCTAGGCCGATTTGAAATACGAGCAAGATTACTCTCTGAATTGCACGACACGATATCCAGTTACTAATTAATCTTATCAATAACAATTTTTGAGCTTACAAAAATTTCCTTCCAGCTTTACTTGAACGAAAACGTCAGTAGCACTTCTGTAAGTTTCAAGAACTGTAGGAAACATTAATAAGGAAACCATTAAAGCGCAGATAATTGACGTGCGAATGGCGTATATATGCAATTACAAGGTGTATTTGAAAACCTGTAATTGGACACCCACGTGATCGCACGCCGAGCAGGTGACAAATAGGCTAGGCGCGAGAAGAACCAATAACATAGATCTCCCGCCGGGCAAAGGCTCGCTAAGCGGAGCACAATTTGATTTTCTCATGGTTATCATCGCTAAAGGTATTGCTCGTAGGCGCGTATGCACGACGACGACGGCAGCGACGGAGTCAGGCAAGATGGCGGCAATACTCCAGTGAAAATGAAATGACAGAGACACGCACCTTTGGTTTATAGCGTACTTCTTTGATATTGGACACAAAACTTGTGGTCAATTGACACCTGTCAAACAAGCTACCTGCTGACTAGTATAACGTGACCATATCGCGGGCTCATCGAGATCATGTGTTTTTTAACTTTGTCACTCACCAAGTGCTGGTTTTCCATTGGATCGCGGGCTCATGTCAGTTAACGTTTTGTAAACGGGGCCCGGTTGTTCAGAAGTCGGTTAACGCTAACCCAGGATTAAAAGTTAACCGAAGTATAAATCTTTCTTTGACACAAATGTTTTTCACTGCTTCTGTTTTGTGTAGTTTGAGATTATTGAAACTCAAATAGGAGGCCAAACAATATTAACAGAAAACCTCACCGAAAAGTCACAAAACTCAAAACAATCTGCCCCAGTAGCTCCGGCTAAATCTATATATTAACTCTTATTAGTTTTGAAATCAGACAGTAGTATATGGCCTGTTGCAATTAAAAAATGAAAACCATCATAGTGGCAATCATGAATAATATATATTTCAAGATAACACTGGACGAAAAAAATGTTTTTTCTCAAATTTGGCTCCGCGAAAATATGATGTAGATGGTTTAAAATCGAAATACTAATGGTAAATACCCCATTTGCCATACCTTTACACGGTACGTAAAGGTGAGGCAAATGCGACATTTACCATTAACCATTCCCGCATAACCTATTCGTTTTTAAAAATTTACTTTATAATTGTTGAGTCTAATCAGTGGCCTCTCAATGCTTTGTGAATGATACTGAAAATCTCTCAAACTACTACAGGCCAGCATGTATAAGTAATGAAGAACTGAAGGCTGCTCATGGGGATCTTATTTCATCATTACTTACATGTTTACAAACTGTGAGTTGGTGGGAGGGGTAACAAGGAAAGTCGGCAGCACAAGGTGCAGAAAATCAGTGTTTTCAGGCCTGTTGTCTTCCTGTCACTTTTATTACGCTGCTGTTTTACATTTCTTTACAACTCCGATTATTATATATAAAACTGAACTGCATATCGACAATTCGTATAACTGCATCGCTTATATGTTAAAGGAAAGATATTGATATTTCACTTTGTTCAGACTTCATTCCCATCTGTGCGTACACGGCAGAGCCTGAGAAAATAAATATCAGATATTAAAATTCAAATGTTCATTAATTCTTGCTTTGATTTGATGAATTGTAAGTGTTTTGTATAATTATAAGTCATTGTTTTTCAGTTATTTTAGGCTAAAATCAAGGTTATGGATTTTGCTGTAGTGGTATGACACAAGGAGCTACAAGAACGAGATATTAGTCTGAAATAGCTTACAAAAGGGTTCGAGAATCGTACGGCACACCAACACCTAACATTCTTATTTAGACCAAGCTCCCTGAATTTGATAAAGGATTGCACTTCAATGTGGCATTTTTGAAATAATATAAGGTTATTTATATTCTTTTGGGGTGCCTTCAGGGAAATCTATCGTAAACGCGTTATTTTCGGTAAAACTCCAGCAAACGATACATTACCGAAAAGGTAATAAAATGAAGCTTTGCTAAGCACGCGGGAAGCTTCAAACTCAAAACCGTAGATGTTCATTTCGCTAAATAACCCGACTTCGCATTATCACGCACAACGAAAAAAAAAACAAAACAAAAAAAACTGTACTATGTGAATCAGCACTAGATATGCTACCAAAGTGAGTCGGGCTTTAACGATCTTCCTATTGGTTTCTGAGAAATAAGCTCTAAAGTGGACCAATGTATATGTGATTTTTTTTTTTGTCAAAATAAAAATATTTCGAAAACATTTCGGCATATTTTCGAGCACCAATGTCCGACGATCATTTTGAAGAAATTTCGTAAAAATTCTTCAAATTCACATACTGGCCAGAAATTAGCGGGTGTCTGGAAAACCCGGGTAGCAAGTAGCTAGTAGTCCCGAATAGCGTATAGCGTATAGCGAATAGCAAATAGTGCGAACAGTGCGAATAGTCTCGAATAGTGCGAATAGTCGCATATAGTTGCCAATAGTGGCAAATAAGGAAAGGGGGGTGGGGGGCGATAAAGGCGAATGACCACGAATGACAGAAATTTGGTACCCAGTGCCTCGCAGTCAACCTCGCAGCAACGTGGACACTTATCAGGGCAAACGATATTTCTAAACGCAATTTCTTCTGTTTTCACTGCTGCATGAGCTTAGTCGAAACAATCAGCGTTCGCGGATAAACGCTATTGCTCCACGTGATCGGTTTCAAGGAATCCAGATCAGTGCTGGACTAAAGCGCTGAATATTTACGACTATCTGTCACTATTCGCAACTATTCGCGACCATTCGCGACTGTTCGACACTATTCGAGACTTATTCGCACTATTCGTACTATTCGCTATTCGCTATTCGGGACTATTCGCTATTCGCTATTTGCGACTATACGCTATTCACTATTCGGGTTTTCCACACACCCGAAATCAGTCAACTCTGTGAGAAGACAAACTTGGGGAATTAAGCCTCAAAATCGGTACAGATGTTCATATCGTGCACGCAAGCCGAAAGATCGGATCCGAGACCAAGCCAAAGGAAGAGACACCCCTATCGTGAATCAAGAATGCGTTGTATACCATTTTAAGTATTTTAAGTGTAACCCGTGCGATGCAGATTATATCGACTGCACATACCAATTCCTGTATCAACGTATTGAGGAACATAACGGGTTTGCGATTAGGAAACACGTCAGAGAGCAACATGGGAGGCAAGTGACATAGATCTTACATTTATGATCTTACGGAAGAGCCAGAGCAAATTTGACAGCTTAATTTATGAGATTCTTTTTATAAAAGAACTAGAGCAAACTTTGAACAAGCAGTCAGACTCCATCTGACCAAAGTTATTTTCATAGCGCAGCCGTATTTTATATTGATTTTATCATTTGTAGTTTTCAACATAGTTCTTTTGTCTTATTTATCCTTTTGTATTTTAGAGGTCTTATGACTGGCATTTTACAACGTTTAGTGTACGTTAACGTAATATTTGTATCGCTTTTCAAATCCTCATGGCCTAATTTTTCTCATATATGCAGAAATTTCAACCACTTTTTTTAAACCCCGAAAAGGTTATTAGTAACCTTAAACTCTAAAGACGCGAGCCCTTTTGATCATTCGCTCGTTCTTTAACTCGCTCGATCCAGTGTTCAATCAGATCAGGTTTTTTTCTAGGTGGTTGTTATGTTACTGCAGAGTTTGCCGAAAAAGGACGATTTTCCTATGTAGTAAGGTAGTCTCGACTTGCTTCAGTTACAAGGAAATTACTCACCATCAGCACTACCACCACCATCATCACCATCACCTCCCCCAGGTCTTGCGACTGAAAAAAACAAAGAAGATACAATGAAAAAAAAAGGAAAACAAAACAAAAACAAAATCAAGGACGGAGATTATCTCTTTTACACGACAATGAAATTTATTCACAATTAATTTAGCTAAAATGACCCTAAAAATATTGAAGATCCGATACCAGGATTCATTATAAACGAGATAAAAAACGTTCTCTGGTAAAATTGTTTAAAGTTGTGAGCTTTCAACAGCCAGTCTGCTGTCTTCGACGGACAAAAATGAAATGATAAAATAGAGCTTAAAGTTTTAGAATATAACAAGCGAATGGCATATATAAAATAGAATACGTGTGAAAGAATGTGAGAATGCTAAAATTAGTGTTTGTTTAAAAGAATGTTATATTGTCCCGGCAGAGGGCACGAATTGTTGTCGGTCTCGGCCGTTTTCGCTGTGTCCCAGGATTCCCGCGTCTTTCTAATGCGGCTGTTGCCTTTGTCAATTATCTCAGCATTGTTAAAGTCGATGGTATGATCAAAGGCCCAGGCATGTTTCGCTACATTGGAGCCTTTAGCACATTGTTTAGTATTTCTGATATGTTCTTTTCGCCTTGTACTAAACGATCTTTTTGTCTCGCCGATGTAACTCCAGGGAAAAGACCCACAAGGCATTTCGTAAACAACATTGCACTGGTCGTCGACCCGAGGTCTAAACTTGGGAACAGGGAACTCTTGTTGTAGTGTTTTGATTGGTTTGTTGGTTACTCGAATATCATGACTTTTGAGAATTCTAGAAAGAGGCTCGGTAATACCTTTGATGTAGGGAAGGACCGCGAAGCTCTGACTATTCGTTGGGTCAGCCCAACTGAAGAACATCCCAACTAGTTCTTCAGGTGAAGGTGTTGGAGGAGTCGAAGATTTCTTTCTTATGATATCAGCAGTGACTTTTTGTGGGTAGCCATTAGATCGTAACGCGGTGCTAATGCGATCAATTTCACGGGCTTTTCTATGGGGCGCCGTTTGTAAATTTATTATTTAGACCGAATTTATGCCATTTTCCCCTTATTTATAAATAATTGGAAATGCCACAAAATTTGTTTATAAATAAGACACAAGAACTTGTCCGTTGATATGTAAATAATTATTTTAGGTACGTCCTGATTTATAAATAATCTTTTACCATAGAGTTATTATATATAAATAACAAACTAAACAACTTCAATTATTTATAAATCAGGTCATCTCTAAAATAGTTATTTACATATCATAAAGTTTGTAAATCCCATTATTTATAAATAAATTACTTCGCCGGGAGTGTAAATTCATTGTTTAGAAATAATAAATTTCACCTCGCCGAGTGTAAATTTATTATTTATAAATAATGAACTTTACTGAGTGTGTAAATTCATTATTTAGAAATAATGAATTTCACCTCACCGACTGTAAATTTACTATTTATAAATAATGAACTTCTCTGAGTGTGTAAATTCATTATTTAGAAATTCATTATTTAGAGATAATGAAGTTTCATCTCGCCGAGGGTAAATTTATTACTTAGAAATAATGAACTTCACTGAGTATGTAAATTCATTATTTAGAAATAATGAAAGTATGAATGGCTGACCCAGCGTCTCTT
This sequence comes from Orbicella franksi, assembly GCF_964199315.1. NCBI lineage: Eukaryota > Metazoa > Cnidaria > Anthozoa > Scleractinia > Merulinidae > Orbicella > Orbicella franksi. Next base: position 8,663,429 of record NC_138145.1, on the reverse strand, counting down.
GCCCGATCGATTTCGGAGGTTGTTTCTCGCGCCATAAGTGAGACAGTAAATGCTGCCCTTGTTCAGGTAGGTATGCAGCCTGAAATTCAGCAGTGACAGATCCAGGGGAGGCTTCCCCCCCCCCCCCTTATTTTGAATAATTGTGTTTAAGCGAGAATCACGCTTCAAATATCTATTGTGTAGTTCTTATTCACTCAACAATTCGGCTGCATGAAGAAAATGCAGAGCTTTTAAAATCGGGAAATCGAATAATGTATTTACTTGCTCAGATAATTCTTTGTAGCCTGCGAACAGGCTCGCGTTGGAGCACAAACGCGCTCGGCGTAGCTGAGAGCGAGAAATCGACGGGCGAAGCCGCAAGAGGAGAAAGTCACTTTCTTGGCGCTTCTTTCCCGCCGATCGCTATTCCTCTTCGTCACTCGTGCGTTTGACTCAAACGTGAGCCTGCTCGCAGGTTAAATTCTTTGTGACCTTTGTGACCTTTGGACGGATAGCTGTGCGACACACTTTGTTTGGCTCGATCAAGTCACGGCTAAGCATGTCTATTCCAGGCAAGTCCAAAGATCGTACACGTGGAAAGCTAAATTAATTGAATAGACCTTTTTCGACTGGGCGGTTTGTTGCCCCATTTCAGACCATGTGATGATACTCTTGAGAATTCTTCCTTTCAAATTTTCAAATAGTTGCGCGTATATGAAAAAATAATTTTTAGATGAATAAAAGAACAATTCTCTAGAGAATATCACGTGGTCTGTAATGGAACAACAAACCGCCCAAGCGAAAAAGGTCTATTTCAATAGAAATCAGACCTTTCACTTAACACGCCAAGCGATTTTTATTTTCTTTATGCAGCAGTTTCTTTTCTTAAAATTTACCTGTTACCTCGGCCTTTGAGTAGTTGTTCCTGTTGCAGTGTGAGCTGCCGAATTGTTGAGTGAATAAGAACGACATAATAGATATTTGAAGCGTGGGGTGGGGGGGAACGGGTCCCCGGGCCCCTCACCCAGATCCGCCACTGCTGAATTTCAGGCTGCATACCTACCTGAGCAAGGGCAGCATTAACTGTCTCACTTATGGCGCGAGAAACAACCTCCGAAATCGATCGGGCAAGAGGCGCTGGGTCAGCCATTCATACTTTCATTATTTCTAAATAATGAATTTACATACTCAGTGAAGTTCATTATTTAGAAGTAATAAATTTACACTCGGCGAGATGAAACTTCATTATTTGTAAATAATGAATTTACACACACGGTTAAATTCATTATTTCTAAATAATAAATTTACACTCGGCGAGGTGAAACTTCATTATTTCTAAATAATGAATTTACACACTCAGTGAAGTTCATTATTTATAAATAATAAATTTACACTCGGCGAGGTGACATTTAATATTTCTAAATAATGAATTTACACACTCAGTGAAGTTCATTATTTATAAATAATAAATTTACACTCGGCGAGGTGAAATTCATTATTTCTAAATAATGAATTTACACACTTAGTGAAGTTCATTATCTATAAATAATTAATTTACACTCCCGGCGAAGTAATTTATTTATAAATAATGGGATTTACAAACTTTATGATATGTAAATAACTATTTTAGAGATGACCTGATTTATAAATAATTGAAGTTGTTTAGTTTGTTATTTATATATAATAACTCTATGGTAAAAGATTATTTACAAATCAGGACGTACCTAAAATAATTATTTACATATCAACGGACAAGTTCTTGTGTCTTACTTATAAACAAATTTTGTGGCGTTTCCAATTATTTATAAATAAGGGGGAAATGGCATAAATTCGGTCTAAATAATAAATTTACAAACGGCGCCCCATACTTTTCCAGCTTCCGAGTTTGGAAGTTTTAGGGCTCTATGTAAAAGTGTTGCTGCAGTGCTGATTTTGTGCTCTCTGTCATGATGTGAACGGAAATGAAGATATCTGTCCGTGTGCATGGGCTTCCGATAGACATCAATGTTGAGCCTCTCATTATCGCGAGAAATAAGGGTGTCGAGGAATGGCGACTGGCCATTAGATTCGTGCTCGATGGTGAAGGAAATATGCGGGTCGATAGAGTTCAGTGAGTCATGAAAAGAAGTAGCTGCATTCGTTTTGATGACACAAAAACTGTGTTCTACGTAACGTCCAGGTAACGTTTCCAGATTTTGGGAGGAACCGCGGTTGATCAACCACGGTTCCACCCAAAATCTGGAAACGTTACCTAGACGACAGTTTTTGTGTCATCAGAAAGAATGCAGTTACTTCTTTTCATGGCTCACTGCACTCTATCGACCCGCATATTTCATTCACCATGGAGCAAGAATCTAATGGCCAGCTGCCATTCCTCGACACCCTTATTTCTCGCGAGGCCGACAACAATTCGTGCCCTCTGCCGGGACAATATAACATTCTTTCAAACAAACACTAATTTTACACTTTCAGCATTCTCACATTCTTTCACGCGTATTCTATTTTATATATGCCATTCGCTTGTTATATTCTAAAACGTTTAGGTCTATTTTATCATTTCATTTCTGTCGGTCGAAGACAGCAGACTGGCTGTTGAAAGCTCACAACTTTAGACAATTTTACCAGAGAACGTTTTTTATCTCGTTTAAAATGACCCTGGATGATACTCCCTGTCTTATTCTTTCTTTGAATGGCAGACCAAAGTCATAAAGAAAGTAACTTACCCTTCAGGTTCGGGTTTAGGTTCAGGATCTCCACTGCCATCAGCATCATCATCGTCCATAATATCGTCATCACCTCCAGGGCCCGCTCCTAGAACGTAATGAAGATAGAGTGAAAAAGATATTAGGAAGAGCTGACATTTTCTTTCTTAGAAAACCAAACTTCGCTAGGGTGACAAAATTCCATTTCTTAAAACAAAAACATAAGACCTGGACGGTGCACAACAGGTTTTGGAAAAAAAAAAAATTGATCTTATCAGGAAGACAAAGTTGTCGTCCTTCGAAGGTATTTCAAATAGAAGATTGCAAACTATTTTCTTAAAAGCTATCTTAGGTTTTTCTCTTAAGGTGGGTGTTATATTATTTCCGAGCACTGCTCCATTGCGCAAAAGAGCAGATTTTCCTCTTATATAAACTATTCTCGTCCTGCTTCACCCAATTAGACTTACCAAAGCTACGACTGCCACCGGCGCCGCCATCTCCTCCGCCTCCTCCACCGCCACCACCGCCTTGCCCACCACCACCACCTCCACCACTGCCGCCGCCGCCACCGCTACCTCCGCCACCACAGCTTAGCACTAAAAATAAAGAAGATACCATGCGAAAAGCTCTGGTCAAGAGCTGAGTTTATATCCTATGACACGACACTGAGAGTAATCCAATTAATCTAGGATTACTTTACACAAATCTTAACAGAAATACTGCCGATACTGTTATGTTTCATAATGGTAGCTTTTTTCGGCATCGAATACCGATTGATTCAGGTGACGATATTGCTTTTGCGTTGTACGATTAAAAACACTTAGCAATTATCTCGATAACCACTTTCCGTCTTGAGAAACGAAATGTCTTTGAACAGAGCTTTTTACAATACTTTTACTTGGCAATTTTTTTACCTGATTTAATTTCTAATTTGAAAAGCCAAGCCCGGACTTTCACATTTTCCTGGCGATTCAGCAGTGGCAGCTTCCTTATGCACCGGGGCCTTTGATCTAATTCTGTGCAAAGTTTTCCCTCGCGTCACTTCCTCATGGGAAATACCCAACAAAAATCAGTTCGATTGTCTCTCTCAGTTGAGCGTGAATGGAGAGAGTATTTCCTCGTGAACAACAAAATGCTTAGGATAACCTTTTTTCACTGGAGATAATTTGCTTAGTCCTACACTGCAGCATTTGTCTCAAAAAACTGCTATTCATTTGATCTAGTTTGACAAGTAACTTTTAAATCACGTTGTCCTAGCAAAAGAGAGTATTATTAAATTTGGTGACTGATTCATTTTTAACTTGGAAAATCCAATTTGTAGGTATAGTCTATGGGCCACAATGAATTTTCTTACCAGTTTTAGGGACAAATTATGAGTAGTGTCTTTTTGAAGAATGAACCAAAGTATTGAAAAAAAAAAAAAATGTAATAGCCTTGTGCAATTTGTAGCTTTAGAGTTTAATTTTATAGTTAAAAATCTCAAAAATTAGCCTCCGGGCTTGAAAACGAAGCTCTAAAAATAAAAGTGTTTCAAATTGTCAGAAATTTCAAGGCGTTTGATAGGCAGGAAGAAAAACAAACACAATATGTTACTTTTTCATATTTTTGCAGTGTTCAGTTCAAAAATGGGCTTCTTAACACCTTTTTTAAATGGTATAATAATATGCTTGATTTGCTATGCATCATGGGTAACCAATATGGCGAGCAATTTAGAGATATCATTGTCAGAATGGGAGCGTTTCATACCGCCTGCACTTCGTTTGGAATAATCGGAAATGGGCTCCAGGATGCTGGTTTGAGAGACCAATGTGTAGAGTGCCAAGTGATTGCAGAGGGTTCAGTGTCGGGCTTGCTGGAAGAACGGAAATACAAGCGTTCCGTGCGGTGTGGTCTGGATTCCAAAAGTGGGTAGCAGAGAAGCACGATGGGAATAAGTGTTTAGTAGATAAAATATTTTGTGGTCTTCAGAGCTAGCGTGATAATGTTTGCGAAGCTGAGTGCAAGAAGAAACTTTGCGAAAACTGTTTCGCTGAGGTTGCCGAGCTGTATACTGTCAGTAATTCTTGTTAGAAGGTCGCAAAAATAAAACAAAAAAAATCAAGCAAAAGAATACGGAGAAACATTTTTAGAAATGAAGCTTAGTTGCCATAGCAAGCAGACAGAAAGGCCTTCTATCTCAACCTCGAAACATGCTGTAGCACTCAGTTATTGTATTTAATTCCGTAGAACATTTTATGTATCGCACCGGTCAGTCAACAAAAGTGATCATTAAACAATGTCAATTGATCACGTGACTTCAAATGAAAGCTACATCGTTAGCGTGGCTATCATACATAAAGATAAAGTAGAGTGAACAAGGTTTCCGAAAAAGGTATGATAGCCTTTTTCCTTAAGAGTGGTAAGACATTTTGTTGTCCTGGCCAATGGACTATATGGATGGGAGACTCACTCGATCCTTCCTTCGCTTCCTGTAAGAAGTTTTGTGATCGAATCCGCTGACTAATGTATAAGGCTTTCACAGTCGCTGCGAAAGTTACATTTCACCATCCATTCGACCTGAAGGTGATTAACAGACGATTTCCTCATGGAGCGATAAGTTTTAATTTTTATTGGCAATGTTTCTCATTTGTTCTTTGTATTTCTGACGTAATTACTCAATAACTTACCGCGGAAATAATCAACATCAATAGACTATGCATAGTCTCTTGTCTACATTCAATAGATTTTTGCACGAATTAACGTCTCCATGTATGGAAGCTAGTTATATAAATAGCGCATTTTTGAAGAAGTCCTTACAAGACTGTTAAAAAAGAAGATATTGAAAATCAACAAAATTGAATAGCTGTATGAAATTTCGAATGATTCAAGGTGTGATTAAAATTGTTAGATGAGAAATGGACAGGAGAATTGAGGAGAATCAGTGCGATGCGTTTCGCAAAAGAAAAGACCTTACACAGGGCTGGGATTTCTAGAGTGACTGATATCGCCTTCATAAGGGAAGAAAAAAAGGAAATCGTTACAACACGGGGTATTTGTATTCGGTCATCCAATCAAGTACGAACGTCGCAGAACAGGGCAGAACTTTGTTGAACTGACGAGACACGGTGCTGTCCCTGTGATATAGTGATTCCAATCCGAACACAGTGTTTTTTTCTAAACAAAGAGAGAAAAAAATTCGAAGCCCGAACTTGGAATTGAGACCCCAGAACCTACAATCGTAAATGCCTAACTGAAGACCGGTTTCACTGGTCAAACTGCCCTTTACCACATGAGGCAATGGATGGGCTAAGCCGAAGACGAAGAAGCCACCAAAAAGAAGATACAAGAGAGTAAAATCACTCAGCATTGGCAGGGGAAATAAAGAACGAAACAAATAGGAGAGAAAATCAGAACCCGAAATACAGGTATTTTATGACTGCGTCACTGCTTCCTTTGGTGATCGGATATAGTAGCGTTCCTTTCTTTGTGGTAACGTCTTCGACAAGGATCGTCAAATAACTTCATGAATGTTTTCAACGGTGTCACAGTTTATCATGTGTTCCTTTACCTTTGCGTTTTGCACAATTTCTATTTCTTTTTTCGCCTTTATAGCTCGATTTGGAAATAATATATGACCTAAGGATTAATAGCTCAGTTCAGTGGCATCAAAATTCTCACTGTTTACAAACGATCCATTTTCCAAGTTGAGTGGCTCAAGCCAAATTGATTTTCGACAGTCGTCTAAAACGACAATTAGGGTGCAGTTAACTAACCTTTTTGACACTGAATGATTCCCACCACTATAGCAAGAACTAGCCAAAGTTTCATGACGAGCGCTGTTTACTTCCTTGTTAGCCAAAAACTGCGTAAAGAGCACTGAAAAGTGTGGTGAAAGCAAACTGGATGTTGTTTATAAGTATGGTTTCTCAGCCAGGTTATATCGGCGTTTGAGAGGAATCTACCTTATTTATTACCTGTTTCCGGGACACCGATGCAAACATACTCACCCACCATACGTAAACTAGGAAACTCATTAAGTGATCTTTATCCCTGAAACAATACAGGTAAAAATGGTAAGCAAGCTATATCTTTCGTGTGACAGATTTTGGAAAATTGTAAAGCACCAACAACGAGAACAACAACTTTAATAATGTAACAGTCTACTAGGTGGCAACGGGGGATCTACTATTGGGACAAAGACAAAATCCATACCCAAATACATTGAAATTGGCTAACAAGGTAAATTAAACTTCTGCTGAACAATACTGACTACATTAAGTAGAAGTATTTATAGTAATCAATTGATATTATAATCAAGTATAGTCGAGAGATTTTTTTAATTCAAGATCATTTAAGTGTCTGCTGCTATCAGTAGGGAAAGTAGAACCTCAGGCGTTGTAGTGGCCCAAAATATGTTTACCATGTCTGACGGTATTATAATATCGTCAGACATACTGTCCGACATCGTGAACATACTTTGTAGATTTAAAAATCTACACCTAATCAAAGATTCCTGTGAGCCAGCTCATGGATGAATGTTTCTTTTTGCCTCAGTTTCAAAACGAGTGTTCGTGCAAAACTGAGTTTGATTTGCATAAAAAGGAACTTGTAGGTGAAAGTCGAAAGGACGAAAGGCAACTCGGAAATGGCCTATTGGATGAATGTAGAAAGGTAGTTAAATAAAACGAGAAGAGAAATTGATCATTGTAGGATTCTTCTTGGTACTGCAGTGAAAAACAGGAAAAATAGACATCGTTTGGTCAAATGTGATGTATAGTTTCTAATGTCCAAATATGATTGCTTATTGAAACCCTTTAGGTGGCTTAATTCGTTCTTTGGTACAATCATTTTATAATAAATAATTATTTATTACATATTTGAAATTTCAACAGAAATAAGATTTCAACAGAGCACAACAACAAAAACCAAGATGAACACTGCTTTTATTAGGAACAGTTTCTTTCTTATTAAGTCAATCCACGGAAATACAAAAGAAAAGCTAAGAGGAGACATTGTAGCCAACAGTCTCCTATACATGTAGATTATACATTTTTATTGAGTTATAAATAAAATAATCGTTACAGCAGCATTACACACATGTAATAGAAGTACGGCATGATAGCGGCCATTTTAAGAGTTGAATGAAAATTCAACTGGTATAAGCTGGAACAGTTAGGATAGCTTATACTTGAAATAAACACTGCAAGATTTGTATTTAATTATAGAGACAGATTAACACATTCTATTTTTGTGTCTCCTTATGATGGGTTCTAGTAGTTTCATTTAATTGTGGTCCCAATAGAAAGGACTGATTTTACTCTAGATGTACGTGTATATATGTTCATGTGTGTGAACATGATACGGAGCTGCTAATGTTAAGTTGAAGTTGTATTTCTGTATTCCACTGTAAAGCTATAGGTTCATTTCTGAGATAAGTTTTGACACATGTAGTGAGTTCAGGTGGATTTCACTGGTTGACATTCTTGACTTTAAGGCACCTTTATGAAGTTCGAAACTCTTAAATTATACGAGCAGTTTTAAATGTATGCTTGTAACCAATGTCTTTAGCAAAGAATGAGTTTCAACAGGTCAAGTGGCAGCTGACACAAGTGTTGAAAGCATCTTATTCTCTCTTTAAGCAGGAGTATTCCACATCGATCTGTAATTCTCAGATTAATTCCATGAAGTCTTAATGGTGACTTAACAATGGTGTTGTTAAAGCCAGTTTCTACGAAGTCTTTCGATATTATTTTTGGCAGCTGATAAACAAGTATTGCATTAGTAATGGTGTTGTTAATATTAACATCTGCTTACTGTCACTTGCATATTATACTGTAGTTGTTACTGCAGTGTTCACCTGGGTTATTTGGATATGCACAATAGTACAACTTCACCTGCAATACCAAATAAAGAGGATAGTCGCATATTCTAAAAGGGCATAAAAATGAATACAGAAATATTATACATGTATATCTTTAATTAGCTGCCCTTTCCCTTCTCCCCCTACCCAATCCCAATAAAAATAGGCTACTTATCTAAATGTGGTGTCCAAGCGATATTTCTTGCTTTTCTGGAAAGAGTTTAAGAAAGAATGTGCCAATTATGAATGGCATGCTCTCCTTCAAGAAACATTGGAGCTAAAATAATTCCTGTAACTCTTATGTACATCATCTGCAAGTTCTGGTAGAGTTACGTGTACTTTTGAATCTCTAAGCGGACTAGGAATTTAGGACCATGAAAAGCACAGGAAATTCAAACCATTTTTCCTCATTAGTAATATCATCGTTGTTTAGAATTAATTCTTGTTAAAAAAGTTGTTATATTGTTAGTATCGTAAGTAATGTAGATTGTTACTGTAATTTGTAAGTAATAAAGTGTAAGTAAGTTTAGTTTTGTAAAATTGTACATAAAGTGTAGTATTACAAATAAAAAAAAAAAAAGGTTTTTGCTCACGATGCATTATATAAACTTTTTAAAAAATGTTTAAACACAGTGTTTTTTTTAGCCTTCTGTTCTCCTTTACGCTAGTCAAGTACACTGATACAATACCAGATATGTATCTAGGCAAAATCTATAAATGATATCAAAAGTGCGTACTAATTCTGGAAAACAAACAATAACTTACAGAGCAACTATTCTCTGGGACAATATCCCCACGCACCTTGAGGTCATTCCCCAGTATTGCATCCGTACTGCGCATGATTTCCCGCGTAATTAGCACGCGCGCATTAAAAAATGGCGGCTTTTTCATTGCGGCTGGACCTCGCCATAAAGGTAAATCGTCATTTCCTCGCAAACGAGTATGGTGATCTATCATTTTATTCTGTTGTTTTGAATTGGGTAATAAATTTCTCTGTGTAATATAAATATGGACCAGTTCTCAGTGTAGAACAAAAAAAAGACAATCGTTGGGAACGTGAGTTTACATGGTGTTGTTATGGGGATTTATTGGGTATAAAGAAGGTGCTGTTGCTCCTAAACGAACATGGGGATCCCTCATTTTTATTTCAAAATGTAAGTTCCTATAATATAAAGAGTCAATAGACAAAGTTTCACAAAAATCTCAGTGCAGGTTTTATTTCAGTGGAATGACCTCAAAGATCTCATTGCCTTCAACTTCTCTAAACAACTGAAATTTTATTTACTGTCTGAACAACATTGTTAAAACTTGTATTGATTTTCTCCATTCTATTTTACCATGTACACATCTCTTCTCTTAAGAATTCTATGTATTCTCAATATCCATAAAAACCTTAAAATAACTGAAGACTGAATAGAAAACTCTCGGGTTACCTCATTCTCCAGAAATTCTAAATGTATGAGTTTTTTGTTGTTGTTGCTGTTTAACTGATGTCTAAATTTATTTTCGTCTGACTGACTGGTGTACAATTCAGGAAGTAATCACCAAAGTTCTAGGCCGATTTGAAATACGAGCAAGATTACTCTCTGAATTGCACGACACGAGATCCAGTCACTAATTAATCGTATCAATAACAATTTTTGAGCTTAGAAAAATCTCCTTTCAGCTTTTCTTGAACAAAAACGTCAGTAGCACTTTCTGTAAGTTTCAAAAACTGTAGGAAACATTAATAAGGAAACTATTAAAGCGCAGATAATTGACGTGCGAATGGCGTATATATCCAATTACAAGGTGTATTTGAAAACCTGTAATTGGACACCCACGTGATCGCATGCCGAGCAGGTGACAAATAGGCCAGGCGCGAGAAGAACCGATAACATAGAGCTCCGGCCGGCCGAAGGGTCGCCAAGCGGAGCACCATACTCATACAGGAAACAAAAGAAAAAAACCACGAATTGATTTTCTCATGGTTATCATGGCTAGCGGTATTGCTCGTAGGCGCGCACGCACGACGACGACGACGGCGCCGGAGTAGCACAAGATGGCAGCCATACTCCAGTGAAAATGAAATGGCAGAGACACGCACCCTTGGTTTATAGCGTACTTCTTTTATATTGGACATCAAAGTTATGGTCAATTGACACCTGTCAAACAAACTACCTGCTGACTAGTATAACGTGAACATATCGCGGGCTCATCGAGATCATGTGTTTTTTTAGTTTGTTGCTCATCAAGTGCTGGTTTTCTATTGGATCGCGGGCTCATGTCAGGTTAACTTTTTGTAAACGTGGCCCGGTTGTTCAGAAGTGGTTAACGCTAACCCAGGATTAAAAGTTAACCGAAGTATCAATTTTTCTTTTATACAAATGTTTTTCACTGCTTCTGTTGTGTGTAGTTTGAGATTATTGAAACTCAAATAGGAGGCCAAACAGTGTTAACAGAAAACCTCACCGAAAAGTCACAAAACTCAAAACAAAATTCTTGCTTATCCTGGGCTAGCTTAATAAGGCTTTGAGCAATCTGCCCCAGTAGCTCCGGCTAAATCTCTATATTAAATTTTATTAGTTTTGAAATCAGAAAGTAGTATATGGCCTATTGCAATCAAAAAATGAAAACCATCATGGTGGCAATCATGAATAATATATATTTCAAGATAACACTAGGCGAAAAAAATGTTTTTTCTCAAATTTGGCTCAGCGAATATATGATGTAGACGGTTAAAAATCGAAATACTAATGGTAAATACCCCATTTGCCACACCTTTACACGGTACGTAAAGGTGAGACAAATGCGACATTTACCATTTTTGTAACACATTAACCTATTCGTTTTTAAACATTTACTTTATAATTGTTGATTCTAATCAGTGGCCTCTCAATGCTTTGTAAATGATACTGAAAGCCTCTCAAACTACTACAGGCCAGCATGTATAAGTAATGAAAAACTGAAGGCTGCTCATGGGGATCTTATTTCATCATTACTTACATGTTTACAAACTGTGAGTCGGTGGGACGGATAACAAGGAAAGTCGGCAGCACAAGGTGCAGAAAATCAGTGTTTTCAGGCCTGTTGTCTTCCTGTCACTTTTATTACGCTGCTCTTTTACATTTCTTTACAACTCCGATTATTATATATAAAACTGAACTGCATATCGACAATTCGTATCACTGCATTGCTTATATGTTAAAGGAAAGGCATTAAGGGATTGATATTTCACTTTGTTCAGACTTCATTCCCATCAGTGCGTACACGGCAGAGCCTGAGAAAATAAATATCAGATATTAAAATTCAAATGTTCAAATGAGTTGTAAGTGTTTTGTGTAATTATAAGTCATTGTTTTTCAGTTATTTTAGGCTAAAATCAAGGTTATGGATTTCGTTGCAGTGGTATGACACAAGGAGCTACAAGAACGAGATATTAGTCTGAAATAGTTTACAAAAGGGTTCGAGAATCGTACGGCACACCAATACCTAACATTCTTATTTAGAGCAAGCTCCCTGAATTTGATAAAGGATTGCACTTCAATGTGGCATTTTTGAAATAATATAAGGTTATTTATATTCTTTTGGGGTGCCTTCAGGGAAATCTATCGTAAACGCGTTATTTTCGGTAAAACTCCAGCAAACGATACATTACCGAAAAGGTAATAAACTGAAGCTTTGCTAAGCACGCGAGAAGCTTCAAACTCAAAACCGTAGATGTTCATTTCGCTAAATAACCCGACTTCGCATTATCACGCACAACGAAAAAAAAAAACAAAACAAAAAAAACTGTACTATGTGAATCAGCACTAGATATGCTACCAAAGTGAGTCGGGCTTTAACGATCTTCCTATTGGTTTCTGAGAAATAAGCTCTAAAGTGGACCAATGCATATGTGATTTTTTTGTCAAAATAAAAATATTTCGAAAATATTTCGGCATATTTTCGAGAACCAATGTCCGACGATCATTTGGAAGAAATTTCGTAAAAATTCTTCAAATTCACATACTGGCCAGAAATTATCGGGTGTCTGTAAAACCCGAGTAGCAAGTAGCTAGTAGTCTCGAATAGGGTATAGCGTATAGCGAATAGCAAATAGTGCGAACAGTGCGAATAGTCTCGAATAGTGCGAATAGTCGCGTATAGTGGCCAGTAGTGGCAAATAAGGAAAGGGGGGTTGGGGGGGGGGGGGCGGGGCGATAAAGGCGAATTACCACGAATGACAGAAATTTGGTACCCAGTACCTCGCAGTCAACCTCGCAGCAATGTGGATACTTATCAGGGCAAAAGATATTTCTAAACGCAATTTCTTCTGTTTTCACTGCTGCATGAGCTTAGTCGAAACAATCAGCGTTCGCGGATAAACGCTATTGCTCCACGTGATCGGTTTCAAGGAATCCAGATCAGTGCTGGACTAAAGCGCTGAATATTTACGACTATCTGTCACTATTCGCAACTATTCGCGACTATTCGCGACTGTTCGACACTATTCGCGACTGTTCGACACTATTCGAGACTTATTCGCACTATTCGTACTATTCGCTATTCGCTATTCGGGACTATTCGCTATTCGCTATTTGCGACTATACGCTATTCGCTATTCGGGTTTTCCACACACCCGAAATCAGCCAACTCTGTGAGAAGACAAACGTGGGGAATTAAGCCTCAAAATCGGTACAGATGTTCATATCGTGCACGCAAGCCGAAAGATCGGATCCGAGACCAAGCCAAAGGAAGAGACACCCCTATCGTGAATCAAGAATGTGTTGTATACCATTTTAAGTATTTTAAGTGTAACCTGTGCGATGCAGATTATATCGACTGCACATACCAATTCCTGTATCAACGTATTGAGGAACATAACGGGTTTGCGATTAGGAAACACGTCAGAGAGCAACATGGGAGGCAAGTGACATAGATCTTACATTTATGATCTTACGGAAGAGCCAGAGCAAATTTGACAGCTTAATTTATGAGATTCTTTTTATAAAAGAACTAGAGCAAACTTTGAACAAGCAGTCAGACTCCATCTGACCAAAGTTATTTTCATAGCGCAGCCGTATTTTATATTGATTTTATCATTTGTAGTTTTCAACATAGTTCTTTTGTCTTATTTATCCTTTTGTATTTTAGAGGTCTTATGACTGGCATTTTACAACGTTTAGTGTACATTAACGTAATATTTGTATCGCTTTTCAAATCCTCATGGCCTAATTTTTCTCATATATGCAGAAATTTCAACCACTTTTTTTAAACCCCGAAAAGGTTATCAGTAGCCTTAAACTCTAAAGACCCGAGCCCTTTTGATCATTCGCTCGTTCTTTAACTCGCTCGATCCAGTGTTCAATCAGATCAGGTTTTTTTCTAGGTGGTTGTTATGTTACTGCAGAGTTTGCCGAAAAAGGACGATTTTCCTACGTAGTAAGGTAGTCTCGACTTGCTTCAGTTACAAGGAAATTACTCACCATCAGCACTACCACCACCATCATCACCATCACCTCCCCCAGGTCTTGCGACTGAAAAAAACAAAGAAGATACAATGAAAAAAAAAGGAAAACAAAACAAAAACAAAATCAAGGACGGAGATTATCTCTTTTACACGACAATGAAATTTATTCATAATTAATTTAGCTAAAATGACCCTAAAAATATTGAAGATCCGATACCAGGATTCATTATAAACGAGATAAAAAACGTTCTCTGGTAAAATTGTTTAAAGTTGTGAGCTTTCAACAGCCAGTCAGCTGTCTTCGACGGACAAAAATGAAATGATAAAATAGAGCTTAAAGTTTTAGAATATAACAAGCGAATGGCATATATAAAATAGAATACGTGTGAAAGAATGTGAGAATGCTAAAATTAGTGTTTGTTTAAAAGAATGTTATATTGTCCCGGCAGAGGGCACGAATTGTTGTCGGTCTCGGCCGTTTTCGCTGTGTCCCAGGGTTCCCGCGTCTTTCTAATGCGGCTGTTGCCTTTGTCAATTATCTCAGCATTGTTAAAGTCGATGGTATGATCAAAGGCCCAGGCATGTTTCGCTACATTGGAGCCTTTAGCACATTGTTTAGTATTTCTGATATGTTCTTTTCGCCTTGTACTAAACGATCTTTTTGTCTCGCCGATGTAACTCCAGGGAAAAGACCCACAAGGCATTTCGTAAACAACATTGCACTGGTCGTCGACCCGAGGTCTAAACTTGGGAACAGGGAACTCTTGTTGTAGTGTTTTGATTGGTTTGTTGGTTACTCGAATATCATGACTTTTGAGAATTCTAGAAAGAGGCTCGGTAATACCTTTGATGTAGGGAAGGACCGCGAAGCTCTGACTATTCGTTGGGTCAGCCCAACTGAAGAACATCCCAACTAGTTCTTCAGGTGAAGGCGTTGGAGGAGTCGAAGATTTCTTTCTTATGATATCAGCAGTGACTTTTTGTGGGTAGCCATTAGATCGTAACGCGGTGCTAATGCGATCAATTTCACGGGCTTTTCCAGCTTCTGAGTTTGGAAGTTTTAGGGCTCTATGTAAAAGTGTCGCTGCAGTGCTGATTTTGTGCTCTCTGTCATGATGTGAACGGAAATGAAGATATCTGTCCGTGTGCATGGGCTTCCGATAGACATCAATGTTGAGCCTCTCATTATCGCGAGAAATAAGGGTGTCGAGGAATGGCGGCTGGCCATTAGATTCGTGCTCGATGGTGAAGGAAATATGCGGGTCGATAGAGTTCAGTGAGTCATGAAAAGAAGTAGCTGCATTCGTTTTGATGACACAAAAACTGTGTTCTACGTAACGTCCAGGTAACGTTTCCAGATTTTGGGAGGAACCGCGGTTGATCAACCACGGTTCCACCCAAAATCTGGAAACGTTACCTAGACGACAGTTTTTGTGTCATCAGAAAGAATGCAGTTACTTCTTTTCATGGCTCACTGAACTCTATCGACCCGCATATTTCATTCACCATGGAGCAAGAATCTAATGGCCAGCTGCCATTCCTCGACACCCTTATTTCTCGCGAGGCCGACAACAATTCGTGCCCTCTGCCGGGACAATATAACATTCTTTCAAACAAACACTAATTTTACACCTTTAGCATTCTCACATTCTTTCACGCGTATTCTATTTTATATATGCCATTCGCTTGTTATATTCTAAAACGTTTAGGTCTATTTTATCATTTCATTTCTGTCGGTCGAAGACAGCAGACTGGCTGTTGAAAGCTCACAACTTTAGACAATTTTACCAGAGAACGTTTTTTATCTCGTTTAAAATGACCCTGGATGATACTCCCTGTCTTATTCTTTCTTTGAATGGCAGACCAAAGTCATAAAGAAAGTAACTTACCCTTCAGGTTCGGGTTTAGGTTCAGGATCTCCACTGCCATCAGCATCATCATCGTCCATAATATCGTCATCACCTCCAGGGCCCGCTCCTAGAACGTAATGAAGATAGAGTGAAAAAGATATTAGGAAGAGCTGACATTTTCTTTCTTAGAAAACCAAACTTCGCTAGGGTGACAAAATTCCATTTCTTAAAACAAAAACATAAGACCTGGACGGTGCACAACAGGTTTTGGAAAAAAAAAAATTGATCTTATCAGGAAGACAAAGTTGTCGTCCTTCGAAGGTATTTCAAATAGAAGATTGCAAACTATTTTCTTAAAAGCTATCTTAGGTTTTTCTCTTAAGGTGGGTGTTATATTATTTCCGAGCACTGCTCCATTGCGCAAAAGAGCAGATTTTCCTCTTATATAAACTATTCTCGTCCTGCTTCACCCAATTAGACTTACCAAAGCTACGACTGCCACCGGCGCCGCCATTTCCTCCGCCTCCTCCACCGCCACCACCGCCTTGCCCACCACCACCACCTCCACCACTGCCGCCGCCGCCACCGCTACCTCCGCCACCACAGCTTAGCACTAAAAATAAAGAAGATACCATGCGAAAAGCCCTGGTCAAGAGCTGAGTTTATATCCTATGACACGACACTGAGAGTAATCCAATTAATCTAGGATTACTTTACACAAATCTTAACAGAAATACTGCCGATACTGTTATGTTTCATAATGGTAGCTGTTTTCGGCATCGAAAACCGATTGATTCAGGTGACGATATTGCTTTTGCGTTGTACGATTAAAAACACTTAGCAATTATCTCGATAACCACTTTCCGTCTTGAGAAACGAAATGTCTTTGAACAGAGCTTTTTATAATACTTTTACTTGGCAATTTTTTTACCTGATTTAATTTCTAATTTGAAAAGCCAAGCCCGGACTTTCAAATTTCTTTGGCGATTCAGCAGTGGCAGCTTCCTTATGCACCGGGGCCTTTGATCTAATTCTGTGCAAAGTTTTCCCTCGCGTCACTTCCTCATGGGAAATACCCAACAAAAATCAGTTCGATTGTCTCTCTCAGTTGAGCGTGAATGGAGAGAGTATTTCCTCGTGAACAACAAAATGCTTAGGATAACCTTTTTTCACTGGAGATAATTTGCTTAGTCCTACACTGCAGCATTTGTCTCAAAAAACTGCTATTCATTTGATCTAGTTTGACAAGTAACTTTTAAATCACGTTGTCCTAGCAAAAGAGAGTATTATTAAATTTGGTGACTGATTCATTTTTAACTTGGAAAATCCAATTTGTAGGTATAGTCTATGGGCCACAATGAATTTTCTTACCAGTTTTAGGGACAAATTATGAGTAGTGTCTTTTTGAAGAATGAACCAAAGTATTGAAAAAAAAAAAAAATGTAATAGCCTTGTGCAATTTGTAGCTTTAGAGTTTAATTTTATAGTTAAAAATCTCAAAAATTAGCCTCCGGGCTTGAAAACGAAGCTCTAAAAATAAAAGTGTTTCAAATTGTCAGAAATTTCAAGGCGTTTGATAGGCAGGAAGAAAAACAAACACAATATGTTACTTTTTCATATTTTTGCAGTGTTCAGTTCAAAAATGGGCTTCTTAACACCTTTTTTAAATGGTATAATAATATGCTTGATTTGCTATGCATCATGGGTAACCAATATGGCGAGCAATTTAGAGATATCATTGTCAGAATGGGAGCGTTTCATACCGCCTGCACTTCGTTTGGAATAATCGGAAATGGGCTCCAGGATGCTGGTTTGAGAGACCAATGTGTAGAGTGCCAAGTGATTGCAGAGGGTTCAGTGTCGGGCTTGCTGGAAGAACGGAAATACAAGCGTTCCGTGCGGTGTGGTCTGGATTCCAAAAGTGGGTAGCAGAGAAGCACGATGGGAATAAGTGTTTAGTAGATAAAATATTTTGTGGTCTTCAGAGCTAGCGTGATAATGTTTGCGAAGCTGAGTGCAAGAAGAAACTTTGCGAAAACTGTTTCGCTGAGGTTGCCGAGCTGTATACTGTCAGTAATTCTTGTTAGAAGGTCGCAAAAATAAAACAAAAAAAATCAAGCAAAAGAATATGGAGAAACATTTTTAGAAATGAAGCTTAGTTGCCATAGCAAGCAGACAGAAAGGCCTTCTATCTCAACCTCGAAACATGCTGTAGCATTCAGTTATTGTATTTAATTCCGTAGAACATTTTATGTATCGCACCGGTCAGTCAACAAAAGTGATCATTAAACAATGTCAATTGATCACGTGACTTCAAATGAAAGCTACATCGTTAGCGTGGCTATCATACATAAAGATAAAGTAGAGTGAACAAGGTTTCCGAAAAAGGTATGTTAGCCTTTTTCCTTAAGAGTGGTAAGACATTTTGTTGTCCTGGCCAATGGACTATATGGATGGGAGACTCACTCGATCCTTCCTTCGCTTCCTGTAAGAAGTTTTGTGATCGAATCCGCTGACTAATGTATAAGGCTTTCACAGTCGCTGCGAAAGTTACATTTCACCATCCATTCGACCTGAAGGTGATTAACAGACGATTTCCTCATGGAGCGATAAGTTTTAATTTTTATTGGCAATGTTTCTCATTTGTTCTTTGTATTTCTGACGTAATTACTCAATAACTTACCGCGGAAATAATCAACATCAATAGACTATGCATAGTCTCTTGTCTACATTCAATAGATTTTTGCACGAATTAACGTCTCCATGTATGGAAGCTAGTTATATAAATAGCGCATTTTTGAAGAAGTCCTTACAAGACTGTTAAAAAAGAAGATATTGAAAATCAACAAAATTGAATAGCTGTATGAAATTTCGAATGATTCAAGGTGTGATTAAAATTGTTAGATGAGAAATGGACAGGAGAATTGAGGAGAATCAGTGCGATGCGTTTCGCAAAAGAAAAGACCTTACACAGGGCTGGGATTTCTAGAGTGACTGATATCGCCTTCATAAGGGAAGAAAAAAAGGAAATCGTTACAACACGGGGTATTTGTATTCGGTCATCCAATCAAGTACGAACGTCGCAGAACAGGGCAGAACTTTGTTGAACTAACGAGACACGGTGCTGTCCCTGTGATATAGTAATTCCAATCCGAACACAGTGTTTTTTTCTAAACAAAGAGAGAAAAAAATTCGAAGCCCGAACTTGGAATTGAGACCCCAGAACCTACAATCGTAAATGCCTAACTGAAGACCAGTTTCACTGGTCAAACTGCCCTTTACCATATGAGGCAATGGATGGGCTAAGCCGAAGACGAAGAAGCCACCAAAAAGAAGATACAGGAGAGTAAAATCACTCAGCATTGGCAGGGGAAATAAAGAACGAAACAAATAGGAGAGAAAATCAGAACCCGAAATACAGGTATTTTATGACTGCGTCACTGCTTCCTTTGGTGATCGGATATAGTAGCGTTCCTTTCTTTGTGGTAACGTCTTCGACAAGGATCGTCAAATAACTTCATGAATGTTTTCAACGGTGTCACAGTTTATCATGTGTTCTTTTACCTTTGCGTTTTGCACAATTTCTGTTTCTTTTTTCGCCTTTATAGCTCGATTTGGAAATAATATATGACCTAAGGATTAAAAGCTCAGTTCAGTGGCATCAAAATTCTCACTGTTTACAAACGATCCATTTTCCAAGTTGAGTGGCTCAAGCCAAATTGATTTTCGACAGTCGTCTAAAACGACAATTAGGGTGCAGTTAACTAACCTTTTTGACACTGAATGATTCCCACCACTATAGCAAGAACTAGCCAAAGTTTCATGACGAGCGCTGTTTACTTCCTTGTTAGCCAAAAACTGCGTAAAGAGCACTGAAAAGTGTGGTGAAAGCAAACTGGATGTTGTTTATAAGTATGGTTTCTCAGCCAGGTTATATCGGCGTTTGAGAGGAATCTACCTTATTTATTACCTGTTTCCGGGACACCGATGCAAACATACTCACCCACCATACGTAAACTAGGAAACTCATTAAGTGATCTTTATCCCTGAAACAATACAGGTAAAAATGGTAAGCAAGCTATATCTTTCGTGTGACAGATTTTGGAAAATTGTAAAGCACCAACAACGAGAACAACAACTTTAATAATGTAACAGTCTACTAGGTGGCAACGGGGGATCTACTATTGGGACAAAGACAAAATCCATACCCAAATACATTGAAATTGGCTAAATAGGTAAATTAAACTTCTGCTGAACAATACTGACTACATTAAGTAGAAGTATTTATAGTAATCAATTGATATTATAATCAAGTATAGTCGAGAGATTTTTTTAATTCAAGATCATTTAAGTGTCTGCTGCTATCAGTAGGGAAAGTAGAACCTCAGGCGTTGTAGTGGCCCAAAATATGTTTACCATGTCTGACGGTATTATAATATCGTCAGACATACTGTCCGACAAGGTGAACATACTTTGTAGATTTAAAAATCTACACCTAATCAAAGATTCCTGTGAGCCAGCTCATGGATGAATGTTTCTTTTTGCCTCAGTTTCAAAACGAGTGTTCGTGCAAAACTGAGTTTGATTTGCATAAAAAGGAACTTGTAGGTGAAAGTCGAAAGGACGAAAGGCAACTCGGAAATGGCCTATTGGATGAATGTAGAAAGGTAGTTAAATAAAACGAGAAGAGAAATTGATCATTGTAGGATTCTTCTTGGTACTGCGGTGAAAAACAGGAAAAATAGACATCGTTTGGTCAAATGTGATGTATAGTTTCTAATGTCCAAATATGATTGCTTATTGAAACCCTTTAGGTGGCTTAATTCGTTCTTTGGTACAATCATTTTATAATAAATAATTATTTATTACATATTTGAAATTTCAACAGAAATGAGATTTCAACAGAGCACAACAACAAAAACCAAGATGAACACTGCTTTTATTAGGAACAGTTTCTTTCTTATTAAGTCAATCCACGGAAATACAAAAGAAAAGCTAAGAGGAGACATTGTAGCCAACAGTCTCCTATACATGTAGATTATACATTTTTATTGAGTTGTAAATAAAATAATCGTTACAGCAGCATTACACACATGTAATACAAGTACGGCATGATAGCGGCCATTTTAAGAGTTGAATGAAAATTCAACTGGTATAAGCTGGAACAGTTAGGATAGCTTATACTTGAAATAAACATTGCAAGATTTGTATTTAATTATAGAGACAGATTAACACATTCTATTTTTGTGTCTCCTTATGATGGGTTCTAGTAGTTTCATTTAATTGTGGTCCCAATATAAAGGACTGATTTTACTCTAGATGTACGTGTATATATGTTCATGTGTGTGAACATGATACGGAGCTGCTAATGTTAAGTTGAAGTTGTATTTCTGTATTCCACTGTAAAGCTATAGGTTCATTTCTGAGATAAGTTTTGACACATGTAGTGAGTTCAGGTGGATTTCACTGGTTGACATTCTTGACTTTAAGGCACCTTTATGAAGTTCGAAACTCTTAAATTATACGAGCAGTTTTAAATGTATGCTTGTAACCAATGTCTTTAGCAAAGAATGAGTTTCAACAGGTCAAGTGGCAGCTGACACAAGTGTTGAAAGCATCTTATTCTCTTTTTAAGCAGGAGTATTCCACATCGATCTGTAATTCTCAGATTAATTCCATGAAGTCTTAATGGTGACTTAACAATGGTGTTGTTAAAGCCAGTTTCTACGAAGTCTTTCGATATTATTTTTGGCAGCTGATAAACAAGTATTGCATTAGTAATGTGTTGTTAATATTAACATCTGCTTACTGTCACTTGCATATTATACTGTAGTTGTTACTGCAGTGTTCACCAGGGTTATTTGGATATGCACAATAGTACAACTTCACCTGCAATACCAAATAAAGAGGATAGTCGCATATTCTAAAAGGGCATAAAAATGAATACAGAAATATTATACATGTATATCTTTAATTAGCTGCCCTTTCCCTTCTCCCCCTACCCAATCCCAATAAAAATAGGCTACTTATCTAAATGTGGTGTCCAAGCGATATTTCTTGCTTTTCTGGAAAGAGTTTAAGAAAGAATGTGCCAATTATGAATGGCATGCTCTCCTTCAAGAAACATTGGAGCTAAAATAATTCCTGTAACTCTTATGTACATCATCTGCAAGTTCTGGTAGAGTTACGTGTACTTTTGAATCTCTAAGCGGACTAGGAATTTAGGACCATGAAAAGCACAGGAAATTCAAACCATTTTTCCTCATTAGTAATATCATCGTTATTTAGAATTAATTCTTGTTAAAAAAGTTGTTATATTGTTAGTATCGTAAGTAATGTAGATTGTTACTGTAATTTGTAAGTAGTAAAGTGTAAGTAAGTTTAGTTTTGTAAAATTGTACATAAAGTGTAGTATTACAAATAAAAAAAAAAAAGGTTTTTGCTCACGATGCATTATATACTCTTTTAAAAATGTTTAAACACAGTGTTTTTTTTAGCCTTCTGTTCTCCTTTACGCTAGTCAAGTACACTGATACAATACCAGATATGTATCTAGGCAAAATCTATAAATGATATCAAAAGTGCGTACTAATTCTGGAAAACAAACAATAACTTACAGAGCAACTATTCTCTGGGACAATATCCCCACGCACCTTGAGGTCATTCCCCAGTATTGCATCCGTACTGCGCATGATTTCCCGCGTAATTAGCACGCGCGCATTAAAAAATGGCGGCTTTTTCATTGCGGCTGGACCTCGCCATAAAGGTAAATCGTCATTTTCTCGCAAACGAGTATGGTGATCTATCATTTTATTCTGTTGTTTTGAATTGGGTAATAAATTTCTCTGTGTAATATAAATATGGACCAGTTCTCAGTGTAGAACAAAAAAAAGACAATCGTTGGGAACGTGAGTTTACATGGTGTTGTTATGGGGATTTATTGGGTATAAAGAAGGTGCTGTTGCTCCTAAACGAACCTGGGGATCCCTCATTTTTATTTCAAAATGTAAGTTCCTATAATATAAAGAGTCAATAGGCAAAGTTTCACAAAAATCTCAGTGCAGGTTTTATTTCAGTGGAATGACCTCAAAGATCTCATTGCTTTCAACTTCTCTAAACAACTGAAATTTTATTTACTGTCTGAACAACATTGTTAAAACTTGTATTGATTTTCTCCATTCTATTTTACCATGTACACATCTCTTCTCTTAAGAATTCTATGTATTCTCAATATCCATAAAAACCTTAAAATAACTGAAGACTGAATAGAAAACTCTCGGGTTACCTCATTCTCCAGAAATTCTAAATGTATGAGTTTTTTGTTGTTGTTGCTGTTTAACTGATGTCTAAATTTATTTTCGTCTGACTGACTGGTGTACAATTCAGGAAGTAATCACCAAAGTTCTAGGCCGATTTGAAATACGAGCAAGATTACTCTCTGAATTGCACGACACGAGATCCAGTCACTAATTAATCGTATCAATAACAATTTTTGAGCTTAGAAAAATCTCCTTTCAGCTTTTCTTGAACAAAAACGTCAGTAGCACTTTCTGTAAGTTTCAAAAACTGTAGGAAACATTAATAGGGAAACTATTAAAGCGCAGATAATTGACGTGCGAATGGCGTATTTATCCAATTACAAGGTGTATTTGAAAACCTGTAATTGGACACCCACGTGATCGCATGCCGAGCAGGTGACAAATAGGCCAGGCGCGAGAAGAACCGATAACATAGAGCTCCGGCCGGCCGAAGGGTCGCCAAGCGGAGCACCATACTCATACAGGAAACAAACGAAAAAAACCACGAATTGATTTTCTCATGGTTATCATGGCTAGCGGTATTGCTCGTAGGCGCGCACGCACGACGACGACGACGGCGCCGGAGTAGCACAAGATGGCAGCCATACTCCAGTGAAAATGAAATGGCAGAGACACGCACCCTTGGTTTATAGCGTACTTCTTTTATATTGGACATCAAAGTTATGGTCAATTGACACCTGTCAAACAAACTACCTGCTGACTAGTATAACGTGAACATATCGCGGGCTCATCGAGATCATGTGTTTTTTTAGTTTGTTGCTCATCAAGTGCTGGTTTTCTATTGGATCGCGGGCTCATGTCAGGTTAACTTTTTGTAAACGTGGCCCGGTTGTTCAGAAGTGGTTAACGCTAACCCAGGATTAAAAGTTAACCGAAGTATCAATTTTTCTTTTATACAAATGTTTTTCACTGCTTCTGTTGTGTGTAGTTTGAGATTATTGAAACTCAAATAGGAGGCCAAACAGTGTTAACAGAAAACCTCACCGAAAAGTCACAAAACTCAAAACAAAATTCTTGCTTATCCTGGGCTAGCTTAATAAGGCTTTGAGCAATCTGCCCCAGTAGCTCCGGCTAAATCTCTATATTAAATTTTATTAGTTTTGAAATCAGAAAGTAGTATATGGCCTATTGCAATCAAAAAATGAAAACCATCATGGTGGCAATCATGAATAATATATATTTCAAGATAACACTAGGCGAAAAAAATGTTTTTTCTCAAATTTGGCTCAGCGAATATATGATGTAGACGGTTAAAAATCGAAATACTAATGGTAAATACCCCATTTGCCACACCTTTACACGGTACGTAAAGGTGAGACAAATGCGACATTTACCATTTTTGTAACACATTAACCTATTCGTTTTTAAACATTTACTTTATAATTGTTGATTCTAATCAGTGGCCTCTCAATGCTTTGTAAATGATACTGAAAGCCTCTCAAACTACTACAGGCCAGCATGTATAAGTAATGAAAAACTGAAGGCTGCTCATGGGGATCTTATTTCATCATTACTTACATGTTTACAAACTGTGAGTCGGTGGGACGGATAACAAGGAAAGTCGGCAGCACAAGGTGCAGAAAATCACTCTTTTCAGGCCTGTTGTCTTCCTGTCACTTTTATTACGCTGCTCTTTTACATTTCTTTACAACTCCGATTATTATATATAAAACTGAACTGCATATCGACAATTCGTATCACTGCATTGCTTATATGTTAAAGGAAAGGCATTAAGGGATTGATATTTCACTTTGTTCAGACTTCATTCCCATCAGTGCGTACACGGCAGAGCCTGAGAAAATAAATATCAGATATTAAAATTCAAATGTTCAAATGAGTTGTAAGTGTTTTGTGTAATTATAAGTCATTGTTTTTCAGTTATTTTAGGCTAAAATCAAGGTTATGGATTTCGTTGCAGTGGTATGACACAAGGAGCTACAAGAACGAGATATTAGTCTGAAATAGTTTACAAAAGGGTTCGAGAATCGTACGGCACACCAATACCTAACATTCTTATTTAGAGCAAGCTCCCTGAATTTGATAAAGGATTGCACTTCAATGTGGCATTTTTGAAATAATATAAGGTTATTTATATTCTTTTGGGGTGCCTTCAGGGAAATCTATCGTAAACGCGTTATTTTCGGTAAAACTCCAGCAAACGATACATTACCGAAAAGGTAATAAACTGAAGCTTTGCTAAGCACGCGAGAAGCTTCAAACTCAAAACCGTAGATGTTCATTTCGCTAAATAACCCGACTTCGCATTATCACGCACAACGAAAAAAAAAAACAAAACAAAAAAAAACTGTACTATGTGAATCAGCACTAGATATGCTACCAAAGTGAGTCGGGCTTTAACGATCTTCCTATTGGTTTCTGAGAAATAAGCTCTAAAGTGGACCAATGCATATGTGATTTTTTTGTCAAAATAAAAATATTTCGAAAATATTTCGGCATATTTTCAGGCCAGAAATTAGCGGGGTGTCTGTAAAACCCGAGTAGCAAGTAGCTAGTAGTCTCGAATAGCGTATAGCGTATAGCGAATAGCAAATAGTGCGAACAGTGCGAATAGTCTCGAATAGTGCGAATAGTCGCGTATAGTGGCCAATAGTGGCAAATAAGGAAAGGGGGGTTGGGGGGGGGGGGGGGAGCGGGGCGATAAAGGCGAATTACCACGAATGACAGAAATTTGGTACCCAGTACCTCGCAGTCAACCTCGCAGCAACGTGGACACTTATCAGGGCAAAAGATATTTCTAAACGCAATTTCTTCTGTTTTCACTGCTGCATGAGCTTAGTCGAAACAATCAGCGTTCGCGGATAAACGCTATTGCTCCACGTGATCGGTTTCAAGGAATCCAGATCAGTGCTGGACTAAAGCGCTGAATATTTACGACTATCTGTCACTATTCGCAACTATTCGCGACTATTCGCGACTGTTCGACACTATTCGAGACTTATTCGCACTATTCGTACTATTCGCTATTCGCGGGCTCATCGAGATCATGTGTTTTTTTAGTTTGTTGCTCATCAAGTGCTGGTTTTCTATTGGATCGCGGGCTCATGTCAGGTTAACTTTTTGTAAACGTGGCCCGGTTGTTCAGAAGTGGTTAACGCTAACCCAGGATTAAAAGTTAACCGAAGTATCAATTTTTCTTTTATACAAATGTTTTTCACTGCTTCTGTTGTGTGTAGTTTGAGATTATTGAAACTCAAATAGGAGGCCAAACAGTGTTAACAGAAAACCTCACCGAAAAGTCACAAAACTCAAAACAAAATTCTTGCTTATCCTGGGCTAGCTTAATAAGGCTTTGAGCAATCTGCCCCAGTAGCTCCGGCTAAATCTCTATATTAAATTTTATTAGTTTTGAAATCAGAAAGTAGTATATGGCCTATTGCAATCAAAAAATGAAAACCATCATGGTGGCAATCATGAATAATATATATTTCAAGATAACACTAGGCGAAAAAAATGTTTTTTCTCAAATTTGGCTCAGCGAATATATGATGTAGACGGTTAAAAATCGAAATACTAATGGTAAATACCCCATTTGCCACACCTTTACACGGTACGTAAAGGTGAGACAAATGCGACATTTACCATTTTTGTAACACATTAACCTATTCGTTTTTAAACATTTACTTTATAATTGTTGATTCTAATCAGTGGCCTCTCAATGCTTTGTAAATGATACTGAAAGCCTCTCAAACTACTACAGGCCAGCATGTATAAGTAATGAAAAACTGAAGGCTGCTCATGGGGATCTTATTTCATCATTACTTACATGTTTACAAACTGTGAGTCGGTGGGACGGATAACAAGGAAAGTCGGCAGCACAAGGTGCAGAAAATCACTCTTTTCAGGCCTGTTGTCTTCCTGTCACTTTTATTACGCTGCTCTTTTACATTTCTTTACAACTCCGATTATTATATATAAAACTGAACTGCATATCGACAATTCGTATCACTGCATTGCTTATATGTTAAAGGAAAGGCATTAAGGGATTGATATTTCACTTTGTTCAGACTTCATTCCCATCAGTGCGTACACGGCAGAGCCTGAGAAAATAAATATCAGATATTAAAATTCAAATGTTCAAATGAGTTGTAAGTGTTTTGTGTAATTATAAGTCATTGTTTTTCAGTTATTTTAGGCTAAAATCAAGGTTATGGTTTCGTTGCAGTGGTATGACACAAGGAGCTACAAGAACGAGATATTAGTCTGAAATAGCTTACAAAAGGGTTCGAGAATCGTACGGCACACCAATACCTAACATTCTTATTTAGAGCAAGCTCCCTGAATTTGATAAAGGATTGCACTTCAATGTGGCATTTTTGAAATAATATAAGGTTATTTATATTCTTTTGGGGTGCCTTCAGGGAAATCTATCGTAAACGCGTTATTTTCGGTAAAACTCCAGCAAACGATACATTACCGAAAAGGTAATAAAATGAAGCTTTGCTAAGCACGCGGGAAGCTTCAAACTCAAAACCGTAGATGTTCATTTCGCTAAATAACCCGACTTCGCATTATCACGCACAACGAAAAAAAAAAACAACAACAAAAAAACTGTACTATGTGAATCAGCACTAGATATGCTACCAAAGTGAGTCGGGCTTTAACGATCTTCCTATTGGTTTCTGAGAAATAAGCTCTAAAGTGGACCAATGCATATGTGATTTTTTTGTCAAAATAAAAATATTTCGAAAATATTTCGGCATATTTTCAGGCCAGAAATTAGCGGGGTGTCTGTAAAACCCGAGTAGCAAGTAGCTAGTAGTCTCGAATAGCGTATAGCGTATAGCGAATAGCAAATAGTGCGAACAGTGCGAATAGTCTCGAATAGTGCGAATAGTCGCGTATAGTGGCCAATAGTGGCAAATAAGGAAAGGGGGGTTGGGGGGGGGGGGGGAGCGGGGCGATAAAGGCGAATTACCACGAATGACAGAAATTTGGTACCCAGTACCTCGCAGTCAACCTCGCAGCAACGTGGACACTTATCAGGGCAAAAGATATTTCTAAACGCAATTTCTTCTGTTTTCACTGCTGCATGAGCTTAGTCGAAACAATCAGCGTTCGCGGATAAACGCTATTGCTCCACGTGATCGGTTTCAAGGAATCCAGATCAGTTCTGGACTAAAGCGCTGAATATTTACGACTATCTGTCACTATTCGCAACTATTCGCGACTATTCGCGACTGTTCGACACTATTCGAGACTTATTCGCACTATTCGTACTATTCGCTATTCGCTATTCGGGACTATTCGCTATTCGCTATTTGCGACTATACGCTATTCGGTATTCGGGTTTTCCACACACCCGAAATCAGCCAATTCTGTGAGAAGACAAACGTGGGGAATTAAGCCTCAAAATCGGTACAGATGTTCATATCGTGCACGCAAGCCAAAAGATCGGATCCGAGACCAAGCCAAAGGAAGAGACACCCCTATCGTGAATCAAGAATGTGTTGTATACCATTTTAAGTATTTTAAGTGTAACCTGTGCGATGCAGATTATATCGACTGCACATACCAATTCCTGTATCAACGTATTGAGGAACATAACGGGTTTGCGATTAGGAAACACGTCAGAGAGCAACATGGGAGGCAAGTGACATAGATCTTACATTTATGATCTTACGGAAGAGCCAGAGCAAATTTGACAGCTTAATTTATGAGATTCTTTTTATAAAAGAACTAGAGCAAACTTTGAACAAGCAGTCAGACTCCATCTGACCAAAGTTATTTTCATAGCGCAGCCGTATTTTATATTGATTTTATCATTTGTAGTTTTCAACATAGTTCTTTTGTCTTATTTATCCTTTTGTATTTTAGAGGTCTTATGACTGGCATTTTACAACGTTTAGTGTACATTAACGTAATATTTGTATCGCTTTTCAAATCCTCATGGCCTAATTTTTCTCATATATGCAGAAATTTCAACCACTTTTTTTAAACCCCGAAAAGGTTATCAGTAGCCTTAAACTCTAAAGACCCGAGCCCTTTTGATCATTCGCTCGTTCTTTAACTCGCTCGATCCAGTGTTCAATCAGATCAGGTTTTTTTCTAGGTGGTTGTTATGTTACTGCAGAGTTTGCCGAAAAAGGACGATTTTCCTACGTAGTAAGGTAGTCTCGACTTGCTTCAGTTACAAGGAAATTACTCACCATCAGCACTACCACCACCATCATCACCATCACCTCCCCCAGGTCTTGCGACTGAAAAAAACAAAGAAGATACAATGAAAAAAAAAGGAAAACAAAACAAAAACAAAATCAAGGACGGAGATTATCTCTTTTACACGACAATGAAATTTATTCATAATTAATTTAGCTAAAATGACCCTAAAAATATTGAAGATCCGATACCAGGATTCATTATAAACGAGATAAAAAACGTTCTCTGGTAAAATTGTTTAAAGTTGTGAGCTTTCAACAGCCAGTCAGCTGTCTTCGACGGACAAAAATGAAATGATAAAATAGAGCTTAAAGTTTTAGAATATAACAAGCGAATGGCATATATAAAATAGAATACGTGTGAAAGAATGTGAGAATGCTAAAATTAGTGTTTGTTTAAAAGAATGTTATATTGTCCCGGCAGAGGGCACGAATTGTTGTCGGTCTCGGCCGTTTTCGCTGTGTCCCAGGGTTCCCGCGTCTTTCTAATGCGGCTGTTGCCTTTGTCAATTATCTCAGCATTGTTAAAGTCGATGGTATGATCAAAGGCCCAGGCATGTTTCGCTACATTGGAGCCTTTAGCACATTGTTTAGTATTTCTGATATGTTCTTTTCGCCTTGTACTAAACGATCTTTTTGTCTCGCCGATGTAACTCCAGGGAAAAGACCCACAAGGCATTTCGTAAACAACATTGCACTGGTCGTCGACCCGAGGTCTAAACTTGGGAACAGGGAACTCTTGTTGTAGTGTTTTGATTGGTTTGTTGGTTACTCGAATATCATGACTTTTGAGAATTCTAGAAAGAGGCTCGGTAATACCTTTGATGTAGGGAAGGACCGCGAAGCTCTGACTATTCGTTGGGTCAGCCCAACTGAAGAACATCCCAACTAGTTCTTCAGGTGAAGGCGTTGGAGGAGTCGAAGATTTCTTTCTTATGATATCAGCAGTGACTTTTTGTGGGTAGCCATTAGATCGTAACGCGGTGCTAATGCGATCAATTTCACGGGCTTTTCCAGCTTCCGAGTTTGGAAGTTTTAGGGCTCTATGTAAAAGTGTCGCTGCAGTGCTGATTTTGTGCTCTCTGTCATGATGTGAACGGAAATGAAGATATCTGTCCGTGTGCATGGGCTTCCGATAGACATCAATGTTGAGCCTCTCATTATCGCGAGAAATAAGGGTGTCGAGGAATGGCGGCTGGCCATTAGATTCGTGCTCGATGGTGAAGGAAATATGCGGGTCGATAGAGTTCAGTGAGTCATGAAAAGAAGTAGCTGCATTCGTTTTGATGACACAAAAACTGTGTTCTACGTAACGTCCAGGTAACGTTTCCAGATTTTGGGAGGAACCGCGGTTGATCAACCACGGTTCCACCCAAAATCTGGAAACGTTACCTAGACGACAGTTTTTGTGTCATCAGAAAGAATGCAGTTACTTCTTTTCATGGCTCACTGAACTCTATCGACCCGCATATTTCATTCACCATGGAGCAAGAATCTAATGGCCAGCTGCCATTCCTCGACACCCTTATTTCTCGCGAGGCCGACAACAATTCGTGCCCTCTGCCGGGACAATATAACATTCTTTCAAACAAACACTAATTTTACACCTTTAGCATTCTCACATTCTTTCACGCGTATTCTATTTTATATATGCCATTCGCTTGTTATATTCTAAAACGTTTAGGTCTATTTTATCATTTCATTTCTGTCGGTCGAAGACAGCAGACTGGCTGTTGAAAGCTCACAACTTTAGACAATTTTACCAGAGAACGTTTTTTATCTCGTTTAAAATGACCCTGGATGATACTCCCTGTCTTATTCTTTCTTTGAATGGCAGACCAAAGTCATAAAGAAAGTAACTTACCCTTCAGGTTCGGGTTTAGGTTCAGGATCTCCACTGCCATCAGCATCATCATCGTCCATAATATCGTCATCACCTCCAGGGCCCGCTCCTAGAACGTAATGAAGATAGAGTGAAAAAGATATTAGGAAGAGCTGACATTTTCTTTCTTAGAAAACCAAACTTCGCTAGGGTGACAAAATTCCATTTCTTAAAACAAAAACATAAGACCTGGACGGTGCACAACAGGTTTTGGAAAAAAAAAAATTGATCTTATCAGGAAGACAAAGTTGTCGTCCTTCGAAGGTATTTCAAATAGAAGATTGCAAACTATTTTCTTAAAAGCTATCTTAGGTTTTTCTCTTAAGGTGGGTGTTATATTATTTCCGAGCACTGCTCCATTGCGCAAAAGAGCAGATTTTCCTCTTATATAAACTATTCTCGTCCTGCTTCACCCAATTAGACTTACCAAAGCTACGACTGCCACCGGCGCCGCCATTTCCTCCGCCTCCTCCACCGCCACCACCGCCTTGCCCACCACCACCACCTCCACCACTGCCGCCGCCGCCACCGCTACCTCCGCCACCACAGCTTAGCACTAAAAATAAAGAAGATACCATGCGAAAAGCCCTGGTCAAGAGCTGAGTTTATATCCTATGACACGACACTGAGAGTAATCCAATTAATCTAGGATTACTTTACACAAATCTTAACAGAAATACTGCCGATACTGTTATGTTTCATAATGGTAGCTGTTTTCGGCATCGAAAACCGATTGATTCAGGTGACGATATTGCTTTTGCGTTGTACGATTAAAAACACTTAGCAATTATCTCGATAACCACTTTCCGTCTTGAGAAACGAAATGTCTTTGAACAGAGCTTTTTATAATACTTTTACTTGGCAATTTTTTTACCTGATTTAATTTCTAATTTGAAAAGCCAAGCCCGGACTTTCAAATTTCTTTGGCGATTCAGCAGTGGCAGCTTCCTTATGCACCGGGGCCTTTGATCTAATTCTGTGCAAAGTTTTCCCTCGCGTCACTTCCTCATGGGAAATACCCAACAAAAATCAGTTCGATTGTCTCTCTCAGTTGAGCGTGAATGGAGAGAGTATTTCCTCGTGAACAACAAAATGCTTAGGATAACCTTTTTTCACTGGAGATAATTTGCTTAGTCCTACACTGCAGCATTTGTCTCAAAAAACTGCTATTCATTTGATCTAGTTTGACAAGTAACTTTTAAATCACGTTGTCCTAGCAAAAGAGAGTATTATTAAATTTGGTGACTGATTCATTTTTAACTTGGAAAATCCAATTTGTAGGTATAGTCTATGGGCCACAATGAATTTTCTTACCAGTTTTAGGGACAAATTATGAGTAGTGTCTTTTTGAAGAATGAACCAAAGTATTGAAAAAAAAAAAAAAATGTAATAGCCATGTGCAATTTGTAGCTTTAGAGTTTAATTTTATAGTTAAAAATCTCAAAAATTAGCCTCCGGGCTTGAAAACGAAGCTCTAAAAATAAAAGTGTTTCAAATTTTCAGAAATTTCAAGGCGTTTGATAGGCAGGAAGAAAAACAAACACAATATGTTACTTTTTCATATTTTTGCAGTGTTCAGTTCAAAAATGGGCTTCTTAACACCTTTTTTAAATGGTATAATAATATGCTTGATTTGCTATGCCTCATGGGTAACCAATATGGCGAGAAATTTAGAGATATCATTGTCAGAATGGGAGCGTTTCATACCGCCTGCACTTCGTTTGGAATAATCGGAAAGGGGCTCCAGGATGCTG
This sequence comes from Orbicella franksi, assembly GCF_964199315.1. Lineage (NCBI taxonomy): Eukaryota > Metazoa > Cnidaria > Anthozoa > Scleractinia > Merulinidae > Orbicella > Orbicella franksi. Next base: position 8,630,497 of record NC_138145.1, on the reverse strand, counting down.
GTTTGAGAGACCAATGTGTAGAGTGCCAAGTGATTGCAGAGGGTTCAGTGTCGGGCTTGCTGGAAGAACGGAAATACAAGCGTTCCGTGCGGTGTGGTCTGGATTCCAAAAGTGGGTAGCAGAGAAGCACGATGGGAATAAGTGTTTAGTAGATAAAATATTTTGTGGTCTTCAGAGCTAGCGTGATAATGTTTGCGAAGCTGAGTGCAAGAAGAAACTTTGCGAAAACTGTTTCGCTGAGGTTGCCGAGCTGTATACTGTCAGTAATTCTTGTTGGAAGGTCGCAAAAGTAAAACAAAAAAAATCAAGCAAAAGAATATGGAGAAACATTTTTAGAAATGAAGCTTAGTTGCCATAGCAAGCAGACAGAAAGGCCTTCTATCTCAACCTCGAAACATGCTGTAGCACTCAGTTATTGTATTTAATTCCGTAGAACATTTTATGTATCGCACCGGTCAGTCAACAAAAGTGATCATTAAACAATGTCAATTGATCACGTGACTTCAAATGAAAGCTACATCGTTAGCGTGGCTATCATACATAAAGATAAAGTAGAGTGAACAAGGTTTCCGAAAAAGGTATGATAGCCTTTTTCCTTAAGAGTGGTAAGACATTTTGTTGTCCTGGCCAATGGACTATATGGATGGGAGACTCACTCGATCCTTCCTTCGCTTCCTGTAAGAAGTTTTGTGATCGAATCCGCTGACTAATGTATAAGGCTTTCACAGTCGCTGCGAAAGTTACATTTCACCATCCATTCGACCTGAAGGTGATTAACAGACGATTTCCTCATGGAGCGATAAGTTTTAATTTTTATTGGCAATGTTTTTCATTTGTTCTTTGTATTTTTGACGTAATTACTTAATAACTTACCGCGGAAATAATCAACATCAATAGACTATGCATAGTCTCTTGTCTACATTCAATAGATTTTTGCACGAATTAACGTCTCCATGTATGGAAGCTAGTTATATAAATAGCGCATTTTTGAAGAAATCCTTACAAGACTGTTAAAAAAGAAGATATTGAAAATCAACAAAATTGAATAGCTGTATGAAATTTCGAATGATTCAAGGTGTGATTAAAATTGTTAGATGAGAAATGGACAGGAGAATTGAGGAGAATCAGTGCGATGCGTTTCGCAAAAGAAAAGACCTTACACAGGGCTGGGATTTCTAGAGTGACTGATATCGCCTTCATAAGGGAAGAGAAAAAAAGAAATCGTTATAACACGGGGTATTTGTATTCGGTCATCCAATCAAGTACAAACGTCGCAGAACAGGGCAGAACTTTGTTGAACTGACGAGACGCAGTGCTGTCCCTGTGGTATAGTGATTCCAATCCGAACACAGTATTTTTTTCTAAGATCTCTCAAAAGATAACAAAGAGAGAAAAAAATTCGAAGCCCGAACTTGCAATTGAGACCCCAGAACCTACAATCGTAAATGCCTAACTGAAGACCGGTTTCACTGGTCAAACTGCCCTTTACCACATGAGGCAAGGATGGGCTAAGCCGAAGACGAAGAAGCCACCAGAAAGAAGACACAAGAGAGTAGAATCACTCAGCATTGGCAGGGAAAATAAAGAACGAAACAAATAGGAAAGAAAATCAGAGCCCGAAATACAGGGATTTTATCACTGCGTCACTGCTTCCATTGGTGATCGGACATAGAAGCGATACTTTCTTTGTGGTAACGACTCCGACAAGGATCGTCAATAACTTCATGAATGTTTTCAACGGTGTCACATTTTATCATGTGTTCTTTTACCTTTGCGTTTTGCACTATTTCTATTTCCTTTTTCGCCTTTATGGTTCGATAAGGAAATGATATATGACCTAAGGATTAAAATCTCAGTTCAGTGACATCAAAATTGCCACTGTTTACAAACGATCCATTTTCCAAGTTGAGTGGCTCAAGCCAAATTGATTTTCGACAGTCGTCTAAAACGACAATTAGGGTGCAGTTAACTAACCTTTTTGATACTGAATGATTCCCACCACTATAGCAAGAACAAGCCAAAGTTTCATGACGAGCGCTGTTTACTTCCTTGTTAGCCAAAAACTGCGTAAAGAGCACTGAAAAGTGTGGTGAAAGCAAACTGGATGTTGTTTATAAGTATGGTTTCTCAGCCAGGTTATATCGGCGTTTGAGAGGAATCTACCTTATTTATTACCTGTTTCCGGGACACCGATGCAAACATACTCACCCACCATACGTAAATTAAGTGATCTTTATCCCTGAAACAATACAGGTAAAAATGGTAAGCAAGCTATATCTTTCATGTGACAGATTTTGGAAAATTGTAAAGCACCAACAACGAGAACAACAACTTTAATAATGTAACAGTCTACTAGGTGGCAGCAGGGGATCTACTATTGGGACAAAGACAAAATCCATACCCAAATACATTGAAATTGGCTAAATAGGTAAATTAAACTTCTGCTGAACAATACTGACTACATTAAGTGGAACTATTTATAGCAATCAATTGATATTATAATCAAATATAGTCGAAAGATTTTTTAATTCCAGATCATTTAAGTGTCTGCTGCTATCAGTAGGGAAAGTAGAACCTCAGGCGTTGCAGTGGCCCAAAATATGTTTACCATGTCTGAAGGTATTATAATATCGTCAGACATACTGTCCGACAAGGTGAACATACTTTGTAGATTTAAAAATCTACACCTAATCAAAGACTCCTGTGAGCCAGCTCATGGATGAATGTTTCTTTGTGCCTCAGTTTCAAAACGGGGCTTCGTGCAAAACTGAGTTTGATTTGCATAAAATGAACCTGTAGGTAAAAGTCGAAAGGACGAAGGGCAACTCGGAAATGGCCTATTGGATGAATGTAGAAAAGTAGTTGAATAAAACGAGAAGAGAAATTGATCATTGCAGGATTCTTCTTGGTACTGCAGTGAAAAACAGGAAAAATAGACATCGTTTGGTCAAATGTGATGTATAGTTTCTAATGTCCAAATATGGTTGCTCATTGAAACCCTTTAGGTGGCTTAATTCGTTCTTTGGTACAATCATTTTATAATAAATAATTATTTATTACATATTTGAAATTTCAACAGAAATGAGATTTCAACAGAGCACAACAACAAAAACCAAGATGAACACTGCTTTTATTAGGAACAGTTTCTTTCTGATTAAGTCGATCCACGGAAATACAAAAGAAAAGCTAAGAGGAGACATTGTAGCCAACAGTCTCCTATACATGTAGATTATACATTTTTATTGAGTTATAAATAACATAATCGTTACAGCAGCATGACACACATGTAATACAAGTACGGTATGATAGCGGCCATTTTAAGAGTTGAATGAAAATTCAACTGGTATAAGCTGGAATAGTTAGGATAGCTTATACTTAAAATAAACATTGCAAGATTTGTATTTAATTATAGAGACAGATTAACACATCCCATTTTTGTGTTCCCTTATGATGGGTTCTAGTAGTTTCATTTAATTGTGGTCCCAATATAAAGGACTGATTTTACTCTACATGTCTATATGTTCATGTGTGTGAACATGACACGGAGCTGCTAATGTTTAGTTGAAGTTGTATTTCTGTATTCCACTGTAAAGCTATAGGTTCATTTGTGAGATAAGTTTTGACACTTATAGTGAGTTCAGGTGGATTTCACTGGTTGACATTCTTGACTTTAAGACACCTTTATGGAGTTCGGAACTCTTTAATTATACGAGCAGTTTTAAATGTATGCTTGTAACCAATGTCTTTAGCAAAGAATGAGTTTCAACAGCTCAAGTTACAGCTGACACAAGTGTTGAAAGCATCTTATTCTCTTTTTAAGCAGGAGTATTCCACATCGATCTGTAATTCTCAGATTAATTCCATGAAGTCTTAATGGTGACTTAACAATGGTGTTGTTAAAGCCAGTTTCTACGAAGTCTTTCGATATTATTTTTGGCAGCTGATAAACAAGTATTGCATTAGTAATGGTGTTGTTAATATTAACATCTGCTTACTGTCACTTGCATATTATACCGTAGTTGTTACTGCAGTGTTCACCTGGGTTATTTGCATATGCACAATAGTACAACTTCACCTGCAATACCAAATAAAGAGGATAGTCACATATTCTAAAAGGGCATAAAAATGAATGCAGAAATATTATACATGTATATCTTTAATTTGCTGCCCTTTCCCTTCTCCCCCTACCCAATCCCAATAAAAATAGGCTACTTATCTAAATGTGGTGTCCAAGCGATATTTCTTGCTTTTCTGGAAAGAGTTTAAGAAAGCAAATGCGAGTTATGAGTGGCATGCTCTCCTTCAAGAAACATTGGAGCTAAAATAATTCCTTTAACTCTTACGTACATCATCTGCAAATTCTGGTAGAGTTACGTGTAATTTTGAATCTCTAAGCGGACTAGGAATTTAGGACCATGAAAAGAACAGGAAATTCAAACTATTTTGCCCTGATTAGTAATATCATCGTTATTTAGAATTAATTCTTGTTAAAAAAGTTGTTATATTGTTAGTATCGTAAGTAATGTAGATTGTTACTGTAATTTGTAAGTAATAACGTGTAAGAAAGTTTAGTTTTGTAAAATTGTACATAAAGTGTAGTATTACAAATAAAAAAAAAAGGTTTTTGCTCACGATGTATTATATACTCTTTTAAAAAACGTTTAAACACAGTGTTTTTTTTTTAGCCTTCTGGTCTCCTTTACGTTAGTCAAGTACACTGATACAATACCAGATATTTGTCTAGGCAAAATCTATAAATGATATCAAAAGTGCGTACCAATTCTGGAAAACAAACAATAACTTACAGAGCAACTATTCTCTGGGACAATATCCCCACGCACCTTGAGGTCATTCCCCAGTATTGCATCCGTACTGCACATGATTTTCGGCGTGATTAGCACGCGCGCATTAAAAAAGGGCGGCTTTTTCTTTGCGGCTGGACCTCGCCATAAAGGTAAATCGTCATTTTCTCGCAAACGAGTATGGTGATCTATCATTTTATTCTGTTGTTTTTAATTGAGTAATAAATTTCTCTGTGTAATATAAATATGGACCAGTTCTCAGTGTAGAACAAAAAAAAAAATCATCGTTGGGAACGTGAGTTTACATGGTGCTGTTATAAGGATTTATTGGGTACAAACAAGGTGCTGTTGCTCCTAAACGAACATGGGGATCCCTCATTTTTATTTCAAAATGTAAGTTCCTATAATCTAAAGAATCAATAGTCAAAGTTTCACAAAAATCTCAGTGCAGGTTTTATTTCAGTGGAATGACCTCAAAGATCTCATTGCTTTCAACTTCTCTAAACAAATGAAATTTTATTTACCGTCTGAACAACATTGTGGAAACTTGTAGTGATTTTCTCCATTCTATTATATCATGTACACATCTCTTCTCTTAAGAATTCTATGTATTCTCAATATCCATAGAAACCTTAAAATAACTGAAGACTGAATAGGAAACTCTCGGGTTACCTCATTCTCCAGAAATTCTAAATGTATGAGTTTTTTGTTGTTGTTGCTGTTTAAGTGATGTCTCAATTTATTTTCGTCTGATAAGTAATAGCTATTCGACTGACTGGTGTACAATTCAAGAAGTAATCACCAAAGTAATTTTAAAAATCGGACGAGCTCGCAGCTCTAGGCCGATTTGAAATACGAGCAAGATTACTCTCTGAATTGCACGACCCGATATCCAGTTACTAATCAATCGTTTCAATAACAATTTTTGAGCTTAGAAAAATCCCCTTTCAGCTTTTCTTGAACGGAAACGTCCACAGCACTTTCTGTAAGTTTCAAAAACTGTAGGAAACATAATAAGGAAACCATTAAAGCGCAGATAATTGACGAGCGAATGGCGTTTATATCATATTACAAGGTGTATTTGAAAACCTGTAATTGGACACCCACGTGATCGCACGCCGAGCAGGTGAAAAATAGGCTAGGCGCGAGAAGAACTAATAACTTGGAGCTCCGGCCGGCCGAAGGGTCGCCAAGCGGAGCACCATACTCATACAGGAAAGAAAAAAAAAACCACGAATTGATTTTCTCATGGTTATCATGGCTAGCGGTATTGCTCGTAGGCGCGCACGCACGACGACGACGACGGCGCCGGAGTAGCACAAGATGGCAGCCATACTCCAGTGAAAATGAAATGGCAGAGACACGCACCCTTGGTTTATAGCGTACTTCTTTTATATTGGACATCAAAGTTATGGTCAATTGACACCTGTCAAACAAGCTATCTGCTGACTAGTATAGCGTGAACATATCGCGGGCTCATCGAGATCATGTGTTTTTCAAGTTTGTTGCTCACCAAGTGCTGGTTTTCTATTGGATCGCGGGCTCGTGTCAGGTCAACTTTTTTTAAACGGGGCCCCGTTGTTCAGAAGTCGGTTAACGCTAACCCAGGATTAAAAGTTAACCGAAGTGTAATTTTTCTTTTATACAAATGTTTCTCACAGCTTCTGTTTTCTGTAGTTTGAGATTATTGAAACTCAAATAGGGGGCCAAACAATATTAACAGAAAACCTCACCGAAAAGTCACAAAACTCAAAACAAAATTCTCGCTTATCCTGGGCTAGCTTAATAAGGCTTTGAGCAATCTGCTCCAGTAGTTCCGGCTAAATCTCTATATTAAATTTTATTAGTTTTGAAATCAGAAGGTATATGGCCTATTGCAATGAAAAAATGAAAACCATCATAGTGGCAATCATGAATAATATATATTTCAAGATAACACTAGGCGAAAAAAAATGTTTTTTCTCAAATTTGGCTCCGCGAAAATATGATGTAGATGGTTTAAAATCGAAATACTAATTGTAAATACCCCATTTGCCACACCTTTACACGGTGCGTAAAGCTGAGGCAAATGCGACATTTACCATTTTTGTAACACATTAACCTATTCGTTTTGAACATTTACTTTATAATTGTTGAGTCCAATCAGTGGCCTCTCAATGCTTTGTGAATGATACTGAAAGCCTCTCAAACTACTACAAGCGAGCATGTATAAGTAATGAAAAACTGAAGGCTGCTCATGGGGATCTTATTTCATCATTACTTAAATGTTTACAAACTGAGAGCCGATGGGACGGGTAACAAGGAAAGTCGGCAGCACAAGGTGCAGAAAATCACTCTTTTCAGGCCTGTTGTCTTCCGGTCACTTTTATTACGCTGCTCTTTTACATTTCTTTAGAAGTACAATTGTTATATATAAAACTGAACTGCATATCGACAATTCGTATAACTGGATTGCTTATGTGTTAAAGGAAAGGCATTAAGGGATTGATATTTCACTTTGTTCAGACTTCATTCCCATCAGTACGTACTCGGTAGAGCCTGAGAAAATAAATATCAGATATTAAAATTGAAATTAATTCTTGCTTTGATTTGATAAGTTGTAAGTGTTATGTGTAATTATAAGCCATTGTTTTTTAGTTGTTTTAGGCTAAAATCAAGTTTATGGATTTTGCTGCAGTGGTATGACGCAAGGAGCCACAAGAACGAGATATTAGTCTGAAATAGCTTACAAAAGGGTGCGAGAATCGTACGGCACACCAACATCTAACATTCTTTTTTAGAGCAAGCCCCCTAAATTTGATAAAGGATTGTACTTCAATGTGGCAGTTTTTAAATAATATAAGGTTATTTATAACCTTTTGGGGTGCCTTTGGGGAAATCTATCGTAAACGCGTTATTCTCGGTAAAACTCCAGCAAACAGTACATCACCGAAAAGGTAATAAAATGAAGCTTTGCTAAGCACGCGGGAAACTTCAAACTCAAAACCGTAGATGTTCATTTCGCTAAATTACCCGGCTTCGCATTATCACGCACAAGCAAGAAAACAACAACAACAACAACAACAAAAAACTGTACTATTTCAATCAGCACTAGATATGCTACCAAAGTGAGTCGGGCTTTAACGATCTTCCTATTGGTTTCTGAGAAATAAGCTCTAAAGTTGACCAATGCATATGTGATTTTTTTGTCAAAATAAATATATGTCGAAAATATTTCGGCATATTTTCGAGCACCAATGTCCGACGATCATTTTGAACAAATTTGGTAAAAATTCTTGAAATTCACATACTGGCCAGAAATCAGCGTGTGTCTGGAAAACCCGAATAGCAAGTAGCTAATAGTCCCGAATAGCGTATAGCGTATAGCGAATAGCAAATAGTGCGAATAGTGGAAATAGTCTCGAATAGTGCGAATAGTACCAAGGTCCAAAGATCTGGAATTCCCTTCTTGTTACAATGACTTCATTGTCAAATTTTCTCAATTTTAAGAAAAAACTGCTAGAGTTTTAGTAAAATAATAACTGAACTGGCAAAGCCGCACACTGTTGCACTATTTATGTAACCGTATTGTTAGGTACGAGGTGGCCTCAACTAAAAGCCTGATGGTTTCTAGAGGTCACCTCACCTCACATTAAAATATTTATAAATACTGTACATTAAGTAAAAAAGCAAATAAAGAGATTGAATGAAAGAATAGTGGCAAATAAGGAAAGGGGCCGGAGGGGGGGGGGGGGGGGAGATGATAAAGACGAATTACAGAAATATGGTACCTAGTACCTCGCATTCAACCTCGGAGCAACGTAGACACTGATCAGGACAAAAGGTATTTCTAAACGTAATTTCTTCTGTTTTCACCGCTGCATGTGCTTAGTCGAATCTATCAGCGTTCGCGGATAAACGCTATTGATCCACGTGATCAGTTTCAAGGAATCCAGATCAGTGCTGAACTAAAGCGCTGACTATTTACGACTATTCGTGACTATTCGCAACTATTCGCGACTGTTCGCCACTATTCGAGACTATTCGAGACTTATTCGCACTATTCGTACTATTCGCTATTTGCGACTATACGCTATTCGCTATTCGGGTTTTCCACACACCCGAAATCAGCCAATTCTGTGAGAAGACAAACTTGGGGAATTAAGCCTCAAAATCGGTACAGATATTCATATCGTGTACGCAAGCCGAAAGATCGGATCCGAGACCAAGCCAAAAGAAGAGACACCCCTATCGTGAATCAAGAATGCGTTGTGTAACATTTTAAGTGTAACCTGTGCGATGCAGATTATATTGACTACACATACTAATTCCTGTATCAACGTATTGAGGAACATAAGGAGTCTGCGATTAGGAAACACGTGATAGAGCAACACGGGAGGGACGCAAGTGACATAGATCTTACATCTAAGATCTTTCGGAAGAGCCAGAGCAAATTTGACAGCTTAATTTAATAGATTATTTTTATAAAAGAACTAGTGCAAACCTTGCAGAAGCAGTCAGACTCCATCTGACCAGAGTTCTTTTTATAGCACAGAGTATTTTATATTTATTAGATCATTTGTAGTTTTTAACATAGTCCTTTTGTCTTATTTATCCTTTTGTATTTTAGAGGTTTTATAACAAACGTTTTATAACGTTTAGTGTACATTTACATAATATTTGTATCGCTTTTCAAATCCTCATTGCCTAATTTTTCTCATATATGCAGAAATTTCAACCACTTTTTACACTCAAAAATCAGAGAGGTCGAAAGGTCGTTTTCTCTCTTTAGTGTTTACCCTAAAATGTCTTACGGTAGCTTTTTAAAATTTTTCAAAATTCGACCCCGAAAAGGTTATCAGTAACCTTGAACACTAAAGGCGCGAGCCCTTGACCATTCGCTCGTTCTTTAACCCACTCGATCCCGTGTTCAGTCAGATCAGGTTTTCTCTAGGTGGTTGTTATGTTACTGCCGAAAAAGGACGAGTTTCGTATCTAGTAAGGTAGTCTCGACCTGCTTCACCTACAAAGGAAATTACTCACCATCAACACTGTCACCATTATCATCAGAATCACCTCCTCCCGGGCATGCGACTAGAAAAACAAAGAAGATACAATGAAAAAACGAAACAAAAAATAAATAAATAAAAAAATAAATAAAAATAAAAGAAAATCAAGGAAGGAGATTATCTCTTTTACACACAATGAAATTACTCACAATTAATTTAGCCAAGATGACCCTGGACGATGCGCACTGACTTATTCTTTCTTTGAATGGCAGACCAAAGTCATAAAGAAAGCAACTTACCCTTCAGGTTCAGGTTCAGGTTCAAGATCCCCACTGCCACTACCATCATCATCGTCCATATTACCGTCATCATCTCCAGGGCCTGGTACTAGAACGTAATCAAGATAGAATGAAAAAGACATTACGAAGAGCCGACATTTTCTCTCTTAGAAAAGCAACGTTCGCTAGGGTGACAAAATTCCATTTCTTAAAACAAAAACATAAGACCTGAACGGTGCACAACAGGTTTTGGAAAAAAAATATTGCTCTTATCAGGAAGACGAGAGATAAAGAAAATCATTTGTCTTTTGGGGATCAAAAGAATGAGAAAATGATTTTCACGACAAAACAACAAAGTTGTCGTCCTTCGAAGGTATTTCAAATAGAGGATTGCAAACTATTTTCTTAAAAGCTATCTTAGGTTTTTCTCTTAAGGTGGGTGTTATATTATTCCCGAGTGCTGCTCCATTGCGCAAAAGAGCAGATTTTCCTCTTATATAAACTATTCTCGTCTTGCTTCACCCAATTAGACTTACCACCACTGCCGCCGCCGCCGCCGCCACCGTTACCTCCACCACCACAGCTTAGCACTAAAAATAAAGACAATACCAAGCGAAAAGCCTTGGTCAAGAGCTGATGTTATATCCCATGACACGACACTGAGAGTAATCCAATTAATCTAGGATTAGTTTACACAAATCTTAACAGAAATACTGCCGATACTGTTATGTTTCATAATGGTAGCTTTTTTCGGCATCGAAAACCGATTGATTCAGGTGACGATATTGCTTTTGCGTTGTACGATTGAAAACACCTAGCAATGATCTCAATAACCACTTTCCGTCTTGAGAAACGAAATGTCTTTGAACAGAGCTTTTTACAATACTTTTACTTGGCAATTTTCATCTGATTTAATTTCTAATTGGAAAAGCCAAGCCCGGACTTTCAAATTTCCCTGGCGATTCAGCAATGACAACTTCCTCATGCACCGGGGCCTTGATCTAATTCTGTGCAAAGTTTTCCCTCGCGCGACTTCCTCATGGGAAATACCCAACAAAAATCAGTTCGATTGTCGCTCTAAGTTGAGGGTGAATGGAGAGAGTATTTCCTCGTGGACAACAAAATGCTTAGAATAACCTTTTATCACTTGAGGTAATTTGCTTCTTCCTACACTGCAGCATTTGTCTCAGAAAACTGCTATTCATTTGATCTAGTTTGACAAGTAACTTTTAAATCACGTTCTACTAGCAAAAGAGAGTATTATTAAATTTTAACTCTGAAAATCCAATTTGTAGGTATAGTCCATGGGCCACAACAAATTTTCTTACCAGTTTTAGGGACAAATTATGGGTTATGTCTTTTTGAAGAATGAACCAAAGTATTGAAAAAAAAATATGATAGCCATCTGCAATTTGTAGCTTTAGAGTTTGATTTTATAGTTCAGTAAAAATATCAAAAATTACCCTTCGAGATTGAAAACTAAAATTATGCAGAAATTTCAAGGCATTTGATAGACAGGAAGAAAAACAAACACGATATGATATTTTTCATATTTTTCCAGTGTTCAGTTCAAAAATGGGCTTCTTAACACCTATTTTAATGGTATAATGATATGCTTGATTTGCTATGCATCATGGGTAACCAATATGGCGAGCAATTTAGAGATATCATTGTCAAAATGGGAGCGTTTCATACCGCCTGCACTTTGTTTGGAATAATCGGAAAGGGGCTCCAGGATGCTGGTTTGAGAGACCTATGTGTAGAGTCCCAAGGTGATTAACAGACGATTTCCTCACGGAGTGATAAGTTCTAATTTTTATTGGCAATGTTTTTCATTTGTTCTTTATATTTCTCACGCAATTACTCAATAACTTACCGCGGAAATAATCAACATCAACATACTATGCATAGTCTCTTGTCTACATTCAATAGATTTTTGCACGAATTAACGTCTTCACGTATGGAAGCTAGTTATATAGATAGCGCATATTTGAAGAAGTCTTTACTCGACTGCCAAAAAAGAAGATATTGAAAATCAACAATATTGAATAGCTGTATGAAATTTCGAATGATTCAAGGTGTGATTAAAATTGTTAGATGAGAAATGGACAGGAGAATTGAGGAGAATTAGTATGATGCGTTTGGCAAAAGAAAAGACGTTACACAGGGCTGGGAATTCTGGAGTGACTGATATTGCCTTCATAAGGGAAGGAAAAAAAGAAATCGTTATAACACGAGGTATTTGTATTTGTTCATCCGATCAAGTACGAACGCCGCAGAACAGGGCAGAACTTTGTTGAACTGACGAGACGCGGTGCTGTCCTTGTGGTATAGTGATTCCAATCCGAACACAGTATTTTGTTTTCTAAGATCTCTCAAAAGATAACAAAGAAAGACAAAAATTCGAAGCCCGAACTTGGAATTGAGACCCCAGAACCTGCAATCGTAAATGCCTAACTAAAGACCAGTTTCACCGGTCAAACTGTCCTTTATCACATGAGGCAATTCAGTGGATGGGCTAAGCCGAAGACGAAGAAGCAACCAGATCGAAAGTAGATACAAGAGAGTAGAATCACTCAGTATTGGCAGGGAAAATAAAGAACGAAACAAATAGGAAAGAAAATCAGAGCCCGAAATACAGGGATTTTATCACTGCATCACTGCTTCCATTGGTGATCGGACATAGAAGCGATACTTTCTTTGTGGTAACGACTCCGACAAGGATCGTCGATAACTTCGTGAATGTTTTCAACGGTGTCACATTTTATCATGTGTTCCTTTACCTTTGCGTTTTGCACAATTTCTATTTCTTTTTTCTCCTTTATGGCTCGATATGGAAATAATATATGACCTAAGGATTAAAAGCTCAGTTCAGTGGCATCAAAATTCTCACTGTTTACAAACGATCCATTTTCCAAGTTGAGTGGCTCAAGCCAAATTGATTTTCGACAGTCGTCTAAAACGACAATTAGGGTGCAGTTAACTAACCTTTTTGACACTGAATGATTCCCACCACTATAGCAAGAACAAGCCAAAGTTTCATGACGAGCGCTGTTTACTTCCTTGTTAGCCAAAACTGCGTAAAGAGCACTGAAAAGTGTGGTGAAAGCAAACTGGATGTTGTTTATAAGTATGGTTTCTCAGTCAGGTTATATCGGCGTTTGAGAGGAATCTACCTTATTTATTACCTGTTTCCGGGACACCGATGCAAACATACTCACCCACCATACGTAAACTAGGAAACTCATTAAGTGATCTTTATCCCTGAAACAATACAGGTAAAAATGGTAAGCAAGCTATATCTTTAATGTGACAGATTTTGGAAAATTGTAAAGCACCAACAACGAGAACAACAACTTTAATAATGTAACAGTCTACTAGGTGGCAGCAGGGGATCTACTATTGGGACAAAGACAAAATCCATACCCAAATACATTGAAATTGGCTAAATAGGTAAATTAAAATTCTCCTGAACAATACTGACTACATTAAGTAGAACTATTTATAGCAATCAATTGATATTATAATCAAGTATGGTCGAGAGATTTTGTAATTCAAGATCATTAAAGTGTCTGCTGCTATCAGTAGGGAAAGTAGAACCTCAGGCGTTGTAGTGGCCCAAAATATGTTTACCATGTCTGACGGTATTACAATATCGTCAGACATACTGTCCGACATGGTGAACATACTTTGTAGATTTAAAAATCTACACCTAATCAAAGACTCTTGTGAGCCAGCTCATGGATGAATGTTTCTTTGTGCCTCAGTTTCAAAACGAGTCTTCGTGCAAAACTGAGTTTGATTTGCATAAAAAGGAACCTGTAGGTGAAAGTCGAAAGGACGAAAGGCAACTCGGAAATGGCCTATTGGATGAATGTGGAGAGGTAGTTGAATAAAACGAGAAGAGAAATTGATCATTGTAGAATTTTTCTTGGTACTGCACTGAAAAACAGGAAAAATAGACATTGTTTGGTCAAATGTGATGTATAGTTTCTAATTTCCAAATATGGTTGCTTATTGAAACCCTTTGGGTGGCTTAATTCGTTCTGTGGTAAAATCATCTTATAATAAATAATTATTTATTACATTTTTGAAATTTCAACAGCGATGAGATTTCAACAGAGCACAAGAACAAAAACCAAGGTGAACACTGCTTTTATTAGGAACAGTTTCTTTCCTATTAAGTCGATCCACGGAAATACTGACTACAATAATGTAGCACATAAAAGCTAAGAGGAGATATTGTAGCCAATAGTCTCCTATACATGTAGATTATACATTTTTATTGAGCTATAAATAACATAATCGATACAGCAGCATGACACACATGTAATAGAAGTACGGCATGATAGCAGTCATTTTAAGAATTGAATGAAAATTCAACTGGTATGAGCTGGAACAGTTAGGATAGCTTATACTTGAAGTAAACATTGCAAGATTTGTATTTAATTATAGAGACAGATTAACACGTTCTATTTTTGTGTTCCCTTATGATGGGTTCTAGTAGCGTCATTTAATTGTGGTCCCAATATAAAGGACTGATTTTACTCTACATGTATATATGTTCATGTGTGTGAAAATGATACGGAGCTGCTAATGTTAAGTTGAAGTTGTATTTCCATATTCCACTGTAAAGCTATAGGTTCATTTCTGAGATAAGTTTTGAGACATGTAGTGAGTTCAGGTAGATTTCACTTATTGACATTCTTGACTTTAAGACACCTTTATGGAGTTCGAAAGTGTTTCAAACTCTGTAATTATACGTGCAGTTTTAAATGTATGCTTGTAACCAATGTCTTTAGCAAAGAATGAGTTTCAACAGCTAAAGTGGCAGCTGACACAAGTGTTGAAAGCATCTTATTCTCTTTTTAAGCAGGGGTATTCCACATCGATCTGTAATTCTCAGATTAATTCCATGAAGTCTTAATGGTGACTTAACAATGGTGTTGTTAAAGCCAGTTTCTACGAAGTCTTTCGATATTATTTTTGGCAGCTGATAAACAAGTATTGGATCAGTAATGGTGTTGTTAATGTTAACATCTGCTTACTGTCACTTGCATATTATACTGTAGTTGTTACTGCAGTGTTCACCTGGGTTATTGGCATATGTACAATAGTACAACTTCATCTGCAATACCAAATAAAGAGGATAGTCGCATTTAACAAATAAAGAAGCCCCGACTGTGCTCTGTTCTGTTGTAAAGCACGCAGGAAGCGGTAGAGCACGAAAGAAGTGTAGGGGAAAACACGAGACGTAGTCGAGTGTTTTTCCCCACTTCTTGAGTGGTCTACCGCTTCCTAAGTGCTTTACAACAGAACAGAGCACAGTCGAGGCTTCTTTATTTGTTTTATGATGAAGAATCAGATAATTTCCCCACGCATTCGGCTGAATTTTCAAACCAAACTTTATTTTCCAAACGAGCAAAAGTCGCGTCAGCCGTTCACTGTTCTCTGTTAAAGCACGCTAAAATAAGCCAATCACAATCCTTGTTAGAATTGTTCAAATAATTTGATTGGCTAACGAAGCGACAGCTGTCAATCACAAACTGGACTTCAGCTAAGCTTTCAGTTTCGAGAAGTTTGAGCGGCTCTCGAGCTAGAGAAGAACGATGCCTTCAAAGTTCGCTTTTAAGTTAATTTTTAAATACGGATCTCAAGGCAGGTAAAGGTTTATAGTCCAGGGGAATCCGGCCGTA
The DNA here is from genome assembly GCF_964199315.1 of Orbicella franksi. Taxonomy (NCBI): domain Eukaryota; kingdom Metazoa; phylum Cnidaria; class Anthozoa; order Scleractinia; family Merulinidae; genus Orbicella; species Orbicella franksi. The sequence goes on along the minus strand of NC_138145.1, from coordinate 8,614,733 downwards.
TTGTGGCCCATGAAAACCAGCACTTTTCCAGTGGAAATTACGAAACGCGGAGCTCAAAGCTTGTGGATGTAAATGCGAAATGCCGGGTTGAATTTGAAAGGAGCTACAGTTATTTACGGCTTGTAGCCGCATGCAGCTAGATTGCCCGAACTAGCGTAAAAGTTAGAAAGACTTAACGGCTCCCACTGGTTCTACTTCGAACACAGAGGAGAATATCAGAGCAAGTTTTGCACTGACCACTCGTCGGTTTACTTCGCTGAGATGACCGGAGAACGAGCGTTACTACACTGCATGTAAGTGTTGTTTGAGCAAATGAGCATTTTTAATTGTAAATTTACAAAAATAAAGCTTCTCATCATAAACAGAGACAGTTCAATTGTTTTCTGTCGTTGTTTTACTTCTTAGTATAATTTCTGCCCTCGTAACAAAATTAATGTCTTTATTGAAGCACTGTTTAGGTTGAGAATTTGTGAATTTCGCTACAGCTGTACATGTTTTGTCGGCGGGAATCTAGCAAAACTTGTTATTTTAGTACAGTTTTAACACTACTGTTGCTAACAATGGTCTCTGTGAGCCATATTTACTGCAGAAAAATAGCTCGCTTCCAGTGCGTTTGTCTGAGTCACAGGGGATGTTTAATTTGGGTCAAATTTGTCAAAATTCCGAAGCAAAAATTTGGAAGCGAACTTACCGTCATCAACCCGTGCTCTGTTCTCTGATAAAGCACGCTGTTTCAGCCAATCAGAGCGCGCGTTATATGGAAACTTTATTATAAATTCTAAAAGGGCATAAAAATGAATGCAGAAATATTATACATGTATATCTTTAATTTGCTGCCCTTTCCCTTCTCCCCCTACCCAATCCCAATAAAAATAGGCTACTTATCTAAATGTGGTGTCCAAGCGATATTTCTTGCTTTTCTGGAAAGAGTTTAAGAAAGAATATGCCAATTATGAATGGCATGCTCTCCTTCAAGAAACATTGGAGCTAAAATAATTCCTTTACCTCTTATGTACATCATCTGCAAGTTCTGGTAGAGTTACGTGTAATTTTGAATCTCTAAGCAAACTAGGAATTTAGGAACATGAAAAGCACAGGAAATTCAAACCATTTTGTCCTGATTAGTAATATCATCGTTATTTAGAATTAATTCTTGTTAAAAAAGTTGTTATATTGTTAGTATCGTAAGTAATGTAGATTGTTACTGTAATTTGTAAGTAATAAAGTGCAAGTAAGTTTAGTTTTGTAAAATTGTACATAAAGTGTAGTATTACAAATAAAAAAAAAAAGGTTTTTGCTCACGATGTATTATATACTCTTTTAAAAACGTTTAAACACAGTGTTTATTTTAGCCTTCTGTTCTCCTTTACGCTAGTCAAGTACACTGATACAATACCAGATATGTATCTAGGCAAAATCTATAAATGATATCAAAAGTGCGTACCAATTCTGGAAAACAAACAATAACTTACAGAGCAACTATTCTCTGGGACAATATCCCCACGCACCTTGAGGTCATTCCCCAGTATTGCATCCGTACTACACATGATTTCCCGCGTGATTAGCACGCGCGCATTAAAAAAGGGCGGCTTTTTCTTTGCGGCTGGACCTCGCCATAAAGGTAAATCGTCATTTTCTCGCAAACGAGTATGGTGATCTATCATTTTATTCTGTTGTTTTTAATTGAGTAATAAATTTCTCTGTGTAATATAAATATGGACCAGTTCTCGGTGTAGAACAAAAAAAAAAAACCATCGTTGGGAACGTGAGTTTACACGGTGCTGTTATAGGGATTTATTGGGTACAAACAAGGTGCTGTTGCTCCTAAACGAACATGGGGATCCCTCATTTTTATTTCAAAATGTAAGTTCCTATAATCTAAAGAATCAATAGTCAAAGTTTCACAAAAATCTCAGTGCAGGTTTTATTTCAGTGGAATGACCTCAAAGATCTCATTGCCTTCAACTTCTCTAAACAAATGAAATTTTATTTACCGTCTGAACAACATTGTGAAAACTTGTATTGATTTTCTCCATTCTATTATATCATGTACACATCTCTTCTCTTAAGAATTCTATGCGTTCTCAATATCCAGAGAAACCTTAAAATAACTGAAGACTGAATAGAAAACTCTCGGGTTACCTCATTCTCCAGAAATTCTAAATGTATGAGTTTTTTGTTGTTGTTGCTGTTTAAGTGATGTCTCAATTTATTTTCGTCTGATAAGTAATAGCTATTCGACTGACTGGTGTACAATTCAAGAAGTAATTACCAAAGTAATTTTAAAAATCGAACGAGCTCGCAGCTCTAGGCCGATTTGAAATACGAGCAAGATTACTCTCTGAATTGCACGACACGATATCCAGTTACTAATCAATCGTTTCAATAACAATTTTTGAGCTTAGAAAAATCCCCTTTCAGCTTTTCTTGAACGGAAACGTCAACAGCACTTTCTGTAAGTTTCAAAAACTGTAGGAAACATAATAAGGAAACCATTAAAGCGCAGATAATTGACGAACGAATGGCGTTTATATCATATTACAAGGTGTATTTGAAAACCTGTAATTGGACACCCATATGATCGCACGCCGAGCAGGTGAAAAATAGGCTAGGCGCGAGAAGAACCAATAACTTGGAGCTCCGGCCGGCCGAAGGGTCGCCAAGCGGAGCACCATACCCATACAGGAAAGAAAAAAAAACCCACGAATTGATTTTCTTATGGTTATCATGGCTAGCGGTATTGCTCGTAGGCGCGTACGCACGACGACGACGACGGCGGCGGAGTCACGCAAGATGGCAACCATACTCCAGTGAAATTGAAATGACAGAGACACGCACCCTTGATTTATAGCGTACTTTGATATTGGACATCAAAATTATGGTCAATTGACACCTGTCAAACAAGCTATCTGCTGACTAGTATAACGTGAGCATATCGCGGGCTCATCGAGATCATGTGTTTTTTAAGTTTGTTGCTCACCAAGTGCTGGTTTTCTATTGGATCGCGGGCTCGTGTCAGGTCAACTTTTTGTAAACGGGGCCCCGTTGTTCAGAAGTCGGTTAACGCTAACCCAGGATTAAAAGTTAACCGAAGTGTAATTTTTCTTTTATACAAATGTTTCTCTCAGCTTCTGTTTTCTGTAGTTTGAGATTATTGAAACTCAAATAGGGGGCCAAACAATATTAACAGAAAACCTCACCGAAAAGTCACAAAACTCAAAACAAAATTCTCGCTTATCCTGGGCTAGCTTCATAAGACTTTGAGCAATCTGCTCCAGTAGTTCCGGCTAAATCTCTATATTAAATTTTATTAGTTTTGAAATCAGAAGGTATATGGCCTATTGCAATGAAAAAATGAAAACCATCATAGTGGCAATCATGAATAATATATATTTCAAGATAACACTAGGCGAAAAAAAATGTTTTTTCTCAAATTTGGCTCAGCGAAAATATGATGTAGATGGTTTAAAATCGAAATACTAATTGTAAATACCCCATTTGCCACACCTTTACCCGGTGCGTAAAGGTGAGGCAAATGCGACATTTACCATTTTTGTAACACATTAACCTATTCGTTTTGAACATTTACTTTATAATTGTTGAGTCCAATCAGTGGCCTCTCAATGCTTTGTGAATGATACTGAAAGCCTCTCAAACTACTACAAGCGAGCATGTATAAGTAATGAAAAACTGAAGGCTGCTCATGGGGATCTTATTTCATCATTACTTAAATGTTTACAAACTGAGAGCCGATGGGACGGGTAACAAGGAAAGTCGGCAGCACAAGGTGCAGAAAATCACTCTTTTCAGGCCTGTTGTCTTCCGGTCACTTTTATTACGCTGCTCTTTTACATTTCTTTACAACTACAATTGTTATATATAAAACTGAACTGCATATCGACAGTTCGTATAACTGCATTGCTTATATGTTAAAGGAAAGGCGTTAAGGGATTGATATTTCACTTTGTTCAGACTTCATTCCCATCAGTACGCACTCGGTAGAGCCTGAGAAAATAAATATCAGATATTAAAATTCAAATTAATTCTTGCTTTGATTTGATAAGTTGTAAGTGTTATGTGTAATTATAAGTCATTGTTTTTTAGTTATTTTAGGCTAAAACCAAGTTTATGGATTTTGCTGCTGTGGTATGACGCAAGGAGCCACAAGAACGAGATATTAGTCTGAAATAGCTTACAAAAGGGTGCGAGAATCGTACGGCACACCAACATCTAACATTCTTTTTTAGAGCAAGCCCCCTAAATTTGATAAAGGATTGTACTTCAATGTGGCAGTTTTTAAATGATATAAGGTTATTTATAACCTTTTGGGGTGCCTTCGGGGAAATCTATCGTAAACGCGTTATTTTCGGTAAAACTCCAGCAAACAGTACATCACCGAAAAGGTAATAAAATGAAGCTTTGCTAAGCGCGCGGGAAGCTTCAAACTCAAAACCGTAGATGTTCATTTCGCTAAATTACCCGGCTTCGCATTATCACGCACAAGCAAGAAAACAACAACAACAACAACAACAACAACAACAACAAACGGTACTATTTCAATCAGCACTAGATATGCTACCAAAGTGAGTCGGGCTTTAACGATCTTCCTATTGGTTTCTGAGAAATAAGCTCTAAATTTGACCAATGCGTATGTGATTTTTTTGTCAAAATAAATATATTTCGAAAATATTTCGGCATATTTTCGAGCACCAATGTCCGACGATCATTTTGAACAAATTTCGTAAAAATTCTTGAAATTCACATACTGGCCAGAAATCAGCGTGTGTCTGGAAAACCCGAATAGCAAGTAGCTAATAGTCCCGAATAGCGTATAGCGTATAGCGAATAGCAAATAGTGCGAATAGTGGAAATAGTCTCGAATAGTGCGAATAGTACCAAGGTCCAAAGATCTGGAATTCCCTTCCTGCTACAATAACTTCATTGTCACATTTTCTCAATTTTAAGAAAAAAATGCTAGAGTTTTAGTAAAATAATAACTGAACTGGCAAAGCCGCACACTGTTGCACTATTTATGTAACCGTATTGTTACGCACGAGGTGGGCTCAACTAAAAGCCTGATTGTTTCTAGAGGTCACCTCACCTCACATTAAAATATTTATAAATACTGTACATTAAGTAAAAAAGCAAATAAACAGAATGAATGAATGAATAGTGGCAAATAAGGAAAGGGGCCGGAGGGGGAGGTGATAAAGACGAATGACCACGAATGACAGAAATTCGGTACCCAGTACCTTAAATTCGACCTCGGAGCAACGTAGACACTGATCAGGACAAAAGGTATTTCTAAACGTAATTTCTTCTGTTTTCACCGCTGCATGTGCTTAGTCGAATCTATCAGCGTTCGCGGATAAACGCTATTGATCCACGTGATCAGTTTCAAGGAATCCAGATCAGTGCTGAACTAAAGCGCTGACTATTTACGATTATTCGTGACTATTCGCAACTATTCGCAACTATTCGCGACTGTTCGCCACTATTCGAGACTATTCGAGACTTATTCGCACTATTCGTACTATTCACTATTTGCGACTATACGCTATTCGCTATTCGGGTTTTCCACACACCCGAAATCAGCCAATTCTGTGAGAAGACAAACTTGGGGAATTAAGCCTCAAAATCGGTACAGATATTCATATCGTGCACGCAAGCCGAAAGATCGGATCCGAGACCAAGCTAAAAGAAGAGACACCCCTATCGTGAATCAAGAATGCGTTGTGTAACATTTTAAGTGTAACCTGTGCGATGCAGATTATATTGACTACACATACTAATTCCTGTATCAACGTATTGAGGAACATAAGGAGTCTGCGATTAGGAAACACGTGATAGAGCAACACGGGAGGGACGCAAGTGACATAGATCTTACATTTAAGATCTTTCGGAAGAGCCAGAGCAAATTTGACAGCTTAATTCAAAAGATTATTTTTATAAAAGAACTAGTGCAAACCTTGCACAAGCAGTCAGACTCCATCTGACCAGAGTTCTTTTTATAGCGCAGAGTATTTTATATTTATTAGATCATTTGTAGTTTTTAACATAGTCCTTTTGTCTTATTTATCCTTTTGTATTTTAGAGGTTTTATAACAAACGTTTTATAACGTTTAGTGTACATTTACATAATATTTGTATCGCTTTTCAAATCCTCATTGCCTAATTTTTCTCATATATGCAGAAATTTCAACCACTTTTTACACTCAAAAATCAGAGAGGTCGAAAGGTCGTTTTCTCTCTTTAGTGTTTACCCTAAAATGTCTTACGGTAGCTTTTTAAAATTTTTCAAAATTCGACCCCGAAAAGGTTATCAGTAACCTTGAACACTCAAGACGCGAGCCCTTGATCATTCGTTCGTTCTTTAACCCGCTCAATCCAGTGTTCAATCAGATCAGGTTTTCTCTAGGTGGTTGTTATGTTACTGCCGAAAAAGGACGAGTTTCGTATCTAGTAAGGTAGTCTCGACCTGCTTCACCTACAAAGGAAATTACTCACCATCAACACTGTCACCATTATCATCACCATCACCTCCCCCAGATACTGCGACTAGAAAAACAAAGAAGATACAATGAAAAAACAAAACAAAAAAATAAATAAATAATAAATAGAAATAAAAGAAAATCAAGGACGGAGATTATCTCTTTTACACACAATGAAGTTACTCACAATTAATTTAGCCAAGATGACCCTGGACGATACGCACTGACTTATTCTTTCTTTGAATGGCAGACCAAAGTCATAAAGAAAGCAACTTACCCTTCAGGTTCAGGTTCAGGTTCAAGATCCCCACTGTCACTACCATCATCATCGTCCATATTACCGTCATCATCTCCAGGGCCTGGTACTAGAACGTAATCAAGATAGAATGAAAAAGACATTACGAAGAGCCGACGTTTTCTCTCTTAGAAAACCAAACTTCGCTAGGGTGACAAAATTCCACTTTTTAAAACAAAAACATAAGACCTGAACGGTGCACAACAGGTTTTGGAAAAAAAATATTGCTCTTATCAGGAAGACGAGAGATAAAGAAAATCATTTGTCTTTTGGGGATCAAAAGAATGAGAAAATGATTTTCACGACAAAACAACACAGTTGTCGTCCTTCGAAGGTATTTCAAATAGAGGATTGCAAACTATTTTCTTAAAAGCTATCTTAGGTTTTTCTCTTAAGGTGGGTGTTATATTATTCCCGAGTACTGCTCCATTGCGCAAAAGAGCAGATTTTCCTCTTATATAAACTATTCTCGTCTTGCTTCACCCAATTAGACTTACCACCAGTGCCGCCGCCGTCGTCGCCGCCACCGTTACCTTCACAGCTTAGCACTAAAAATAAAGACAATACCAAGCGAAAAGCCTTGGTCAAGAGCTGAGGTTATATCCCATGACACGACACTGAGAGTAATCCAATTAATCTAGGATTAGTTTACACAAATCTTAACAGAAATACTGCCGATACTGTTATGTTTCATAATGGTAGCTTTTTTCGGCATCGAAAACCGATTGATTCAGGTGACGATATTGCTTTTGCGTTGTACGATTGAAAACACCTAGCAATGATCTCAATAACCACTTTCCGTCTTGAGAAACGAAATGTCTTTGAACAGAGCTTTTTACAATACTTTTACTTGGCAATTTTCATCTGATTTAATTTCTAATTGGAAAAGCCAAGCCCGGACTTTCAAATTTCCCTGGCGATTCAGCAATGACAACTTCCTCATGCACCGGGGCCTTGATCTAATTCTGTGCAAAGTTTTCCGTCGCGCGACTTCCTCATGGGAAATACCCAACAAAAATCAGTTCGATTGTCGCTCTAAGTTGAGGGTGAATGGAGAGAGTATTTCCTGGTGGACAACAAAATGCTTAGAATAACCTTTTATAACTGGAGGTAATTTGCTTCTTCCTACACTGCAGCATTTGTCTCAGAAAATTGCTATTCATTTGATCTAGTTTGACAAGTAACTTTTAAATCACGTTGTACTAGCAAAAGAGAGTATTATTAAATTTTAACTTTGAAAATCCAATTTGTAGGTGTAGTCCATGGGCCACAACAAATTTTCTTACCAGTTTTAGGGACAAATTATGGGTTATGTCTTTTTGAAGAATGAACCAAAGTATTGAAAAAAAAATATGATAGCCATCTGCAATTTGTAGCTTTAGAGTTTGATTTTATAGTTCAGTAAAAATATCAAAAATTACCCTCCGGGATTGAAAACTAAAAATATGCAGAAATTTCAAGGTATTTGATAGACAGGAAGAAAAACAAACACAATATGTTATTTTTCATATTTTTCCAGTGTGCAGTTCAAAAATGGGCTTCTTAACACCTATTTTAATGGTATAATGATATGCTTGATTTGCTATGCATCATGGGTAACCAATATGGCGAGCAATTTAGAGATATCATTGTCAAAATGGGAGCGTTTCTTACCGCCTGCACTTTGTTTGGAATAATCGGAAAGGGGCTCCAGGATGCTGGTTTGAGAGACCTATGTGTAGAGTCCCAAGGTGATTAACAGACGATTTCCTCACGGAGTGATAAGTTCTAATTTTTATTGGCAATGTTTTTCATTTGTTCTTTATATTTCTCACGCAATTACTCAATAACTTACCGCGGAAATAATCAACATCAACATACTATGCATAGTCTCTTGTCTACATTCAATGGATTTTTGCACGAATTAACGTCTCCATGTATGGAAGCTAGTTATATAGATAGCGCATTTTTGAAGAAGTCTTTACTCGACTGCCAAAAAAGAAGATATTGAAAATCAACAATATTGAATAGCTGTATGAAATTTCGAATGATTCAAGGTGTGATTAAAATTGTTAGATGAGAAATGGACAGGAGAATTGAGGAGAATTAGTATGATGCGTTTGGCAAAAGAAAAGACGTTACACAGGGCTGGGAATTCTGGAGTGACTGATATTGCCTTCATAAGGGAAGAAAAAAAAGAAATCGTTATAACACGAGGTATTTGTATTTGTTCATCCGATCAAGTACGAACGCCGCAGAACAGGGCAGAACTTTGTTGAACTGACGAGACGCGGTGCTGTCCTTGTGGTATAGTGATTCCAATCCGAACACAGTATTTTTTTTTCTAAGATCTCTCAAAAGATAACAAAGAAAGACAAAAATTCGAAGCGCGAACTTGGAATTGAGACCCCAGAACCTGCAATCGTAAATGCCTAACTAAAGACCAGTTTCACCGGTCAAACTGTCCTTTATCACATGAGGCAATTCAGTGGATGGGCTAAGCCGAAGACGAAGAAGCCACCAGATCAAAAGTAGATACAAGAGAGTAGAATCACTCAGTATTGGCAGGGAAAATAAAGAACGAAACAAATAGGAAAGAAAATCAGAGCCCGAAATACAGGGATTTTATCACTGCATCACTGCTTCCATTGGTGATCGGACATAGAAGCGGTACTTTCTTTTTGGTAACGACTCCGACAAGGATCGTCAATAACTTCGTGAATGTTTTCAACGGTGTCACATTTTATCATGTGTTCCTTTACCTTTGCGTTTTGCACAATTTCTATTTCTTTTTTCTCCTTTATGGCTCGATATGGAAATAATATATGACCTAAGGATTAAAAGCTCAGTTCAGTGGCATCAAAATTCTCACTGTTTACAAACGAACCATTTTCCAAGTTGAGTGGCTAAGCCAAATTGATTTTCGACAGTCGTCTAAAACGACAATTAGGGTGCAGTTAACTAACCTTTTTGACACTGAATGATTCCCACCACTATAGCAAGAACAAGCCAAAGTTTCATGACGAGCGCTGTTTACTTCCTTGTTAGCCAAAACTGCGTAAAGAGCACTGAAAAGTGTGGTGAAAGCAAACTGGATGTTGTTTATAAGTATGGTTTCTCAGTCAGGTTATATCGGCGTTTGAGAGGAATCTTCCTTATTTATAACCTGTTTCCGAGATACCGATGCAAACATACTCACCCACCATACGTAAACTAGGAAACTCATTAAGTGATCTTTATCCCTGAAACAATACAGGTAAAAATGGTAAACAAGCTATATCTTTTATGTGACAGATTTTGGAAAATTGTAAAGTAGCAACAACGAGAACAACAACTTTAATAATGTAACAGTCTACTAGGTGGCAGCAGGGGATCTACTATTGGGACAAAGACAAAATCCATACCCAAATACATTGAAATTGGCTAAATAAGTAAATTAACATTCTCCTGAACAATACTGACTACATTAAGTGGAACTATTTATAGCAATCAATATATATTATAATCAAGTATGGTCGAGAGATTTTGTAATTCAAGATCATTAAAGTGTCTGCTGCTATCAGTAGGGAAAGTAGAACCTCAGGCGTTGTAGCGGCCCAAAATATGTTTACCATGTCTGACGGTATTACAATATCGTCAGACATACTGTCCGACAAGGTGAACATACTTTGTAGATTTAAAAATCTACACCTAATCAAAGACTCCTGTGAGCCAGCTCATGGATGAATGTTTCTTTGTGCCTCCGTTTCAAAACGAGTCTTCGTGCAAAACTGGGTTTGATTTGCATAAAAAGGAACCTGTAGGTGAAAGTCGAAAGGACGAAAGGCAACTCGGAAATGGCCTATTGGATGAATGTAGAGAGGTTGTTGAAGAAAACGAGAAGAGAAATTGATCATTGTAGAATTCTTCTTGGTACTGCAGTGAAAAACAGGCAAAATAGACATTGTTTGGTCAAATGTGATGTATAGTTTCTAATTTCCAAATATGGTTGCTTATTGAAACCCTTTGGGTGGCTTAATTCGTTCTGTGGTAAAATCATCTTATAATAAATAATTATTTATTACATATTTGAAATTTCAACAGCGATGAGATTTCAACAGAGCACAACAACAAAAACCAAGATGAACACTGCTTTTATTAGGAACAGTTTCTTTCCTATTAAGTCGATCCACGGAAATACTGACTACAATAATGTAGCACATAAAAGCTAAGAGGAGACATTGTAGCCAATAGTCTCCTATACATGTAGATTATACATTTTTATTGAGCTATAAATAACATAATCGATACAGCAGCATGACACACATGTAATAGAAGTACGGCATAATAGCAGTCATTTTAAGAATTGAATGAAATTTCAACTGGTATGAGCTGGAACAGTTAGGATAGCTTATACTTGAAGTAAGCATTGCAAGATTTGTATTTAATTATAGAGACAGATTAACACGTTCTTTTTTTGTGTTCCCTTATGATGGGTTCTAGTAGCGTCATTTAATTGTGGTCCCAATATAAAGGACTGATGTTACTCTACATGTATATATGTTCATGTGTATGAAAGTGATACGGAGCTGCTAATGTTAAGTTGAAGTTGTATTTCCATATTCCACTGTAAAGCTATAGGTTCATTTCTGAGATAAGTTTTGAGACATGTAGTGAGTTCAGGTAGATTTCACTTATTGACATTCTTGACTTTAAGACACCTTTATGGAGTTCGAAAGTGTTTCAAACTCTGTAATTATACGTGCAGTTTTAAATGTATGCTTGTAACCAATGTCTTTAGCAAAGAATGAGTTTCAACAGCTAAAGTGGCAGCTGACACAAGTGTTGAAAGCATCTTTTTCTCTTTTTAAGCAGGAGTATTCCACATCGATCTGTAATTCTCAGATTAATTCCATGAAGTCTTAATGGTGACTTAACAATGGTGTTGTTAAAGCCAGTTTCTACGAAGTCTTTCGATATTATTTTTGGCAGCTGATAAACAAGTATTGCATTAGTAATGGTGTTGTTAATATTAACATCTGCTTACTGTCACTTGCATATTATACTGTAGTTGTTACTGCAGTGTTCGCCTGGGTTATTTGGATATGCACAATAGTACAACTTCACCTGCAATACCAAATAAAGAGGATAGTCGCATATTCTAAAAGGGCATAAAAATGAATGCAGAAATATTATACATGTATATTTTTAATTTGCTGCCCTTTCCCTTCTCCCCCTACCCAATCCCAATAAAAATAGGCTACTTATCTAAATGTGGTGTCCAAGCGATATTTCTTGCTTTTCTGGAAAGAGTTTAAGAAAGAATATGCCAATTATGAATGGCATGCTCTCCTTCAAGAAACATTGGAGCTAAAATAATTCCTTTAACTCTTATGTACATCATCTGCGAATTCTGGTAGAGTTACGTGTAATTTTGAATCTCTAAGCAAACTAGGAATTTAGGAACATGAAAAGCACAGGAAATTCAAACCATTTTGTCCTCATTAGTAATATCATCGTTGTTTAGCATTAATTCTTGTTAAAAAAGTTGTTATATTGTTAGTATCGTAAGTAATGTAGATTGTTACTGTAATTTGTAAGTAATAAAGTGCAAGTAAGTTTAGTTTTGTAAAATTGTACATAAAGTGTAGTATTACAAATAAAAAAAAAAGGTTTTTGCTCACGATGTATTATATACTCTTTTAAAAACGTTTAAACACAGTGTTTTTTTAGCCTTCTGTTCTCCTTTACGCTAGTCAAGTACACTGATACAATACCAGATATGTGTCTAGGCAAAATCTATAAATGATATCAAAAGTGCGTACCAATTCTGGAAAACAAACAATAACTTACAGAGCAACTATTCTCTGGGACAATATCCCCACGCACCTTGAGGTCATTCCCCAGTATTGCATCCGTACTGCGCATGATTTCCCGCGTGATTAGCACGCGCGCATTAAAAAATGGCGGCTTTTTCTTTGCGGCTGGACCTCGCCATAAAGGTAAATCGTCATTTTCTCGCAAACGAGTATGGTGATCTATCATTTTATTCTGTTGTTTTGAATTGAGTAATAAATTTCTCTGTGTAATATAAATATGGACCAGTTCTCAGTGTAGAACAAAAAAAAAAAAACCATCCTTGGGAACGTGAGTTTACATAGTGCTGTTATAGGGATTTATTGGGTACAAACAAGGTGCTGTTGCTCCTAAACGAACATGGGGATCCCTCATTTTTATTTCAAAATGTAAGTTCCTATAATCTAAAGAATCAATAGTCAAAGTTTCACAAAAATCTCAGTGCAGGTTTTATTTTAGTGGAATGACCTCAAAGATCTCATTGCTTTCAACTTCTCTAAACAACTGAAATTTTATTTACCGTCTGAACAACATTGTGAAAACTTGTATTGATTTTCTCCATTCTATTATACCATGTACACATCTCTTCTCTTAAGAATTCTATGCATTCTCAATATCCATAGAAACCTTAAAATAACTGAAGACTGAATAGAAAACTCTCGGGTTACCTCATTCTCCAGAAATTCTAAATGTATGAGTTTTTTGTTGTTGTTGCTGTTTAACTGATGTCTAAATTTATTTTCGTCTGATAAGTAATAGCTATTCGACTGACTGGTGTACAATTCAAGAAGTAATTACCAAAGTAATTTTAAAAATCGGACGAGCTCGCAGCTCTAGGCCGATTTGAAATACGAGCAAGATTACTCTCTGAATTGCACGACACGATATGCAGTTACTAATCAATCGTTTCAATAACAATTTTTGAGCATAGAAAAATCCCCTTTCAGCTTTTCTTGAACGGAAACGTCCACAGCACTTTCTGTAAGTTTCAAAAACTGTAGGAAACATAATAAGGAAACCATTAAAGCGCAGATAATTAACGAGCGAATAGCGTTTATATCATATTACAAGGTGTATTTGAAAACCTGTAATTGGACACCCACGTGATCGCACGCCGAGCAGGTGAAAAATAGGCTAGGCGCGAGAAGAACCAATAACTTGGAGCTCCGGCCGGCCGAAGGGTCGTCAAGCGGAGCAGCATACTCATACAGGAAAGAAAAAAAAAAACCCAGGAAGTGATCTTCTCATGGTTATCATGGCTAGCGGTATTGCTCGTAGGCGCGTACGCACGACGACGACGGCGGCGGCGGAGTCACGCAAGATGGCAACCATACTCCAGTGAAATTGAAATGACAGAGACACGCACCCTTGATTTATAGCGTACTTCTTTGATATTGGACATCAAAATTATGGTCAATTGACACCTGTCAAACAAGCTATCTGCTGACTATTGCAATGAAAAAAATTAAAACCATCATAGTGGCAATCATGAATAATATATATTTCAAGATAACACTAGGCGAAAAAAAATGTTTTTTCTCAAATTTGGCTCCGCGAAAATATGATGTAGATGGTTTAAAATCGAAATACTAATTGTAAATACCCCATTTGCCGCACCTTTACACGGTGCGTAAAGGTGAGGCAAATGCGACATTTACCATTTTTGTAACACATTAACCTATTCGTTTTGAACATTTACTTTATAATTGTTGAGTCCAATCAGTGGCCTCTCAATGCTTTGTGAATGATACTGAAAGTCTCTCAAACTACTACAAGCGAGCATGTATAAGTAATGAAAAACTGAAGGCTGCTCATGGGGATCTTATTTCATCATTACTTAAATGTTTACAAAGTGAGAGTCGATGGGACGGGTAACAAGGAAAGTCGGCAGCACAAGGTGCAGAAAATCACTCTTTTCAGGCCTGTTGTCTTCCGGTCACTTTTATTACGCTGCTGTTTTACATTTCTTTAGAAGTACAATTGTTATATATAAAACTGAACTGCATATCGACAATTCGTATAACTGCATTGCTTATATGTTAAAGGAAAGGCATTAAGGGATTGATATTTCACTTTGTTCAGACTTCATTCCCATCAGTACGCACTCGGTAGAGCCTGAGAAAATAAATATCAGATATTAAAATTCAAATTAATTCTTGCTTTGATTTGATAAGTTGTAAGTGTTATGTGTAATTATAAGTCATTGTTTTTTAGTTATTTTAGGCTAAAACCAAGTTAATGGATTTTGCCACTGTGGTATGACGCAAGGAGCCACAAGAACGAGATATTAGTCTGAAATGGCTTACAAAAGGGTGCGAGAATCGTACGGCACACCAACATCTAACATTCTTTTTTAGAGCAAGCCCCCTAAATTTGATAAAGGATTGTACTTCAATGTGGCATTTTTTAAATGATATAAGGTTATTTATAACCTTTTGGGGTGCCTTCGGGGAAATCTATCGTAAACGCGTTATTTTCGGTAAAACTCCAGCAAACAGTACATCACCGAAAAGGTAATAAAATGAAGCTTTGCTAAGCACGCGGGAAGCTTCAAACTCAAAACCGTAGATGTTCATTTCGCTAAATTACCCGGCTTCGCATTATCACGCACAAGCAAGAAAACAACAACAACAACAACAACAACAACAACAAACTGTACTATGTCAATCAGCACTAGATATGCTAGCAAAGTGTGTCGGGCTTTAACGATCTTCCTATTGGTTTATGAGAAATAAGCTCTAAATTTGACCAATGCGTATGTGATTTTTTTGTCAAAATAAATATATTTCGAAAATATTTCGGCATATTTTCGAGCACCAATGTCCGACGATCATTTTGAACAAATTTCGCAAGAATTCTTGAAATTCACATACTGGCCAGAAATCAGCGTGTGTCTGGAAAACCCGAATAGCAAGTAGCTAATAGTCCCGAATAGCGTATAGCGTATAGCGAATAGCAAATAGTGCGAATAGTGGAAATAGTCTCGAATAGTGCGAATAGTACCAACGTCCAAAGATCTGGAATTCCCTTCCTGTTACAATAACTTCATCGTCAAATTTTCTCAATTTTAAGAAAAAACTGCTAGAGTTTTAGTAAAATAATAACTGAACTAGCAAAGCCGGACACTGTTGCACTATTTATGTAACCGTATTGTTACGCACGAGGTGGCCTCAACTAAAAGCTTGATGATTTCTAGAGGTCACCTCACCTCACATTAAAATATTTATAAATACTGTACATTAAGTAAAAAAGCAAATAAACAGAATGAATGAATGAATAGTGGCAAATAAGGAAAGGGGCCGGAAGGGGGGGGGGGGGGGGAGGTGATAAAGACGAATAACCACGAATGACAGAAATTCGGTACCCAGTACCTCGCATTCGACCTCGGAGCAACGTAGACACTGATCAGGACAAAAGGTATTTCTAAACGTAATTTCTTCTGTTTTCACCGCTGCATGTGCTTAGTCGAATCTATCAGCGTTCGCGGATAAACGCTATTGATCCACGTGATCAGTTTCAAGGAATCCAGATCAGTGCTGAACTAAAGCGCTGACTATTTACGATTATTCGTGACTATTCGCAACTATTCGCAACTATTCGCGACTGTTCGCCACTATTCGAGACTTATTCGCACTATTCGTATTATTCACTATTTGCGACTATACGCTATTCGCTATTCGGGTTTTCCACACACCCGAAATCAGCCAATTCTGTGAGAAGACAAACTTGCGGAATTAAGCCTCAAAATCGGTACAGATATTCATATCGTGTAAGCAAGACGAAAGATCGGATCCGAGACCAAGCCAAAAGAAGAGACACCCCTATCGTGAATCAAGAATGCGTTGTGTAACATTTTAAGTGTAACCTGTGCGATGCAGATTATATTGACAACACATACTAATTCCTGTATCAACGTATTGAGGAACATAAGGAGTCTGCGATTAGGAAACACGTGATAGAGCAACACGGGAGGGACGCAAGTGACATAGATCTTACATTTATGATCTTTCGGAAGAGCCAGAGCAAATTTGACAGCTTAATTTAAAAGATTATTTTTATAAAAGAACTAGTGCAAACCTTGCACAAGCAGTCAGACTCCATCTGACCAGAGTTCTTTTTATAGCGCAGAGTATTTTATATTTATTAGATCATTTGCAGTTTTTAACATAGTCCTTTTGTCTTATTTATCCTTTTGTATTTTAGAGGTTTTATAACAAACGTTTTATAACGTTTAGTGTACATTTACATAATATTTGTATCGCTTTTCAAATCCTCATTGCCTAATTTTTCTCATATATGCAGAAATTTCAACCACTTTTTACACTCAAAAATCAGAGAGGTCGAAAGGTCGTTTTCTCTCTTTAGTGTTTACCCTAAAATATCTTACGGTAGCTTTTTAAAATTTTTCAAAATTCGACCCCGAAAAGGTTATCAGTAACCTTAAACACTAAAGACGCGAGCCCTTGATCATTCGCTCGTTCTTTAACCCGCCCAATCCAGTGTTCAGTCAGATCAGGTTTTCTTTAGGTGGTTGTTATGTTACTGCCGAAAAAGGACGAGTTTCCTATCTAGTAAGGTAGTCTCGACTTGCTTCACCTACAAAGGAAATTACTCACCATCAACACTGTCACCATTATCATCACCATCACCTCCCCCAGGGACCGCGACTAGAAAAACAAAGAAGATACAATGAAAAAACGAAACAAAAAAATAAATAAATAATAAATAAAAAGAAAAGAAAATCAAGGACGGAGATTATCTCTTTTACACACAATGAAGTTAGTCACAATTAATTTAGCCAAGATGACCCTGGACGATGCGCACTGACTTATTCTTTCTTTGAATGGCAGACCAAAGTCATAAAGAAAGCAACTTACCCTTTAGGTTCAGGTTCAAGTTCAAGATCCCCACTGCCACTACCATCATCATCGTCCATATTACCGTCATCATCTCCAGGGCCTGGTACTAGAACGTAATCAAGATAGAATGAAAAAGACATTACGAAGAACCGACATTTTCTCTCTTAGAAAACCAAACTTCGCTAGGGTGACAATATTCCATTTCTTAAAACAAAAACATAAGACCTGAACGGCGCACAAGAGCTTTTGGAAAAAAAATATTGCTCTTATCAGGAAGACGAGAGATAAAGAAAATCATTTGTCTTTTGGGGATCAAAAGAATGGGAAAATGATTTACACGACAAAACAACACAGTTGTCGTCCTTCGAAGGTATTGCAAATAGAGGATTGCAAACTATTTTCTTAGGTTTTTCTCTTAAGGTGGGTGTTATATTATTCCCGAGTGCTGCTCCATTGCGCAAAAGAGCAGATTTTCCTCTTATATAAACTATTCTCGTCTTGCTTCACCCAATTAGACTTACCACCAGTGCCGCCGCCGCCGCCGCCACCGTTACCTCCATAGCTTAGTACTAAAAATAAAGACAATACCAAGCGAAAAGCCCTGGTCAAGAGCTGAGTTTATATCCCATGACACGACACTGAGAGTAATCCAATTAATCTAGGATTAGTTTACACAAATCTTAACAGAAATACTGCCGATACTGTTATGTTTCATAATGGTAGCTTTTTTCGGCATCGAAAACCGATTGATTCAGGTGACGATATTGCTTTTGCGTTGTACGATTGAAAACACCTAGCAATGATCTCAATAACCACTTTCCGTCTTGAGAAACGAAATGTCTTTGAACAGAGCTTTTTACAATACTTTTACTTGGCAATTTTCATCTGATTTAATTTCTAATTGGAAAAGCCAAGCCCGGACTTTCAAATTTCCCTGGCGATTCAGCAATGACAACTTCCTCATGCACCGGGGCCTTGATCTAATTCTGTGCAAAGTTTTCCGTCGCGCGACTTCCTCATGGGAAATACCCAACAAAAATCAGTTCGATTGTCGCTCTAAGTTGAGGGTGAATGGAGAGAGTATTTCCTCGTGGACAACAAAATGCTTAGAATAACCTTTTATCATTGGAGGTAATTTGCTTAGTCCTACACTGCAGCATTTGTCTCAGAAAACTGCTATTCATTTGATCTAGTTTGACAAGTAACTTTTAAATCACGTTGTACTAGCAAAAGAGAGTATTATTAAATTTTAACTTTGAAAATCCAATTTGTAGTTATAGTCCATGGGCCACAACAAATTTTCTTACCAGTTTTAGGGACAAATTATGGCTTATGTCTTCTTGAAGAATGAACCAAAGGATTGAAAAAAAAAAATTATAGCCATCTCCAATTTGTAGCTCTTTGTTGAACTGACGAGACGCGGTGCTGTCCTTGTGGTATAGTGATTCCAATCCGAACACAGTATTTTTTTTTTTAAGATCTCTCAAAAGATAACAAAGAAAGACAAAAATTCGAAGCCCGAACTTGGAATTGAGACCCCAGAACCTGCAATCATAAATGCCTAACTAAAGACCAGTTTCACCGGTCAAACTGTCCTTTATCACATGAGGCAATTCAGTGGATGGGCTAAGCCGAAGACGAAGAAGCAACCAGATCGAAAGTAGATACAAGAGAGTAGAATCACTCAGTATTGGCAGGGAAAATAAAGAACGAAACAAATAGGAAAGAAAATCAGAGCCCGAAATACAGGGATTTTATCACTGCATCACTGCTTCCATTGGTGATCGGACATAGAAGCGGTACTTTCTTTGTGGTAACGACTCCGACAAGGATCGTCAATAACTTCGTGAATGTTTTCAACGGTGTCACATTTTATCATGTGTTCCTTTACCTTTGCGTTTTGCACAATTTCTATTTCTTTTTTCTCCTTTATGGCTCGATATGGAAATAATATATGACCTAAGGATTAAAAGCTCAGTTCAGTGGCATCAAAATTCTCACTGTTTACAAACGAACCATTTTCCAAGTTGAGTGGCTCAAGCCAAATTGATTTTCGACAGTCGTCTAAAACGACAATTAGGGTGCAGTTAACTAACCTTTTTGACACTGAATGATTCCCACCACTATAGCAAGAACAAGCCAAAGTTTCATGACGAGCGCTGTTTACTTCCTTGTTAGCCAAAACCTGCGTAAAGAGCACTGAAAAGTGTGGTGAAAGCAAACTGGATGTTGTTTATAAGTATGGTTTCTCAGTCAGGTTATATCGGCGTTTGAGAGGAATCTTCCTTATTTATAACCTGTTTCCGAGATACCGATGCAAACATACTCACCCACCATACGTAAACTAGGAAACTCATTAAGTGATCTTTATCCCTGAAACAATACAGGTAAAAATGGTAAACAAGCTATATCTTTTATGTGACAGATTTTGGAAAATTGTAAAGTAGCAACAACGAGAACAACAACTTTAATAATGTAACAGTCTACTAGGTGGCAGCAGGGGATCTACTATTGGGACAAAGACAAAATCCATACCCAAATACATTGAAATTGGCTAAATAGGTAAATTAAAATTCTCCTGAACAATACTGACTACATTAAGTGGAACTATTTATAGCAATCAATTGATATTATAATCAAGTATGGTCGAGAGATGTTGTAATTCAAGATCATTAAAGTGTCTGCTGCTATCAGTAGGGAAAGTAGAACCTCAGGCGTTGTAGTGGCCCAAAATATGTTTACCATGTCTGACGGTATTACAATATCGTCAGACATACTGTCCGACAAGGTGAACATACTTTGTAGATTTAAAAATCTACACCTAATCAAAGACTCCTGTGAGCCAGCTCATGGATGAATGTTTCTTTGTGCCTCCGTTTCAAAACGAGTCTTCGTGCAAGACTGGGTTTGATTTGCATAAAAAGGAACCTGTAGGTGAAAGTCGAAAGGACGAAAGGCAACTCGGAAATGGCCTATTGGATGAATGTAGAGAGGTAGTTGAAGAAAACGAGAAGAGAAATTGATCATTGTAGAATTCTTCTTGGTACTGCAGTGAAAAACAGGCAAAATAGACATTGTTTGGTCAAATGTGATGTATAGTTTCTAATTTCCAAATATGGTTGCTTATTGAAACCCTTTGGGTGGCTTAATTCGTTCTGTGGTAAAATCATCTTATAATAAATAATTATTTATTACATATTTGAAATTTCAACAGCGATGAGATTTCAACAGAGCACAACAACAAAAACCAAGATGAACACTGCTTTTATTAGGAACAGTTTCTTTCCTATTAAGTCGATCCACGGAAATACTGACTACAATAATGTAACACATAAAAGCTAAGAGGAGACATTGTAGCCAATAGTCTCCTATACATGTAGATTATACATTTTTATTGAGCTATAAATAACATAATCGATACAGCAGCATGACACACATGTAATAGAAGTACGGCATAATAGCAGTCATTTTAAGAGTTGAATGAAATTTCAACTGGTATGAGCTGGAACAGTTAGGATAGCTTATACTTGAAGTAAACATTGCAAGATTTGTATTTAATTATAGAGACAGATTAACACGTTCTATTTTTGTGTTCCCTTATGATGGGTTCTAGTAGCGTCATTTAATTGTGGTCCCAATATAAAGGACTGATGTTACTCTACATGTATATATGTTCATGTGTATGAAAATGGTACGGAGCTGCTAATGTTAAGTTGAAGTTGTATTTCCATATTCCACTGTAAAGCTATAGGTTCATTTCTGAGATAAGTTTTGAGACATGTAGTGAGTTCAGGTAGATTTCACTTATTGACATTCTTGACTTTAAGACACCTTTATGGAGTTCGAAAGTGTTTCAAACTCTGTAATTATACGTGCAGTTTTAAATGTATGCTTGTAACCAATGTCTTTAGCAAAGAATGAGTTTCAACAGCTAAAGTGGCAGCTAACACAAGTGTTGAAAGTATCTTGTTCTCTTTTTAAGCAGGAGTATTCCACATCGATCTGTAATTCTCAGATTAATTCCATGAAGTCTTAATGGTGACTTAACAATGGTGTTGTTAAAGCCAGTTTCTACGAAGTCTTTCGATATTATTTTTGGCAGCTGATAAACAAGTATTGCATTAGTAATGGTGTTGTTAATATTAACATCTGCTTACTGTCACTTGCATATTATACTGTAGTTGTTACTGCAGTGTTCGCCTGGGTTATTTGGATATGCACAATAGTACAACTTCACCTGCAATACCAAATAAAGAGGATAGTCGCATATTCTAAAAGGGCATAAAAATGAATGCAGAAATATTATACATGTATATTTTTAATTTGCTGCCCTTTCCCTTCTCCCCCTACCCAATCCCAATAAAAATAGGCTACTTATCTAAATGTGGTGTCCAAGCGATATTTCTTGCTTTTCTGGAAAGAGTTTAAGAAAGAATATGCCAATTATGAATGGCATGCTCTCCTTCAAGAAACATTGGAGCTAAAATAATTCCTTTAACTCTTATGTACATCATCTTCAAGTTCTGGTAGAGTTACGTGTAATTTTGAATCTCTAAGCAAACTAGGAATTTAGGAACATGAAAAGCACAGGAAATTCAAACCATTTTGTCCTCATTAGTAATATCATCGTTGTTTAGAATTAATTCTTGTTTAAAAAGGTTTTATATTCTTAGTATCGTAACTAAGGTAGATTGTTACTGTAATTTGTAAGTAATAAAGTGCAAGTAAGTTTAGTTTTGTAAAATAGTACATAAAGTGTAGTATTACAAATAAAAGAAAAAGGTTTTTTCTCACGATGTATTATATACTCTTTTAAAAACGTTTAAACACAGTGTTTTTTTTAGCCTTCTGTTCTCCTTTACGCTAGTCAAGTACACTGATACAATACCAGATATGTGTCCTAGGCAAAATCTATAAATGATATCAAAAGTGCGTACCAATTCTGGAAAACAAACAATAACTTACAGAGCAACTATTCTCTGGGACAATATCCCCACGCACCTTGAGGTCATTCCCCAGTATTGCATCCGTACTGCGCATGATTTCCCGCGTGATTAGCACGCGCGCATTAAAAAATGGCGGCTTTTTCTTTGCGGCTGGACCTCGCCATAAAGGTAAATCGTCATTTTCTCGCAAACGAGTATGGTGATCTATCATTTTATTCTGTTGTTTTTAATTGAGTAATAAATTTCTCTGTGTAATATAAATATGGACCAGTTCTCAGTGTAGAACAAAAAAAAAAAAAACCATCCTTGGGAACGTGAGTTTACATAGTGCTGTTATAGGGATTTATTGGGTACAAACAAGGTGCTGTTGCTCCTAAACGAACATGGGGATCCCTCATTTTTATTTCAAAATGTAAGTTCCTATAATCTAAAGAATCAATAGTTAAAGTTTCACAAAAATCTCAGTGCAGGTTTTATTTTAGTGGAATGACCTCAAAGATCTCATTGCTTTCAACTTCTCTAAACAACTGAAATTTTATTTACCGTCTGAACAACATTGTGAAAACTTGTATTGATTTTCTCCATTCTATTATACCATGTACACATCTCTTCTCTTAAGAATTCTATGCATTCTCAATATCCATAGAAACCTTAAAATAACTGAAGACTGAATAGAAAACTCTCGGGTTACCTCATTCTCCAGAAATTCTAAATGTATGAGTTTTTTGTTGTTGTTGCTGTTTAACTAATGTCTAAATTTATTTTCGTCTGATAAGTAATAGCTATTCGACTGACTGGTGTACAATTCAAGAAGTAATTACCAAAGTAATTTTAAAAATCGGACGAGCTCGCAGCTCTAGGCCGATTTGAAATACGAGCAAGATTACTCTCTGAATTGCACGACACGATATGCAGTTACTAATCAATCGTTTCAATAACAATTTTTGAGCATAGAAAAATCCCCTTTCAGCTTTTCTTGAACGGAAACGTCAACAGCACTTTCTGTAAGTTTCAAAAACTGTAGGAAACATAATAAGGAAACCATTAAAGCGCAGATAATTAACGAGCGAATGGCGTTTATATCATATTACAAGGTGTATTTGAAAACCTGTAATTGGCCACCCACGTGATCGCACGCGGAGCAGGTGAAAAATAGGCTAGGCGCGAGAAGAACCAATAACTTGGAGCTCCGGCCGGCCGAAGGGTCGCCAAGCGGAGCACCATACTCATACAGGAAAGAAAAAAAAAACCCACGAATTGATTTTCTCATGGTTATCATGGCTAGCGGTATTGCTCGTAGGCGCGTACGCACGACGACGACGGCGGCGGCGGAGTCACGCAAGATGGCAACCATACTCCAGTGAAATTGAAATGACAGAGACACGCACCCTTGATTTATAGCGTACTTCTTTGATATTGGACATCAAAATTATGGTCAATTGACACCTGTCAAACAAGCTATCTGCTGACTATTGCAATGAAAAAATGAAAACCATCATAGTGGCAATCATGAATAATATATATTTCAAGATAACACTAGGCGAAAAAAAATGTTTTTTCTCAAATTTGGCTCCGCGAAAATATGATGTAGATGGTTTAAAATCGAAATACTAATTGTAAATACCCCATTTGCCACACCTTTACACGGTGCGTAAAGGTGAGGCAAATGCGACATTTACCATTTTTGTAACACATTAACCTATTCGTTTTGAACATTTACTTTATAATTGTTGAGTCCAATCAGTGGCCTCTCAATGCTTTGTGAATGATACTGAAAGCCTCTCAAACTACTACAAGCGAGCATGTATAAGTAATGAAAAACTGAAGGCTGCTCATGGGGATCTTATTTCATCATTACTTAAATGTTTACAAACTGAGAG
This sequence comes from Orbicella franksi, assembly GCF_964199315.1. Lineage (NCBI taxonomy): Eukaryota > Metazoa > Cnidaria > Anthozoa > Scleractinia > Merulinidae > Orbicella > Orbicella franksi. The sequence goes on along the minus strand of NC_138145.1, from coordinate 8,590,448 downwards.
TCGATGGGACGGGTAAGAAGGAAAGTCGGCAGCACAAGGTGCAGAAAATCACTCTTTTCAGGCCTGTTGTCTTCCTGTCACTTTTATTACGCTGCTGTTTTACATTTCTTTACAACTACAATTGTTATATATAAAACTGAACTGTATATCGACAATTCGTATAACTGCATTGCTTATATGTTAAAGGAAAGGCATTAAGGGATTGATATTTCACTTTGTTCAGACTTCATTCCCATCAGTACGTACTCGGTAGAGCCTGAGAAAATAAATATCAGATATTAAAATTCAAATTAATTCTTGCTTTGATTTGATAAGTTGTAAGTGTTATGTGTAATTATAAGTCATTGTTTTTTAGTTATTTTAGGCTAAAACCAAGTTTATGAATTTTGCTGCTGTGGTATGACGCAAGGAGCCACAAGAACGAGATATTAGTCTGAAATAGCTTACAAAAGGGTGCGAGAATCGTACGGCACACCAACATCTAACATTCTTTTTTAGAGCAAGCCCCCTAAATTTGATAAAGGATTGTACTTCAATGTGGCATTTTTTAAATGATATAAGGTTATTTATAACCTTTTGGGGTGCCTTCGGGGAAATCTATCGTAAACGCGTTATTTTCGGTAAAACTCCAGCAAACAGTACATCACCGAAAAGGTAATAAAATGAAGCTTTGCTAAGCACGCGGGAAGCTTCAAACTCAAAACCGTAGATGTTCATTTCGCTAAATTACCCGGCTTCGCATTATCACGCACAAGCAAGAAAACAACAACAACAACAACAAACTGTACTATGTCAATCAGCACTAGATATGCTAGCAAAGTGTGTCGGGCTTTAACGATCTTCCTATTGGTTTCTGAGAAAAAAGCTCTAAAGTTGACCAATGCGTATGTGATTTTTTTGTCAAAATAAAAATATTTCGAAAATATTTCGGCATATTTTCGAGCACCAATGTCCGACGATCATTTTGAACAAATTTGGTAAAAATTCTTGAAATTCACATACTGGCCAGAAATCAGCGTGTGTCTGGAAAACCCGAATAGCAAGTAGCTAATAGTCCCGAATAGCGTATAGCGTATAGCGAATAGCAAATAGTGCGAATAGTGGAAATAGTCTCGAATAGTGCGAATAGTACCAACGTCCAAAGATCTGGAATTCCCTTCCTGTTACAATGACTTCATTGTCAAATTTTCCCAATTTTAAGAAAAAACTGCTAGAGTTTTAGTAAAATAATAACTGAACTGGCAAAGCCGGACACTGTTGCACTATTTATGTAACCGTATTGTTACGTACGAGGTGGCCTCAACTAAAAGCCTGATGGTTTCTAGAGGTCACCTCACCTCACATTAAAATATTTATAAATACTGTACATTAAGTAAAAAAGCAAATAAACAGAATGAATGAAAGAATAGTGGCAAATAAGGAAAGGGGCCGGAGGGGGAGAGGGCGGGGGGGGGGGGGGGGAGATGATAAAGACGAATGACAGAAATTTGGAACCCAGTACCTCGCATTCAACCTCGGAGCAACGTAGACACTGATCAGGACAAAAGGTATTTCTAAACGTAATTTCTTCTGTTTTCACCGCTGCATGTGCTTAGTCGAATCTATCAGCGTTCGCGGATAAACGCTATTGATCCACGTGATCAGTTTCAAGGAATCCAGATCAGTGCTGAACTAAAGCGCTGACTATTTACGACTATTCGTGACTATTCGCAACTATTCGCGACTGTTCGCGACTGTTCGCCACTATTCGAGACTATTCGAGACTTATTCGCACTATTCGTACTATTCGCTATTTGCGACTATACGCTATTCGCTATTCGGGTTTTCCACACACCCGAAATCAGCCAATTCTGTGAGAAGACAAACTTGGGGAATTAAGCCTCAAAATCGGTACAGATATTCATATCGTGTACGCAAGCCGAAAGATCGGATCCGAGACCAAGCCAAAAGAAGAGACACCCCTATCGTGAATCAAGAATGCGTTGTGTAACATTTTAAGTGTAACCTGTGCGATGCAGATTATATTGACTACACATACTAATTCCTGTATCAACGTATTGAGGAACATAAGGAGTCTGCGATTAGGAAACACGTGATAGAGCAACACGGGAGGGACGCAAGTGACATAGATCTTACATTTAAGATCTTTCGGAAGAGCCAGAGCAAATTTGACAGCTTAATTTAATAGATTATTTTTATAAAAGAACTAGTGCAAACCTTGCACAAGCAGTCAGACTCCATCTGACCAGAGTTCTTTTTATAGCACAGAGTATTTTATATTTATTAGATCATTTGTAGTTTTTAACATAGTCCTTTTGTCTTATTTATCCTTTTGTATTTTAGAGGTTTTATAACAAACGTTTTATAACGTTTAGTGTACATTTACATAATATTTGTATCGCTTTTCAAATCCTCATTGCCTAATTTTTCTCATATATGCAGAAATTTCAACCACTTTTTACACTCAAAAATCAGAGAGGTCGAAAGGTCGTTTTCTCTCTTTAGTGTTTACCCTAAAATGTCTTACGGTAGCTTTTTAAAATTTTTCAAAATTCGACCCCGAAAAGGTTATCAGTAACCTTGAACACTAAAGGCGCGAGCCCTTGACCATTCGCTCGTTCTTTAACCCACTCGATCCCGTGTTCAGTCAGATCAGGTTTTCTCTAGGTGGTTGTTATGTTACTGCCGAAAAAGGACGAGTTTCGTATCTAGTAAGGTAGTCTCGACCTGCTTCACCTACAAAGGAAATTACTCACCATCAACACTGTCACCATTATCATCACAATCACCTCCTCCCGGGCATGCGACTAGAAAAACAAAGAAGATACAATGAAAAAACGAAACAAAAAATAAATAAATAAAAAAATAAATAAAAATAAAAGAAAATCAAGGAAGGAGATTATCTCTTTTACACACAATGAAATTACTCACAATTAATTTAGCCAAGATGACCCTGGACGATGCGCACTGACTTATTCTTTCTTTGAATGGCAGACCAAAGTCATAAAGAAAGCAACTTACCCTTCAGGTTCAGGTTCAGGTTCAAGATCCCCACTGCCACTACCATCATCATCGTCCATATTACCGTCATCATCTCCAGGGCCTGGTACTAGAACGTAATCAAGATAGAATGAAAAAGACATTACGAAGAGCCGACATTTTCTCTCTTAGAAAAGCAATGTTCGCTAGGGTGACAAAATTCCATTTCTTAAAACAAAAACATAAGACCTGAACGGTGCACAACAGGTTTTGGAAAAAAAATATTGCTCTTATCAGGAAGACGAGAGATAAAGAAAATCATTTGTCTTTTGGGGATCAAAAGAATGAGAAAATGATTTTCACGACAAAACAACAAAGTTGTCGTCCTTCGAAGGTATTTCAAATAGAGGATTGCAAACTATTTTCTTAAAAGCTATCTTAGGTTTTTCTCTTAAGGTGGGTGTTATATTATTCCCGAGTGCTGCTCCATTGCGCAAAAGAGCAGATTTTCCTCTTATATAAACTATTCTCGTCTTGCTTCACCCAATTAGACTTACCACCACTGCCGCCGCCGCCGCCGCCACCGTTACCTCCACCACCACAGCTTAGCACTAAAAATAAAGACAATACCAAGCGAAAAGCCTTGGTCAAGAGCTGATGTTATATCCCATGACACGACACTGAGAGTAATCCAATTAATCTAGGATTAGTTTACACAAATCTTAACAGAAATACTGCCGATACTGTTATGTTTCATAATGGTAGCTTTTTTCGGCATCGAAAACCGATTGATTCAGGTGACGATATTGCTTTTGCGTTGTACGATTGAAAACACCTAGCAATGATCTCAATAACCACTTTCCGTCTTGAGAAACGAAATGTCTTTGAACAGAGCTTTTTACAATACTTTTACTTGGCAATTTTCATCTGATTTAATTTCTAATTGGAAAAGCCAAGCCCGGACTTTCAAATTTCCCTGGCGATTCAGCAATGACAACTTCCTCATGCACCGGGGCCTTGATCAAATTCTGTGCAAAGTTTTCCCTCGCGCGACTTCCTCATGGGGTGAATGGAGAGAGTATTTCCTCGTGGACAACAAAATGCTTAGAATAACCTTTTATCACTTGAGGTAATTTGCTTCTTCCTACACTGCAGCATTTGTCTCAGAAAACTGCTATTCATTTGATCTAGTTTGACAAGTAACTTTTAAATCACGTTCTACTAGCAAAAGAGAGTATTATTAAATTTTAACTCTGAAAATCCAATTTGTAGGTATAGTCCATGGGCCACAACAAATTTTCTTACCAGTTTTAGGGACAAATTATGGGTTATGTCTTTTTGAAGAATGAACCAAAGTATTGAAAAAAAAATATGATAGCCATCTGCAATTTGTAGCTTTAGAGTTTGATTTTATAGTTCAGTAAAAATATCAAAAATTACCCTTCGGGATTGAAAACTAAAAATATGCAGAAATTTCAAGGCATTTGATAGACAGGAAGAAAAACAAACACGATATGATATTTTTCATATTTTTCCAGTGTTCAGTTCAAAAATGGGCTTCTTAACACCTATTTTAATGGTATAATGATATGCTTGATTTGCTATGCATCATGGGTAACCAATATGGCGAGCAATTTAGAGATATCATTGTCAAAATGGGAGCGTTTCATACCGCCTGCACTTTGTTTGGAATAATCGGAAAGGGGCTCCAGGATGCTGGTTTGAGAGACCTATGTGTAGAGTCCCAAGGTGATTAACAGACGATTTCCTCACGGAGTGATAAGTTCTAATTTTTATTGGCAATGTTTTTCATTTGTTCTTTATATTTCTCACGCAATTACTCAATAACTTACCGCGGAAATAATCAACATCAACATACTATGCATAGTCTCTTGTCTACATTCAATAGATTTTTGCACGAATTAACGTCTTCACGTATGGAAGCTAGTTATATAGATAGCGCATATTTGAAGAAGTCTTTACTCGACTGCCAAAAAAGAAGATATTGAAAATCAACAATATTGAATAGCTGTATGAAATTTCGAATGATTCAAGGTGTGATTAAAATTGTTAGATGAGAAATGGACAGGAGAATTGAGGAGAATTAGTATGATGCGTTTGGCAAAAGAAAAGACGTTACACAGGGCTGGGAATTCTGGAGTGACTGATATTGCCTTCATAAGGGAAGGAAAAAAAGAAATCGTTATAACACGAGGTATTTGTATTTGTTCATCCGATCAAGTACGAACGCCGCAGAACAGGGCAGAACTTTGTTGAACTGACGAGACGCGGTGCTGTCCTTGTGGTATAGTGATTCCAATCCGAACACAGTATTTTGTTTTCTAAGATCTCTCAAAAGATAACAAAGAAAGACAAAAATTCGAAGCCCGAACTTGGAATTGAGACCCCAGAACCTGCAATCGTAAATGCCTAACTAAAGACCAGTTTCACCGGTCAAACTGTCCTTTATCACATGAGGCAATTCAGTGGATGGGCTAAGCCGAAGACGAAGAAGCAACCAGATCGAAAGTAGATACAAGAGAGTAGAATCACTCAGTATTGGCAGGGAAAATAAAGAACGAAACAAATAGGAAAGAAAATCAGAGCCCGAAATACAGGGATTTTATCACTGCATCACTGCTTCCATTGGTGATCGGACATAGAAGCGATACTTTCTTTGTGGTAACGACTCCGACAAGGATCGTCGATAACTTCGTGAATGTTTTCAACGGTGTCACATTTTATCATGTGTTCCTTTACCTTTGCGTTTTGCACAATTTCTATTTCTTTTTTCTCCTTTATGGCTCGATATGGAAATAATATATGACCTAAGGATTAAAAGCTCAGTTCAGTGGCATCAAAATTCTCACTGTTTACAAACGATCCATTTTCCAAGTTGAGTGGCTCAAGCCAAATTGATTTTCGACAGTCGTCTAAAACGACAATTAGGGTGCAGTTAACTAACCTTTTTGACACTGAATGATTCCCACCACTATAGCAAGAACAAGCCAAAGTTTCATGACGAGCGCTGTTTACTTCCTTGTTAGCCAAAACTGCGTAAAGAGCACTGAAAAGTGTGGTGAAAGCAAACTGGATGTTGTTTATAAGTATGGTTTCTCAGTCGGGTTATATCGGCGTTTGAGAGGAATCTACCTTATTTATTACCTGTTTCCGGGACACCGATGCAAACATACTCACCCACCATACGTAAACTAGGAAACTCATTAAGTGATCTTTATCCCTGAAACAATACAGGTAAAAATGGTAAGCAAGCTATATCTTTAATGTGACAGATTTTGGAAAATTGTAAAGCACCAACAACGAGAACAACAACTTTAATAATGTAACAGTCTACTAGGTGGCAGCAGGGGATCTACTATTGGGACAAAGACAAAATCCATACCCAAATACATTGAAATTGGCTAAATAGGTAAATTAAAATTCTCCTGAACAATACTGACTACATTAAGTAGAACTATTTATAGCAATCAATTGATATTATAATCAAGTATGGTCGAGAGATTTTGTAATTCAAGATCATTAAAGTGTCTGCTGCTATCAGTAGGGAAAGTAGAACCTCAGGCGTTGTAGTGGCCCAAAATATGTTTACCATGTCTGACGGTATTACAATATCGTCAGACATACTGTCCGACATGGTGAACATACTTTGTAGATTTAAAAATCTACACCTAATCAAAGACTCTTGTGAGCCAGCTCATGGATGAATGTTTCTTTGTGCCTCAGTTTCAAAACGAGTCTTCGTGCAAAACTGAGTTTGATTTGCATAAAAAGGAACCTGTAGGTGAAAGTCGAAAGGACGAAAGGCAACTCGGAAATGGCCTATTGGATGAATGTGGAGAGGTAGTTGAATAAAACGAGAAGAGAAATTGATCATTGTAGAATTTTTCTTGGTACTGCACTGAAAAACAGGAAAAATAGACATTGTTTGGTCAAATGTGATGTATAGTTTCTAATTTCCAAATATGGTTGCTTATTGAAACCCTTTGGGTGGCTTAATTCGTTCTGTGGTAAAATCATCTTATAATAAATAATTATTTATTACATTTTTGAAATTTCAACAGCGATGAGATTTCAACAGAGCACAAGAACAAAAACCAAGGTGAACACTGCTTTTATTAGGAACAGTTTCTTTCCTATTAAGTCGATCCACGGAAATACTGACTACAATAATGTAGCACATAAAAGCTAAGAGGAGATATTGTAGCCAATAGTCTCCTATACATGTAGATTATACATTTTTATTGAGCTATAAATAACATAATCGATACAGCAGCATGACACACATGTAATAGAAGTACGGCATGATAGCAGTCATTTTAAGAATTGAATGAAAATTCAACTGGTATGAGCTGGAACAGTTAGGATAGCTTATACTTGAAGTAAACATTGCAAGATTTGTATTTAATTATAGAGACAGATTAACACGTTCTATTTTTGTGTTCCCTTATGATGGGTTCTAGTAGCGTCATTTAATTGTGGTCCCAATATAAAGGACTGATTTTACTCTACATGTATATATGTTCATGTGTGTGAAAATGATACGGAGCTGCTAATGTTAAGTTGAAGTTGTATTTCCATATTCCACTGTAAAGCTATAGGTTCATTTCTGAGATAAGTTTTGAGACATGTAGTGAGTTCAGGTAGATTTCACTTATTGACATTCTTGACTTTAAGACACCTTTATGGAGTTCGAAAGTATTTCAAACTCTGTAATTATACGTGCAGTTTTAAATGTATGCTTGTAACCAATGTCTTTAGCAAAGAATGAGTTTCAACAGCTAAAGTGGCAGCTGACACAAGTGTTGAAAGCATCTTATTCTCTTTTTAAGCAGGGGTATTCCACATCGATCTGTAATTCTCAGATTAATTCCATGAAGTCTTAATGGTGACTTAACAATGGTGTTGTTAAAGCCAGTTTCTACGAAGTCTTTCGATATTATTTTTGGCAGCTGATAAACAAGTATTGGATCAGTAATGGTGTTGTTAATGTTAACATCTGCTTACTGTCACTTGCATATTATACTGTAGTTGTTACTGCAGTGTTCACCTGGGTTATTGGCATATGTACAATAGTACAACTTCATCTGCAATACCAAATAAAGAGGATAGTCGCATTTAACAAATAAAGAAGCCCCGACTGTGCTCTGTTCTGTTGTAAAGCACGCAGGAAGCGGTAGAGCACGAAAGAAGTGTAGGGGAAAACACGAGACGTAGTCGAGTGTTTTTCCCCACTTCTTGAGTGGTCTACCGCTTCCTAAGTGCTTTACAACAGAACAGAGCACAGTCGAGGCTTCTTTATTTGTTTTATGATGAAGAATCAGATAATTTCCCCACGCATTCGGCTGAATTTTCAAACCAAACTTTATTTTCCAAACGAGCAAAAGTCGCGTCAGCCGTTCACTGTTCTCTGTTAAAGCACGCTAAAATAAGCCAATCACAATCCTTGTTAGAATTGTTCAAATAATTTGATTGGCTAACGAAGCGACAGCTGTCAATCACAAACTGGACTTCAGCTAAGCTTTCAGTTTCGAGAAGTTTGAGCGGCTCTCGAGCTAGAGAAGAACGATGCCTTCAAAGTTCGCTTTTAAGTTAATTTTTAAATACGGATCTCAAGGCAGGTAAAGGTTTATAGTCCAGGGGAATCCGGCCGTATTGTGGCCCATGAAAACCAGCACTTTTCCAGTGGAAATTACGAAACGCGGAGCTCAAAGCTTGTGGATGTAAATGCGAAATGCCGGGTTGAATTTGAAAGGAGCTACAGTTATTTACGGCTTGTAGCCGCATGCAGCTAGATTGCCCGAACTAGCGTAAAAGTTAGAAAGACTTAACGGCTCCCACTGGTTCTACTTCGAACACAGAGGAGAATATCAGAGCAAGTTTTGCACTGACCACTCGTCGGTTTACTTCGCTGAGATGACCGGAGAACGAGCGTTACTACACTGCATGTAAGTGTTGTTTGAGCAAATGAGCATTTTTAATTGTAAATTTACAAAAATAAAGCTTCTCATCATAAACAGAGACAGTTCAATTGTTTTCTGTCGTTGTTTTACTTCTTAGTATAATTTCTGCCCTCGTAACAAAATTAATGTCTTTATTGAAGCACTGTTTAGGTTGAGAATTTGTGAATTTCGCTACAGCTGTACATGTTTTGTCGGCGGGAATCTAGCAAAACTTGTTATTTTAGTACAGTTTTAACACTACTGTTGCTAACAATGGTCTCTGTGAGCCATATTTACTGCAGAAAAATAGCTCGCTTCCAGTGCGTTTGTCTGAGTCACAGGGGATGTTTAATTTGGGTCAAATTTGTCAAAATTCCGAAGCAAAAATTTGGAAGCGAACTTACCGTCATCAACCCGTGCTCTGTTCTCTGATAAAGCACGCTGTTTCAGCCAATCAGAGCGCGCGTTATATGGAAACTTTATTATAAATTCTAAAAGGGCATAAAAATGAATGCAGAAATATTATACATGTATATCTTTAATTTGCTGCCCTTTCCCTTCTCCCCCTACCCAATCCCAATAAAAATAGGCTACTTATCTAAATGTGGTGTCCAAGCGATATTTCTTGCTTTTCTGGAAAGAGTTTAAGAAAGAATATGCCAATTATGAATGGCATGCTCTCCTTCAAGAAACATTGGAGCTAAAATAATTCCTTTACCTCTTATGTACATCATCTGCAAGTTCTGGTAGAGTTACGTGTAATTTTGAATCTCTAAGCAAACTAGGAATTTAGGAACATGAAAAGCACAGGAAATTCAAACCATTTTGTCCTGATTAGTAATATCATCGTTATTTAGAATTAATTCTTGTTAAAAAAGTTGTTATATTGTTAGTATCGTAAGTAATGTAGATTGTTACTGTAATTTGTAAGTAATAAAGTGCAAGTAAGTTTAGTTTTGTAAAATTGTACATAAAGTGTAGTATTACAAATAAAAAAAAAAAGGTTTTTGCTCACGATGTATTATATACTCTTTTAAAAACGTTTAAACACAGTGTTTATTTTAGCCTTCTGTTCTCCTTTACGCTAGTCAAGTACACTGATACAATACCAGATATGTATCTAGGCAAAATCTATAAATGATATCAAAAGTGCGTACCAATTCTGGAAAACAAACAATAACTTACAGAGCAACTATTCTCTGGGACAATATCCCCACGCACCTTGAGGTCATTCCCCAGTATTGCATCCGTACTACACATGATTTCCCGCGTGATTAGCACGCGCGCATTAAAAAAGGGCGGCTTTTTCTTTGCGGCTGGACCTCGCCATAAAGGTAAATCGTCATTTTCTCGCAAACGAGTATGGTGATCTATCATTTTATTCTGTTGTTTTGAATTGAGTAATAAATTTCTCTGTGTAATATAAATATGGACCAGTTCTCGGTGTAGAACAAAAAAAAAAAACCATCGTTGGGAACGTGAGTTTACACGGTGCTGTTATAGGGATTTATTGGGTACAAACAAGGTGCTGTTGCTCCTAAACGAACATGGGGATCCCTCATTTTTATTTCAAAATGTAAGTTCCTATAATCTAAAGAATCAATAGTCAAAGTTTCACAAAAATCTCAGTGCAGGTTTTATTTCAGTGGAATGACCTCAAAGATCTCATTGCCTTCAACTTCTCTAAACAAATGAAATTTTATTTACCGTCTGAACAACATTGTGAAAACTTGTATTGATTTTCTCCATTCTATTATATCATGTACACATCTCTTCTCTTAAGAATTCTATGCGTTCTCAATATCCAGAGAAACCTTAAAATAACTGAAGACTGAATAGAAAACTCTCGGGTTACCTCATTCTCCAGAAATTCTAAATGTATGAGTTTTTTGTTGTTGTTGCTGTTTAACTGATGTCTAAATTTATTTTCGTCTGATAAGTAATAGCTATTCGACTGACTGGTGTACAATTCAAGAAGTAATTACCAAAGTAATTTTAAAAATCGAACGAGCTCGCAGCTCTAGGCCGATTTGAAATACGAGCAAGATTACTCTCTGAATTGCACGACACGATATCCAGTTACTAATCAATCGTTTCAATAACAATTTTTGAGCTTAGAAAAATCCCCTTTCAGCTTTTCTTGAACGGAAACGTCAACAGCACTTTCTGTAAGTTTCAAAAACTGTAGGAAACATAATAAGGAAACCATTAAAGCGCAGATAATTGACGAACGAATGGCGTTTATATCATATTACAAGGTGTATTTGAAAACCTGTAATTGGACACCCATATGATCGCACGCCGAGCAGGTGAAAAATAGGCTAGGCGCGAGAAGAACCAATAACTTGGAGCTCCGGCCGGCCGAAGGGTCGCCAAGCGGAGCACCATACCCATACAGGAAAGAAAAAAAAACCCACGAATTGATTTTCTTATGGTTATCATGGCTAGCGGTATTGCTCGTAGGCGCGTACGCACGACGACGACGACGGCGGCGGAGTCACGCAAGATGGCAACCATACTCCAGTGAAATTGAAATGACAGAGACACGCACCCTTGATTTATAGCGTACTTTGATATTGGACATCAAAATTATGGTCAATTGACACCTGTCAAACAAGCTATCTGCTGACTAGTATAACGTGAGCATATCGCGGGCTCATCGAGATCATGTGTTTTTTAAGTTTGTTGCTCACCAAGTGCTGGTTTTCTATTGGATCGCGGGCTCGTGTCAGGTCAACTTTTTGTAAACGGGGCCCCGTTGTTCAGAAGTCGGTTAACGCTAACCCAGGATTAAAAGTTAACCGAAGTGTAATTTTTCTTTTATACAAATGTTTCTCTCAGCTTCTGTTTTCTGTAGTTTGAGATTATTGAAACTCAAATAGGGGGCCAAACAATATTAACAGAAAACCTCACCGAAAAGTCACAAAACTCAAAACAAAATTCTCGCTTATCCTGGGCTAGCTTCATAAGACTTTGAGCAATCTGCTCCAGTAGTTCCGGCTAAATCTCTATATTAAATTTTATTAGTTTTGAAATCAGAAGGTATATGGCCTATTGCAATGAAAAAATGAAAACCATCATAGTGGCAATCATGAATAATATATATTTCAAGATAACACTAGGCGAAAAAAAATGTTTTTTCTCAAATTTGGCTCAGCGAAAATATGATGTAGATGGTTTAAAATCGAAATACTAATTGTAAATACCCCATTTGCCACACCTTTACCCGGTGCGTAAAGGTGAGGCAAATGCGACATTTACCATTTTTGTAACACATTAACCTATTCGTTTTGAACATTTACTTTATAATTGTTGAGTCCAATCAGTGGCCTCTCAATGCTTTGTGAATGATACTGAAAGCCTCTCAAACTACTACAAGCGAGCATGTATAAGTAATGAAAAACTGAAGGCTGCTCATGGGGATCTTATTTCATCATTACTTAAATGTTTACAAACTGAGAGCCGATGGGACGGGTAACAAGGAAAGTCGGCAGCACAAGGTGCAGAAAATCACTCTTTTCAGGCCTGTTGTCTTCCTGTCACTTTTATTACGCTGCTCTTTTACATTTCTTTACAACTACAATTGTTATATATAAAACTGAACTGCATATCGACAGTTCGTATAACTGCATTGCTTATATGTTAAAGGAAAGGCGTTAAGGGATTGATATTTCACTTTGTTCAGACTTCATTCCCATCAGTACGCACTCGGTAGAGCCTGAGAAAATAAATATCAGATATTAAAATTCAAATTAATTCTTGCTTTGATTTGATAAGTTGTAAGTGTTATGTGTAATTATAAGTCATTGTTTTTTAGTTATTTTAGGCTAAAACCAAGTTTATGGATTTTGCTGCTGTGGTATGACGCAAGGAGCCACAAGAACGAGATATTAGTCTGAAATAGCTTACAAAAGGGTGCGAGAATCGTACGGCACACCAACATCTAACATTCTTTTTTAGAGCAAGCCCCCTAAATTTGATAAAGGATTGTACTTCAATGTGGCAGTTTTTAAATGATATAAGGTTATTTATAACCTTTTGGGGTGCCTTCGGGGAAATCTATCGTAAACGCGTTATTTTCGGTAAAACTCCAGCAAACAGTACATCACCGAAAAGGTAATAAAATGAAGCTTTGCTAAGCGCGCGGGAAGCTTCAAACTCAAAACCGTAGATGTTCATTTCGCTAAATTACCCGGCTTCGCATTATCACGCACAAGCAAGAAAACAACAACAACAACAACAACAACAACAACAACAAACGGTACTATTTCAATCAGCACTAGATATGCTACCAAAGTGAGTCGGGCTTTAACGATCTTCCTATTGGTTTCTGAGAAATAAGCTCTAAATTTGACCAATGCGTATGTGATTTTTTTGTCAAAATAAATATATTTCGAAAATATTTCGGCATATTTTCGAGCACCAATGTCCGACGATCATTTTGAACAAATTTGGTAAAAATTCTTCAAATTCACATACTGGCCAGAAATCAGCGTGTGTCTGGAAAACCCGAATAGCAAGTAGCTAATAGTCCCGAATAGCGTATAGCGTATAGCGAATAGCAAATAGTGCGAATAGTGGAAATAGTCTCGAATAGTGCGAATAGTACCAAGGTCCAAAGATCTGGAATTCCCTTCCTGCTACAATAACTTCATTGTCACATTTTCTCAATTTTAAGAAAAAAATGCTAGAGTTTTAGTAAAATAATAACTGAACTGGCAAAGCCGCACACTGTTGCACTATTTATGTAACCGTATTGTTACGCACGAGGTGGGCTCAACTAAAAGCCTGATTGTTTCTAGAGGTCACCTCACCTCACATTAAAATATTTATAAATACTGTACATTAAGTAAAAAAGCAAATAAACAGAATGAATGAATGAATAGTGGCAAATAAGGAAAGGGGCCGGAGGGGGAGGTGATAAAGACGAATGACCACGAATGACAGAAATTCGGTACCCAGTACCTTAAATTCGACCTCGGAGCAACGTAGACACTGATCAGGACAAAAGGTATTTCTAAACGTAATTTCTTCTGTTTTCACCGCTGCATGTGCTTAGTCGAATCTATCAGCGTTCGCGGATAAACGCTATTGATCCACGTGATCAGTTTCAAGGAATCCAGATCAGTGCTGAACTAAAGCGCTGACTATTTACGATTATTCGTGACTATTCGCAACTATTCGCAACTATTCGCGACTGTTCGCCACTATTCGAGACTATTCGAGACTTATTCGCACTATTCGTATTATTCACTATTTGCGACTATACGCTATTCGCTATTCGGGTTTTCCACACACCCGAAATCAGCCAATTCTGTGAGAAGACAAACTTGGGGAATTAAGCCTCAAAATCGGTACAGATATTCATATCGTGTAAGCAAGCCGAAAGATCGGATCCGAGACCAAGCTAAAAGAAGAGACACCCCTATCGTGAATCAAGAATGCGTTGTGTAACATTTTAAGTGTAACCTGTGCGATGCAGATTATATTGACTACACATACTAATTCCTGTATCAACGTATTGAGGAACATAAGGAGTCTGCGATTAGGAAACACGTGATAGAGCAACACGGGAGGGACGCAAGTGACATAGATCTTACATTTAAGATCTTTCGGAAGAGCCAGAGCAAATTTGACAGCTTAATTCAAAAGATTATTTTTATAAAAGAACTAGTGCAAACCTTGCACAAGCAGTCAGACTCCATCTGACCAGAGTTATTTTTATAGCGCAGAGTATTTTATATTTATTAGATCATTTGTAGTTTTTAACATAGTCCTTTTGTCTTATTTATCCTTTTGTATTTTAGAGGTTTTATAACAAACGTTTTATAACGTTTAGTGTACATTTACATAATATTTGTATCGCTTTTCAAATCCTCATTGCCTAATTTTTCTCATATATGCAGAAATTTCAACCACTTTTTACACTCAAAAATCAGAGAGGTCGAAAGGTCGTTTTCTCTCTTTAGTGTTTACCCTAAAATGTCTTACGGTAGCTTTTTAAAATTTTTCAAAATTCGACCCCGAAAAGGTTATCAGTAACCTTGAACACTCAAGACGCGAGCCCTTGATCATTCGTTCGTTCTTTAACCCGCTCAATCCAGTGTTCAATCAGATCAGGTTTTCTCTAGGTGGTTGTTATGTTACTGCCGAAAAAGGACGAGTTTCGTATCTAGTAAGGTAGTCTCGACCTGCTTCACCTACAAAGGAAATTACTCACCATCAACACTGTCACCATTATCATCACCATCACCTCCCCCAGATACTGCGACTAGAAAAACAAAGAAGATACAATGAAAAAACAAAACAAAAAAATAAATAAATAATAAATAGAAATAAAAGAAAATCAAGGACGGAGATTATCTCTTTT
Source organism: Orbicella franksi (assembly GCF_964199315.1). Lineage (NCBI taxonomy): Eukaryota > Metazoa > Cnidaria > Anthozoa > Scleractinia > Merulinidae > Orbicella > Orbicella franksi. Next base: position 8,575,139 of record NC_138145.1, on the reverse strand, counting down.
ACACACAATGAAGTTACTCACAATTAATTTAGCCAAGATGACCCTGGACGATACGCACTGACTTATTCTTTCTTTGAATGGCAGACCAAAGTCATAAAGAAAGCAACTTACCCTTCAGGTTCAGGTTCAGGTTCAAGATCCCCACTGTCACTACCATCATCATCGTCCATATTACCGTCATCATCTCCAGGGCCTGGTACTAGAACGTAATCAAGATAGAATGAAAAAGACATTACGAAGAGCCGACGTTTTCTCTCTTAGAAAACCAAACTTCGCTAGGGTGACAAAATTCCACTTTTTAAAACAAAAACATAAGACCTGAACGGTGCACAACAGGTTTTGGAAAAAAAATATTGCTCTTATCAGGAAGACGAGAGATAAAGAAAATCATTTGTCTTTTGGGGATCAAAAGAATGAGAAAATGATTTTCACGACAAAACAACACAGTTGTCGTCCTTCGAAGGTATTTCAAATAGAGGATTGCAAACTATTTTCTTAAAAGCTATCTTAGGTTTTTCTCTTAAGGTGGGTGTTATATTATTCCCGAGTACTGCTCCATTGCGCAAAAGAGCAGATTTTCCTCTTATATAAACTATTCTCGTCTTGCTTCACCCAATTAGACTTACCACCAGTGCCGCCGCCGCCGTCGCCGCCACCGTTACCTTCACAGCTTAGCACTAAAAATAAAGACAATACCAAGCGAAAAGCCTTGGTCAAGAGCTGAGGTTATATCCCATGACACGACACTGAGAGTAATCCAATTAATCTAGGATTAGTTTACACAAATCTTAACAGAAATACTGCCGATACTGTTATGTTTCATAATGGTAGCTTTTTTCGGCATCGAAAACCGATTGATTCAGGTGACGATATTGCTTTTGCGTTGTACGATTGAAAACACCTAGCAATGATCTCAATAACCACTTTCCGTCTTGAGAAACGAAATGTCTTTGAACAGAGCTTTTTACAATACTTTTACTTGGCAATTTTCATCTGATTTAATTTCTAATTGGAAAAGCCAAGCCCGGACTTTCAAATTTCCCTGGCGATTCAGCAATGACAACTTCCTCATGCACCGGGGCCTTGATCTAATTCTGTGCAAAGTTTTCCGTCGCGCGACTTCCTCATGGGAAATACCCAACAAAAATCAGTTCGATTGTCGCTCTAAGTTGAGGGTGAATGGAGAGAGTATTTCCTGGTGGACAACAAAATGCTTAGAATAACCTTTTATAACTGGAGGTAATTTGCTTCTTCCTACACTGCAGCATTTGTCTCAGAAAATTGCTATTCATTTGATCTAGTTTGACAAGTAACTTTTAAATCACGTTGTACTAGCAAAAGAGAGTATTATTAAATTTTAACTTTGAAAATCCAATTTGTAGGTGTAGTCCATGGGCCACAACAAATTTTCTTACCAGTTTTAGGGACAAATTATGGGTTATGTCTTTTTGAAGAATGAACCAAAGTATTGAAAAAAAAATATGATAGCCATCTGCAATTTGTAGCTTTAGAGTTTGATTTTATAGTTCAGTAAAAATATCAAAAATTACCCTCCGGGATTGAAAACTAAAAATATGCAGAAATTTCAAGGTATTTGATAGACAGGAAGAAAAACAAACACAATATGTTATTTTTCATATTTTTCCAGTGTGCAGTTCAAAAATGGGCTTCTTAACACCTATTTTAATGGTATAATGATATGCTTGATTTGCTATGCATCATGGGTAACCAATATGGCGAGCAATTTAGAGATATCATTGTCAAAATGGGAGCGTTTCTTACCGCCTGCACTTTGTTTGGAATAATCGGAAAGGGGCTCCAGGATGCTGGTTTGAGAGACCTATGTGTAGAGTCCCAAGGTGATTAACAGACGATTTCCTCACGGAGTGATAAGTTCTAATTTTTATTGGCAATGTTTTTCATTTGTTCTTTATATTTCTCACGCAATTACTCAATAACTTACCGCGGAAATAATCAACATCAACATACTATGCATAGTCTCTTGTCTACATTCAATGGATTTTTGCACGAATTAACGTCTCCATGTATGGAAGCTAGTTATATAGATAGCGCATTTTTGAAGAAGTCTTTACTCGACTGCCAAAAAAGAAGATATTGAAAATCAACAATATTGAATAGCTGTATGAAATTTCGAATGATTCAAGGTGTGATTAAAATTGTTAGATGAGAAATGGACAGGAGAATTGAGGAGAATTAGTATGATGCGTTTGGCAAAAGAAAAGACGTTACACAGGGCTGGGAATTCTGGAGTGACTGATATTACCTTCATAAGGGAAGAAAAAAAAGAAATCGTTATAACACGAGGTATTTGTATTTGTTCATCCGATCAAGTACGAACGCCGCAGAACAGGGCAGAACTTTGTTGAACTGACGAGACGCGGTGCTGTCCTTGTGGTATAGTGATTCCAATCCGAACACAGTATTTTTTTTTTCTAAGATCTCTCAAAAGATAACAAAGAAAGACAAAAATTCGAAGCGCGAACTTGGAATTGAGACCCCAGAACCTGCAATCGTAAATGCCTAACTAAAGACCAGTTTCACCGGTCAAACTGTCCTTTATCACATGAGGCAATTCAGTGGATGAGCTAAGCCGAAGACGAAGAAGCCACCAGATCAAAAGTAGATACAAGAGAGTAGAATCACTCAGTATTGGCAGGGAAAATAAAGAACGAAACAAATAGGAAAGAAAATCAGAGCCCGAAATACAGGGATTTTATCACTGCATCACTGCTTCCATTGGTGATCGGACATAGAAGCGGTACTTTCTTTTTGGTAACGACTCCGACAAGGATCGTCAATAACTTCGTGAATGTTTTCAACGGTGTCACATTTTATCATGTGTTCCTTTACCTTTGCGTTTTGCACAATTTCTATTTCTTTTTTCTCCTTTATGGCTCGATATGGAAATAATATATGACCTAAGGATTAAAAGCTCAGTTCAGTGGCATCAAAATTCTCACTGTTTACAAACGATCCATTTTCCAAGTTGAGTGGCTAAGCCAAATTGATTTTCGACAGTCGTCTAAAACGACAATTAGGATGCAGTTAACTAACCTTTTTGACACTGAATGATTCCCACCACTATAGCAAGAACAAGCCAAAGTTTCATGACGAGCGCTGTTTACTTCCTTGTTAGCCAAAACTGCGTAAAGAGCACTGAAAAGTGTGGTGAAAGCAAACTGGATGTTGTTTATAAGTATGGTTTCTCAGTCGGGTTATATCGGCGTTTGAGAGGAATCTTCCTTATTCATAACCTGTTTCCGAGATACCGATGCAAACATACTCACCCACCATACGTAAACTAGGAAACTCATTAAGTGATCTTTATCCCTGAAACAATACAGGTAAAAATGGTAAACAAGCTATATCTTTTATGTGACAGATTTTGGAAAATTGTAAAGTAGCAACAACGAGAACAACAACTTTAATAATGTAACAGTCTACTAGGTGGCAGCAGGGGATCTACTATTGGGACAAAGACAAAATCCATACCCAAATACATTGAAATTGGCTAAATAAGTAAATTAACATTCTCCTGAACAATACTGACTACATTAAGTGGAACTATTTATAGCAATCAATATATATTATAATCAAGTATGGTCGAGAGATTTTGTAATTCAAGATCATTAAAGTGTCTGCTGCTATCAGTAGGGAAAGTAGAACCTCAGGCGTTGTAGTGGCCCAAAATATGTTTACCATGTCTGACGGTATTACAATATCGTCAGACATACTGTCCGACAAGGTGAACATACTTTGTAGATTTAAAAATCTACACCTAATCAAAGACTCCTGTGAGCCAGCTCATGGATGAATGTTTCTTTGTGCCTCCGTTTCAAAACGAGTCTTCGTGCAAAACTGGGTTTGATTTGCATAAAAAGGAACCTGTAGGTGCAAAGTCGAAAGGACGAAAAGCAACTCGGAAATGGCCTATTGGATGAATGTAGAGAGGTTGTTGAAGAAAACGAGAAGAGAAATTGATCATTGTAGAATTCTTCTTGGTACTGCAGTGAAAAACAGGAAAAATAGACATTGTTTGGTCAAATGTGATGTATAGTTTCTAATTTTCAAATATGGTTGCTTATTGAAACCCTTTGGGTGGCTTAATTCGTTCTGTGGTAAAATCATCTTATAATAAATAATTATTTATTACATATTGAAATTTCAACAGCGATGAGATTTCAACAGAGCACAACAACAAAAACCAAGATGAACACTGCTTTTATTAGGAACAGTTTCTTTCCTATTAAGTCGATCCACGGAAATACTGACTACAATAATGTAGCACATAAAAGCTAAGAGGAGACATTGTTGCCAATAGTCTCCTATACATGTAGATTATACATTTTTATTGAGCTATAAATAACATAATCGATACAGCAGCATGACACACATGTAATAGAAGTACGGCATAATAGCAGTCATTTTAAGAGTTGAATGAAATTTCAACTGGTATGAGCTGGAACAGTTAGGATAGCTTATACTTGAAGTAAACATTGCAAGATTTGTATTTAATTATAGAGACAGATTAACACGTTCTATTTTTGTGTTCCCTTATGATGGGTTCTAGTAGCGTCATTTAATTGTGGTCCCAATATAAAGGACTGATGTTACTCTACATGTATATATGTTCATGTGTATGAAAGTGATACGGAGCTGCTAATGTTAAGTTGAAGTTGTATTTCCGTATTCCACTGTAAAGCTATAGGTTCATTTCTGAGATAAGTTTTGAGACATGTAGTGAGTTCAGGTAGATTTCACTTATTGACATTCTTGACTTTAAGACACCTTTATGGAGTTCGAAAGTGTTTCAAACTCTGTAATTATACGTGCAGTTTTAAATGTATGCTTGTAACCAATGTCTTTAGCAAAGAATGAGTTTCAACAGCTAAAGTGGCAGCTGACACAAGTGTTGAAAACATCTTTTTCTCTTTTTAAGCAGGAGTATTCCACATCGATCTGTAATTCTCAGATTAATTCCATGAAGTCTTAATGGTGACTTGTGTTGTTAAAGCCAGTTTCTACGAAGTCTTTCAATATTATTTTTGGCAGCTGATAAACAAGTATTGCATCAGTAATGGTGTTGTTAATATTAACATCTGCTTACTGTCACTTGCATATTATACCGTAGTTGTTACTGCAGTGTTCACCTGGGTTATTTGGATATGCACAATAGTACAACTTCACCTGCAATACGAAATAAAGAGGATAGTCACATATTCTAAAAGGGCATAAAAATGAATGAAGAAATATTATGCATGTATATTTTTAATTTGCTGCCCTTTCCCTTCTCCCCTTACCCAATCCCAATAAAAATAGGCTACTTACCTAAATGTGGTGTCCAAGCGATATTTCTTGCTTTTCTGGAAAGAGTTTAAAGAAAGAAAATGCGAGTTATGAGTGGGATGCTCTCCTTCAAGAAACATTGGAGCTAAAATAATTCCTTTAACTCTTATGTACATCATCTGCGAATTCTGGTAGAGTTACGTGTAATTTTGAATCTCTAAGCGGACTAGGAATTTAGGAAAATGAAAACCACAGGAAATTCAAACCATTTTGTCCTCATTAGTAATATCATCGCTATTTAGAATTAATTCTTGTTAAAAAAGTTGTTATATTGCTAGTATCGTAAGTAATGTAGATTGTTACTGTAATTTGAAAGTAATAAAGTGTAAGTAAGTTCAGTTTTGTAAAATTGTACATAAAGTGTAGTATTACAAATAAAAAACAAAGGTTTTTGCTCACGATGTATTATATACTCTTTTAAAAACGTTTAAACACAGTGTTTTTTTAGCCTTCTGTTCTCCTTTACGCTAGTCAAGTACACTGATACAATACCAGATATGTGTCCTAGGCAAAATCTATAAATGATATCAAAAGTGCGTACCAATTCTGGAAAACAAACAATAACTTACAGAGCAACTATTCTCTGGGACAATATCCCCACGCACCTTGAGGTCATTCCCCAGTATTGCATTCGTACTGCACATGATTCCCCGCGTGATTAGCACGCGCGCATTAAAAAATGGCGGCTTTTTCTTTGCGGCTGGACTTCGCCATAAAGGTAAATCGTCATTTTCTCGCAAACGAGTATGGTGATCTATCATTTTATTCTGTTGTTTTGAATTGAGTAATAAATTTCTCTGTGTAATATAAATATGGACCACTTCTCAGTATAGAACAAAAAAAAAACCATCGTTGGGAACGTGAGTTTACATGGTGCTGTTATAGGGATTTATTGGGTACAAACAAGGTGCTGTTGCTCCTAAACGAACATGGGGATCCCTCATTTTTATTTCAAAATGTAAGTTCTTGTAATCTAAAGAATCAATAGTCAAAGTTTCACAAAAATCTCAGTGCAGGTTTTATTTCAGTGGAATGACCTCAAAGATCTCATTGCTTTCAACTTCTCTAAACAAATGAAATTTTATTTACCGTCTGAACAACATTGTGAAAACTTGTATTGATTTTCTCCATTCTATTATACCATGTACACATCTCTTCTCTTAAGAATTCTATGCATTCTCAATATCCATAGAAACCTTAAAATAACTGAAGACTGAATAGAAAACTCTCGGGTTACCTCATTCTCCAGAAATTCTAAATGTATGAGTTTTTTGTTGTTGTTGCTGTTTAACTGATGTCTAAATTTATTTTCGTCTGATAAGTAATAGCTATTCGACTGACTGGTGTACAATTCAAGAAGTAATCACCAAACTAATTTTAAAAATCGGACGAGCTCGCAGCTCTAGGCCGATTTGAAATACGAGCAAGATTACTCTCTGAATTGCACGACACGATATGCAGTTACTAATCAATCGTTTCAATAACAATTTTTGAGCTTAGAAAAATCCCCTTTCAGCTTTTCTTGAACGGAAACGTCCACAGCACTTTCTGTAAGTTTCAAAAACTGTAGGAAACATAATAAGGAAACCATTAAAGCGCAGATAATTAACGAGCGAATGGCGTTTATATCATATTACAAGGTGTATTTGAAAACCTGTAATTGGACACCCACGTGATCGCACGCCGAGCAGGTGAAAAATAGGCTAGGCGCGAGAAGAACCAATAACTTGGAGCTCCGGCCGGCCGAAGGGTCGCCAAGCGGAGCACCATGCCCATACAGGAAAGAAAAAAAAAAGACCCACACATTGATTTTCTCATGGTTATCATGGCTAGCGGTATTGCTCGTAGGCGCGTACGCACGACGACGACGGCGGCGGCGGAGTCACGCAAGATGGCAACCATACTCCAGTGAAAGTGAAATGACAGAGACACGCACCCTTGATTTATAGCGTACTTCTTTGATATTGGACATCAAAATTATGGCCAATTGACACCTGTCAAACAAGCTATCTGCTGACAATTGCAATGAAAAAATGAAAACCATCATAGTGGCAATCATGAATAATACATATTTCAAGATAACACTAGGCGAAAAAAAATGTTTTTTTCTCAAATTTGGCTCCGCGAAAATATGACGTAGATGGTTTAAAATCGAAATACTAATTGTAAATACCCCATTTGCCACACCTTTACACGGTGCGTAAAGGTGAGGCAAATGCGACATTTACCATTTTTGTAACACATTAACCTATTCGTTTGAACATTTACTTTATAATTGTTGAGTCCAATCAGTGGCCTCTCAATGCTTTGTGAATGATCATGATACTGAAATCCTCTCAAACTACTACAAGCGAGCATGTATAGGTAATGAAAAACTGAAGGCTGTTCATGGGGATCTTATTTCATCATTACTTAAATGTTTACAAACTGAGAGTCGATGGGACGGGTAACAAGGAAAGTCGGCAGCACAAGGTGCAGAAAATCACTCTTTTCAGGCCTGTTGTCTTCCTGTCACTTTTATTACGCTGCTGTTTTACATTTCTTTACAACTACAATTGTTATACATAAAACTGAACTGTATATCGACAATTCGTATAACTGCATTGCTTATATGTTAAAGGAAAGGCATTAAGGGATTGATATTTCACTTTGTTCAGACTTCATTCCCATCAGTACGCACTCGGTAGAGCCTGAGAAAATAAATATCAGATATTAGAATTCAAATTAATTCTTGCTTTGATTTGATAAGTTGTAAGTGTTATGTGTAATTATAAGTCATTGTTTTTTAGTTATTTTAGGCTAAAACCAAGTTTATGGATTTTGCTGCTGTGGTATGACGCAAGGAGCCACAAGAACGAGATATTAGTCTGAAATAGCTTACAAAAGGGTGCGAGAATCGTACGGCACACCAACATCTAACATTCTTTTTTAGAGCAAGCCCCCTAAATTTGATAAAGGATTGTACTTCAATGTGGCAGTTTTTAAATGATATAAGGTTATTTATAACCTTTTGGGGTGCCTTTGGGGAAATCTATCGTAAACGCGTTATTTTCGGTAAAACTCCAGCAAACAGTACATCACCGAAAAGGTAATAAAATGAAGCTTTGCTAAGCACGCGGGAAGCTTCAAACTCAAAACCGTAGATGTTCATTTCGCTAAATTACCCGGCTTCGCATTATCACGCACAAGCAAGAAAACAACAACAACAACAACAACAACAACAACAACAAACTGTACTATTTCAATCAGCACTAGATATGCTAGCAAAGTGTGTCCGGCTTTAACGATCTTCCTATTGGTTTCTGAGAAATAAGCTCTAAAGTTGACCAATGCGTATGTGATTTTTTTGTCAAAATAAATATATTTCGAAAATATTTCGGCATATTTTCGAGCACCAATGTCCGACGATCATTTTGAACAAATTTCGCAAGAATTCTTCAAATTCACATACTGGCCAGAAATCAGCGTGTGTCTGGAAAACCCGAATAGCAAGTAGCTAATAGTCCCGAATAGCGTATAGCGTATAGCGAATAGCAAATAGTGCGAATAGTGGAAATAGTCTCGAATAGTGCGAATAGTAACAAGGTCCAAAGATCTGGAATTCCCTTCCTGCTACAATAACTTCATCGTCAAATTTTCTCAATTTTAAGAAAAAACTGCTAGAGTTTTAGTAAAATAATAACTGAACTAGCAAAGCCGGACACTGTTGCACTATTTATGTAACCGTATTGTTACGCACGAGGTGGCCTCAACTAAAAGCCTGATGGTTTCTAGAGGTCACCTCACCTCACATTAAAATATTTATAAATACTGTACATTAAGTAAAAAAGCAAATAAACAGAATGAATGAATGAATAGTGGCAAATAAGGAAAGGGGCCGGAAGGGGGGGGGGGGGGGGAGGTGATAAAGACGAATAACCACGAATGACAGAAATTCGGTACCCAGTACCTCGCATTCGACCTCGGAGCAACGTAGACACTGATCAGGACAAAAGGTATTTCTAAACGTAATTTCTTCTGTTTTCACCGCTGCATGTGCTTAGTCGAATCTATCAGCGTTCGCGGATAAACGCTATTGATCCACGTGATCAGTTTCAAGGAATCCAGATCAGTGCTGAACTAAAGCGCTGACTATTTACGATTATTCGTGACTATTCGCAACTATTCGCAACTATTCGCGACTGTTCGCCACTATTCGAGACTTATTCGCACTATTCGTATTATTCACTATTTGCGACTATACGCTATTCGCTATTCGGGTTTTCCACACACCCGAAATCAGCCAATTCTGTGAGAAGACAAACTTGCGGAATTAAGCCTCAAAATCGGTACAGATATTCATATCGTGTAAGCAAGCCGAAAGATCGGATCCGAGACCAAGCCAAAAGAAGAGACACCCCTATCGTGAATCAAGAATGCGTTGTGTAACATTTTAAGTGTAACCTGTGCGATGCAGATTATATTGACTACACATACTAATTCCTGTATCAACGTATTGAGGAACATAAGGAGTCTGCGATTAGGAAACACGTGATAGAGCAACACGGGAGGGACGCAAGTGACATAGATCTTACATTTAAGATCTTTCGGAAGAGCCAGAGCAAATTTGACAGCTTAATTCAAAAGATTATTTTTATAAAAGAACTAGTGCAAACCTTGCACAAGCAGTCAGACTCCATCTGACCAGAGTTATTTTTATAGCACAGAGTATTTTATATTTATTAGATCATTTGTAGTTTTTAACATAGTCCTTTTGTCTTATTTATCCTTTTGTATTTTAGAGGTTTTATAACAAACGTTTTATAACGTTTAGTGTACATTTACATAATATTTGTATCGCTTTTCAAATCCTCATTGCCTAATTTTTCTCATATATGCAGAAATTTCGACCACTTTTTACACTCAAAAATCAGAGAGGTCGAAAGGTCGTTTTCTCTCTTTAGTGTTTACCCTAAAATATCTTACGGTAGCTTTTTAAAATTTTTCAAAATTCGACCCCGAAAAGGTTATCAGTAACCTTAAACACTAAAGACGCGAGCCCTTGATCATTCGCTCGTTCTTTAACCCGCTCGATCCAGTGTTCAATCAGATCAGGTTTTCTCTAGGTGGTTGTTATGTTACTGCCGAAAAAGGACGAGTTTCGTATCTAGTAAGGTAGTCTCGACCTGCTTCACCTACAAAGGAAATTACTCACCATCAACACTGTCACCATTATCATCGCCATCACCTCCCCCAGGTATTGCGACTAGAAAAACAAAGAAGATACAATGAAAAAACAAAACAAAAAAATAAATAAATAATAAATAAAAATAAAAGAAAATCAAGGACGGAGATTATCTCTTTTACACACAATGAAGTTAGTCACAATTAATTTAGCCAAGATGACCCTGGACGATGCGCACTGACTTATTCTTTCTTTGAATGGCAGACCAAAGTCATAAAGAAAGCAACTTACCCTTTAGGTTCAGGTTCAGGTTCACGATCCTCACTGCCACTACCATCATCATCGTCCATATTACCGTCATCATCTCCAGGGCCTGGTATTAGACCGTAATCAAGATAGAATGAAAAAGACATTACGAAGAACCGACATTTTCTCTCTTAGAAAACCAAACTTCGCTAGGGTGACAAAATACCGTTTCTTAAAACAAAAACATAAGACCTGAACGGTGCACAACAGGTTTTGGAAAAAAAATATTGCTCTTATCAGGAAGACGAGAGATAAAGAAAATCATTTGTCTTTTGAGGATCAAAAGAATGAGAAAATGATTTTCACGACAAAACAACACAGTTGTCGTCCTTCGAAGGTATTTCAAATAGAGGATTGCAAACTATTTTCTTAAAAGCTATCTTAGGTTTTTCTCTTAAGGTGGGTGTTATATTATTCCCGAGTACTGCTCCATTGCGCAAAAGAGCAGATTTTCCTCTTATATAAACTATTCTCGTCTTGCTTCACCCAATTAGACTTACCACCAGTGCCGCCGCCGCCGTCGCCGCCACCGTTACCTTCACAGCTTAGCACTAAAAATAAAGACAATACCAAGCGAAAAGCCTTGGTCAAGAGCTGAGGTTATATCCCATGACACGACACTGAGAGTAATCCAATTAATCTAGGATTAGTTTACACAAATCTTAACAGAAATACTGCCGATACTGTTATGTTTCATTATGGTAGCTTTTTTCGGCATCGAAAACCGATTGATTCAGGTGACGATATTGCTTTTGCGTTGTACGATTGAAAACACCTAGCAATGATCTCAATAACCACTTTCCGTCTTGAGAAACGAAATGTCTTTGAACAGAGCTTTTTACAATACTTTTACTTGGCAATTTTCATCTGATTTAATTTCTAATTGGAAAAGCCAAGCCCGGACTTTCAAATTTCCCTGGCGATTCAGCAATGACAACTTCCTCATGCACCGGGGCCTTGATCTAATTCTGTGCAAAGTTTTCCGTCGCGCGACTTCCTCATGGGAAATACCCAACAAAAATCAGTTCGATTGTCGCTCTAAGTTGAGGGTGAATGGAGAGAGTATTTCCTCGTGAACAACAAAATGCTTAGAATAACCTTTTATCATTGGAGGTAATTTGCTTCTTCCTACACTGCAGCATTTGTCTCAGAAAACTGCTATTCATTTGATCTAGTTTGACAAGTAACTTTTAAATCACGTTGTACTAACAAAAGAGAGTATTATTAAATTTTAACTTTGAAAATCCAATTTGTAGGTATAGTCCATGGGCCACAACAAATTTTCTTACCAGTTTTAGCGACAAATTATGGGTTATGTCTTTTTGAAGAATGAGCCAAGGTATTGAAACAAAAAAATATGATAGCCATCTGCAATTTGTAGCTTTAGAGTTTGATTTTATAGTTCATTAAAAATATCAAAAATTACCCTCCGGGATTGAAAACTAAAAATATGCAGAAATTTCAAGGCATTTGATAGACAGGAAGAAAAACAAACACAATATGTTATTTTTCATATTTTTCCAGTGTTCAGTTCAAAAATGGGCTTCTTAACACCTTTTTTAATGGTATAATGATATGCTTGATTTGCTATGCATCATGGGTAACCAATATGGCGAGCAATTTAGAGATATCATTGTCAAAATGGGAGCGTTTCATACCGCCTGCACTTTGTTTGGAATAATCGGAAAGGGGCTCCAGGATGCTGGTTTGAGAGACCTATGTGTAGAGTCCCAAGGTGATTAACAGACGATTTCCTCACGGAGTGATAAGTTTTAATTTTTATTGGCAATGTTTTTCATTTGTTCTTTATATTTCTCACGCAATTACTCAATAACTTACCGCGGAAATAATCAACATCAACATACTATGCATAGTCTCTTGTCTACATTCAATAGATTTTTGCCCGAATTAACGTCTCCATGTATGGAAGCTAGTTATATAGATAGCGCATTTTTGAAGAAGTCTTTACTCGACTGCCAAAAAAGAAGATATTGAAAATCAACAATATTGAATAGCTGTATGAAATTTCGAATGATTCAAGGTGTGATTAAAATTGTTAGATGAGAAATGGACAGGAGAATTGAGGAGAATTAGTATGATGCGTTTCGCGAAAGAAAAGACGTTACACAGGGCTGGGAATTCTGGAGTGACTGATATTACCTTCATAAGGGAAGAAAAAAAAGAAATCGTTATAACACGAGGTATTTGTATTTGTTCATCCGATCAAGTACGAACGCCGCAGAACAGGGCAGAACTTTGTTGAACTGACGAGACGCGGTGCTGTCCTTGTGGTATAGTGATTCCAATCCGAACACAGTATTTTTTTTTCTAAGATCTCTCAAAAGATAACAAAGAAAGACAAAAATTCGAAGCCCGAACTTGGAATTGAGACCCCAGAACCTGCAATCGTAAATGCCTAACTAAAGACCAGTTTCACCGGTCAAACTGTCCTTTATCACATGAGGCAATTCAGTGGATGAGCTAAGCCGAAGACGAAGAAGCCACCAGATCAAAAGTAGATACAAGAGAGTAGAATCACTCAGTATTGGCAGGGAAAATAAAGAACGAAACAAATAGGAAAGAAAATCAGAGCCCGAAATACAGGGATTTTATCACTGCATCACTGCTTCCATTGGTGATCGGACATAGAAGCGGTACTTTCTTTGTGGTAACGACTCCGACAAGGATCGTCAATAACTTCGTGAATGTTTTCAACGGTGTCACATTTTATCATGTGTTCCTTTACCTTTGCGTTTTGCACAATTTCTATTTCTTTTTTCTCCTTTATGGCTCGATATGGAAATAATATATGACCTAAGGATTAAAAGCTCAGTTCAGTGGCATCAAAATTCTCACTGTTTACAAACGATCCATTTTCCAAGTTGAGTGGCTCAAGCCAAATTGATTTTCGACAGTCGTCTAAAACGACAATTAGGGTGCAGTTAACTAACCTTTTTGACACTGAATGATTCCCACCACTATAGCAAGAACAAGCCAAAGTTTCATGACGAGCGCTGTTTACTTCCTTGTTAGCCAAAACCTGCGTAAAGAGCACTGAAAAGTGTGGTGAAAGCAAACTGGATGTTGTTTATAAGTATGGTTTCTCAGTCAGGTTATATCGGCGTTTGAGAGGAATCTTCCTTATTTATAACCTGTTTCCGAGATACCGATGCAAACATACTCACCCACCATACGTAAACTAGGAAACTCATTAAGTGATCTTTATCCCTGAAACAATACAGGTAAAAATGGTAAACAAGCTATATCTTTTATGTGACAGATTTTGGAAAATTGTAAAGTAGCAACAACGAGAACAACAACTTTAATAATGTAACAGTCTACTAGGTGGCAGCAGGGGATCTACTATTGGGACAAAGACAAAATCCATACCCAAATACATTGAAATTGGTTAAATAGGTAAATTAAAATTCTCCTGAACAATACTGACTACATTAAGTGGAACTATTTATAGCAATCAATTGATATTATAATCAAGTATGGTTGAGAGATTTTGTAATTCAAGATCATTAAAGTGTCTGCTGCTATCAGTAGGGAAAGTAGAACCTCAGGCGTTGTAGTGGCCCAAAATATGTTTACCATGTCTGACGGTATTACAATATCGTCAGACATACTGTCCGACAAGGTGAACATACTTTGTAGATTTAAAAATCTACACCTAATCAAAGATTCCTGTGAGCCAGCTCATGGATGAATGTTTCTTTGTGCCTCCGTTTCAAAACGAGTCTTCGTGCAAAACTGAGTTTGATTTGCATAAAAAGGAACCTGTAGGTGAAAGTCGAAAGGACGAAAAGCAACTCGGAAATGGCCTATTGGATGAATGTAGAGAGGTAGTTGAAGAAAACGAGAAGAGAAATTGATCATTGTAGAATTCTTCTTGGTACTGCAGTGAAAAACAGGAAAAATAGACATTGTTTGGTCAAATGTGATGTATAGTTTCTAATTTCCAAATATGGTTGCTTATTGAAACCCTTTGGGTGGCTTAATTCGTTCTGTGGTAAAATCATCTTATAATAAATAATTATTTATTACATATTTGAAATTTCAACAGCGATGAGATTTCAACAGAGCACAACAACAAAAACCAAGATGAACACTGCTTTTATTAGGAACAGTTTCTTTCCTATTAAGTCGATCCACGGAAATACTGACTACAATAATGTAGCACATAAAAGCTAAGAGGAGACATTGTAGCCAATAGTCTCCTATACATGTAGATTATACATTTTTATTGAGCTATAAATAACATAATCGATACAGCAGCATGACACACATGTAATAGAAGTACGGCATGATAGCAGTCATTTTAAGAATTGAATGAAATTTCAACTGGTATGAGCTGGAACAGTTAGGATAGCTTATACTTGAAGTAAACATTGCAAGATTTGTATTTAATTATAGAGACAGATTAACACGTTCTTTTTTTGTGTTCCCTTATGATGGGTTCTAGTAGCGTCATTTAATTGTGGTCCCAATATAAAGGACTGATGTTACTCTACATGTATATATGTTCATGTGTATGAAAGTGATACGGAGCTGCTAATGTTAAGTTGAAGTTGTATTTCCATATTCCACTGTAAAGCTATAGGTTCATTTCTGAGATAAGTTTTGAGACATGTAGTGAGTTCAGGTAGATTTCACTTATTGACATTCTTGACTTTAAGACACCTTTATGGAGTTCGAAAGTGTTTCAAACTCTGTAATTATACGTGCAGTTTTAAATGTATGCTTGTAACCAATGTCTTTAGCAAAGAATGAGTTTCAACAGCTAAAGTGGCAGCTGACACAAGTGTTGAAAGCATCTTTTTCTCTTTTTAAGCAGGAGTATTCCACATCGATCTGTAATTCTCAGATTAATTCCATGAAGTCTTAATGGTGACTTAACAATGGTGTTGTTAAAGCCAGTTTCTACGAAGTCTTTCGATATTATTTTTGGCAGCTGATAAACAAGTATTGCATTAGTAATGGTGTTGTTAATATTAACATCTGCTTACTGTCACTTGCATATTATACTGTAGTTGTTACTGCAGTGTTCGCCTGGGTTATTTGGATATGCACAATAGTACAACTTCACCTGCAATACCAAATAAAGAGGATAGTCGCATATTCTAAAAGGGCATAAAAATGAATGCAGAAATATTATACATGTATATTTTTAATTTGCTGCCCTTTCCCTTCTCCCCCTACCCAATCCCAATAAAAATAGGCTACTTATCTAAATGTGGTGTCCAAGCGATATTTCTTGCTTTTCTGGAAAGAGTTTAAGAAAGAATATGCCAATTATGAATGGCATGCTCTCCTTCAAGAAACATTGGAGCTAAAATAATTCCTTTAACTCTTATGTACATCATCTGCGAATTCTGGTAGAGTTACGTGTAATTTTGAATCTCTAAGCAAACTAGGAATTTAGGAACATGAAAAGCACAGGAAATTCAAACCATTTTGTCCTCATTAGTAATATCATCGTTGTTTAGCATTAATTCTTGTTAAAAAAGTTGTTATATTGTTAGTATCGTAAGTAATGTAGATTGTTACTGTAATTTGTAAGTAATAAAGTGCAAGTAAGTTTAGTTTTGTAAAATTGTACATAAAGTGTAGTATTACAAATAAAAAAAAAAGGTTTTTGCTCACGATGTATTATATACTCTTTTAAAAACGTTTAAACACAGTGTTTTTTTAGCCTTCTGTTCTCCTTTACGCTAGTCAAGTACACTGATACAATACCAGATATGTGTCTAGGCAAAATCTATAAATGATATCAAAAGTGCGTACCAATTCTGGAAAACAAACAATAACTTACAGAGCAACTATTCTCTGGGACAATATCCCCACGCACCTTGAGGTCATTCCCCAGTATTGCATCCGTACTGCGCATGATTTCCCGCGTGATTAGCACGCGCGCATTAAAAAATGGCGGCTTTTTCTTTGCGGCTGGACCTCGCCATAAAGGTAAATCGTCATTTTCTCGCAAACGAGTATGGTGATCTATCATTTTATTCTGTTGTTTTGAATTGAGTAATAAATTTCTCTGTGTAATATAAATATGGACCAGTTCTCAGTGTAGAACAAAAAAAAAAAACCATCCTTGGGAACGTGAGTTTACATGGTGCTGTTATAGGGATTTATTGGGTACAAACAAGGTGCTGTTGCTCCTAAACGAACATGGGGATCCCTCATTTTTATTTCAAAATGTAAGTTCCTATAATCTAAAGAATCAATAGTCAAAGTTTCACAAAAATCTCAGTGCAGGTTTTATTTTAGTGGAATGACCTCAAAGATCTCATTGCTTTCAACTTCTCTAAACAACTGAAATTTTATTTACCGTCTGAACAACATTGTGAAAACTTGTATTGATTTTCTCCATTCTATTATACCATGTACACATCTCTTCTCTTAAGAATTCTATGCATTCTCAATATCCATAGAAACCTTAAAATAACTGAAGACTGAATAGAAAACTCTCGGGTTACCTCATTCTCCAGAAATTCTAAATGTATGAGTTTTTTGTTGTTGTTGCTGTTTAACTGATGTCTAAATTTATTTTCGTCTGATAAGTAATAGCTATTCGACTGACTGGTGTACAATTCAAGAAGTAATTACCAAAGTAATTTTAAAAATCGGACGAGCTCGCAGCTCTAGGCCGATTTGAAATACGAGCAAGATTACTCTCTGAATTGCACGACACGATATGCAGTTACTAATCAATCGTTTCAATAACAATTTTTGAGCATAGAAAAATCCCCTTTCAGCTTTTCTTGAACGGAAACGTCAACAGCACTTTCTGTAAGTTTCAAAAACTGTAGGAAACATAATAAGGAAACCATTAAAGCGCAGATAATTAACGAGCGAATAGCGTTTATATCATATTACAAGGTGTATTTGAAAACCTGTAATTGGACACCCACGTGATCGCACGCCGAGCAGGTGAAAAATAGGCTAGGCGCGAGAAGAACCAATAACTTGGAGCTCCGGCCGGCCGAAGGGTCGTCAAGCGGAGCACCATACTCATACAGGAAAGAAAAAAAAAAACCCAGGAAGTGATCTTCTCATGGTTATCATGGCTAGCGGTATTGCTCGTAGGCGCGTACGCACGACGACGACGGCGGCGGCGGAGTCACGCAAGATGGCAACCATACTCCAGTGAAATTGAAATGACAGAGACACGCACCCTTGATTTATAGCGTACTTCTTTGATATTGGACATCAAAATTATGGTCAATTGACACCTGTCAAACAAGCTATCTGCTGACTATTGCAATGAAAAAAATTAAAACCATCATAGTGGCAATCATGAATAATATATATTTCAAGATAACACTAGGCGAAAAAAAATGTTTTTTCTCAAATTTGGCTCCGCGAAAATATGATGTAGATGGTTTAAAATCGAAATACTAATTGTAAATACCCCATTTGCCGCACCTTTACACGGTGCGTAAAGGTGAGGCAAATGCGACATTTACCATTTTTGTAACACATTAACCTATTCGTTTGAACATTTACTTTATAATTGTTGAGTCCAATCAGTGGCCTCTCAATGCTTTGTGAATGATACTGAAAGTCTCTCAAACTACTACAAGCGAGCATGTATAAGTAATGAAAAACTGAAGGCTGCTCATGGGGATCTTATTTCATCATTACTTAAATGTTTACAAAGTGAGAGTCGATGGGACGGGTAACAAGGAAAGTCGGCAGCACAAGGTGCAGAAAATCACTCTTTTCAGGCCTGTTGTCTTCCGGTCACTTTTATTACGCTGCTGTTTTACATTTCTTTAGAAGTACAATTGTTATATATAAAACTGAACTGCATATCGACAATTCGTATAACTGCATTGCTTATATGTTAAAGGAAAGGCATTAAGGGATTGATATTTCACTTTGTTCAGACTTCATTCCCATCAGTACGCACTCGGTAGAGCCTGAGAAAATAAATATCAGATATTAAAATTCAAATTAATTCTTGCTTTGATTTGATAAGTTGTAAGTGTTATGTGTAATTATAAGTCATTGTTTTTTAGTTATTTTAGGCTAAAACCAAGTTAATGGATTTTGCCACTGTGGTATGACGCAAGGAGCCACAAGAACGAGATATTAGTCTGAAATGGCTTACAAAAGGGTGCGAGAATCGTACGGCACACCAACATCTAACATTCTTTTTTAGAGCAAGCCCCCTAAATTTGATAAAGGATTGTACTTCAATGTGGCATTTTTTAAATGATATAAGGTTATTTATAACCTTTTGGGGTGCCTTCGGGGAAATCTATCGTAAACGCGTTATTTTCGGTAAAACTCCAGCAAACAGTACATCACCGAAAAGGTAATAAAATGAAGCTTTGCTAAGCACGCGGGAAGCTTCAAACTCAAAACCGTAGATGTTCATTTCGCTAAATTACCCGGCTTCGCATTATCACGCACAAGCAAGAAAACAACAACAACAACAACAACAACAACAACAAACTGTACTATGTCAATCAGCACTAGATATGCTAGCAAAGTGAGTCGGGCTTTAACGATCTTCCTATTGGTTTATGAGAAATAAGCTCTAAAGTTGACCAATGCGTATGTGATTTTTTTGTCAAAATAAATATATTTCGAAAATATTTCGGCATATTTTCGAGCACCAATGTCCGACGATCATTTTGAACAAATTTCGCAAGAATTCTTGAAATTCACATACTGGCCAGAAATCAGCGTGTGTCTGGAAAACCCGAATAGCAAGTAGCTAATAGTCCCGAATAGCGTATAGCGTATAGCGAATAGCAAATAGTGCGAATAGTGGAAATAGTCTCGAATAGTGCGAATAGTACCAACGTCCAAAGATCTGGAATTCCCTTCCTGTTACAATAACTTCATCGTCAAATTTTCTCAATTTTAAGAAAAAACTGCTAGAGTTTTAGTAAAATAATAACTGAACTAGCAAAGCCGGACACTGTTGCACTATTTATGTAACCGTATTGTTACGCACGAGGTGGCCTCAACTAAAAGCTTGATGGTTTCTAGAGGTCACCTCACCTCACATTAAAATATTTATAAATACTGTACATTAAGTAAAAAAGCAAATAAACAGAATGAATGAATGAATAGTGGCAAATAAGGAAAGGGGCCGGAAGGGGGGGGGGGGGGGGGAGGTGATAAAGACGAATAACCACGAATGACAGAAATTCGGTACCCAGTACCTCGCATTCGACCTCGGAGCAACGTAGACACTGATCAGGACAAAAGGTATTTCTAAACGTAATTTCTTCTGTTTTCACCGCTGCATGTGCTTAGTCGAATCTATCAGCGTTCGCGGATAAACGCTATTGATCCACGTGATCAGTTTCAAGGAATCCAGATCAGTGCTGAACTAAAGCGCTGACTATTTACGATTATTCGTGACTATTCGCAACTATTCGCAACTATTCGCGACTGTTCGCCACTATTCGAGACTTATTCGCACTATTCGTATTATTCACTATTTGCGACTATACGCTATTCGCTATTCGGGTTTTCCACACACCCGAAATCAGCCAATTCTGTGAGAAGACAAACTTGCGGAATTAAGCCTCAAAATCGGTACAGATATTCATATCGTGTAAGCAAGACGAAAGATCGGATCCGAGACCAAGCCAAAAGAAGAGACACCCCTATCGTGAATCAAGAATGCGTTGTGTAACATTTTAAGTGTAACCTGTGCGATGCAGATTATATTGACAACACATACTAATTCCTGTATCAACGTATTGAGGAACATAAGGAGTCTGCGATTAGGAAACACGTGATAGAGCAACACGGGAGGGACGCAACTGACATAGATCTTACATTTATGATCTTTCGGAAGAGCCAGAGCAAATTTGACAGCTTAATTTAAAAGATTATTTTTATAAAAGAACTAATGCAAACCTTGCACAAGCAGTCAGACTCCATCTGACCAGAGTTCTTTTTATAGCGCAGAGTATTTTATATTTATTAGATCATTTGCAGTTTTTAACATAGTCCTTTTGTCTTATTTATCCTTTTGTATTTTAGAGGTTTTATAACAAACGTTTTATAACGTTTAGTGTACATTTACATAATATTTGTATCGCTTTTCAAATCCTCATTGCCTAATTTTTCTCATATATGCAGAAATTTCAACCACTTTTTACACTCAAAAATCAGAGAGGTCGAAAGGTCGTTTTCTCTCTTTAGTGTTTACCCTAAAATATCTTACGGTAGCTTTTTAAAATTTTTCAAAATTCGACCCCGAAAAGGTTATCAGTAACCTTAAACACTAAAGACGCGAGCCCTTGATCATTCGCTCGTTCTTTAACCCGCCCAATCCAGTGTTCAGTCAGATCAGGTTTTCTTTAGGTGGTTGTTATGTTACTGCCGAAAAAGGACGAGTTTCCTATCTAGTAAGGTAGTCTCGACTTGCTTCACCTACAAAGGAAATTACTCACCATAAACACTGTCACCATTATCATCACCATCACCTCCCCCAGGGACCGCGACTAGAAAAACAAAGAAGATACAATGAAAAAACGAAACAAAAAAATAAATAAATAATAAATAAAAAGAAAAGAAAATCAAGGACGGAGATTATCTCTTTTACACACAATGAAATTACTCACAATTAATTTAGCCAAGATGACCCTGGACGATGCGCACTGACTTATTCTTTCTTTGAATGGCAGACCAAAGTCATAAAGAAAGCAACTTACCCTTTAGGTTCAGGTTCAAGTTCAAGATCCCCACTGCCACTACCATCATCATCGTCCATATTACCGTCATCATCTCCAGGGCCTGGTACTAGAACGTAATCAAGATAGAATGAAAAAGACATTACGAAGAACCGACATTTTCTCTCTTAGAAAACCAAACTTCGCTAGGGTGACAATATTCCATTTCTTAAAACAAAAACATAAGACCTGAACGGCGCACAAGAGCTTTTGGAAAAAAAATATTGCTCTTATCAGGAAGACGAGAGATAAAGAAAATCATTTGTCTTTTGGGGATCAAAAGAATGGGAAAATGATTTACACGACAAAACAACACAGTTGTCGTCCTTCGAAGGTATTTCAAATAGAGGATTGCAAACTATTTTCTTAGGTTTTTCTCTTAAGGTGGGTGTTATATTATTCCCGAGTACTGCTCCATTGCGCAAAAGAGCAGATTTTCCTCTTATATAAACTATTCTCGTCTTGCTTCACCCAATTAGACTTACCACCAGTGCCGCCGCCGCCGCCGCCACCGTTACCTCCATAGCTTAGTACTAAAAATAAAGACAATACCAAGCGAAAAGCCCTGGTCAAGAGCTGAGTTTATATCCCATGACACGACACTGAGAGTAATCCAATTAATCTAGGATTAGTTTAGACAAATCTTAACAGAAATACTGCCGATACTGTTATGTTTCATAATGGTAGCTTTTTTCGGCATCGAAAACCGATTGATTCAGGTGACGATATTGCTTTTGCGTTGTACGATTGAAAACACCTAGCAATGATCTCAATAACCACTTTCCGTCTTGAGAAACGAAATGTCTTTGAACAGAGCTTTTTACAATACTTTTACTTGGCAATTTTCATCTGATTTAATTTCTAATTGGAAAAGCCAAGCCCGGACTTTCAAATTTCCCTGGCGATTCAGCAATGACAACTTCCTCATGCACCGGGGCCTTGATCTAATTCTGTGCAAAGTTTTCCGTCGCGCGACTTCCTCATGGGAAATACCCAACAAAAATCAGTTCGATTGTCGCTCTAAGTTGAGGGTGAATGGAGAGAGTATTTCCTCGTGGACAACAAAATGCTTAGAATAACCTTTTATCATTGGAGGTAATTTGCTTAGTCCTACACTGCAGCATTTGTCTCAGAAAACTGCTATTCATTTGATCTAGTTTGACAAGTAACTTTTAAATCACGTTCTACTAGCAAAAGAGAGTATTATTAAATTTTAACTTTGAAAATCCAATTTGTAGTTATAGTCCATGGGCCACAACAAATTTTCTTACCAGTTTTAGGGACAAATTATGGCTTATGTCTTCTTGAAGAATGAACCAAAGGATTGAAAAAAAAAAATTATAGCCATCTCCAATTTGTAGCTCTTTGTTGAACTGACGAGACGCGGTGCTGTCCTTGTGGTATAGTGATTCCAATCCGAACACAGTATTTTTTTTTTTAAGATCTCTCAAAAGATAACAAAGAAAGACAAAAATTCGAAGCCCGAACTTGGAATTGAGACCCCAGAACCTGCAATCATAAATGCCTAACTAAAGACCAGTTTCACCGGTCAAACTGTCCTTTATCACATGAGGCAATTCAGTGGATGGGCTAAGCCGAAGACGAAGAAGCAACCAGATCGAAAGTAGATACAAGAGAGTAGAATCACTCAGTATTGGCAGGGAAAATAAAGAACGAAACAAATAGGAAAGAAAATCAGAGCCCGAAATACAGGGATTTTATCACTGCATCACTGCTTCCATTGGTGATCGGACATAGAAGCGGTACTTTCTTTGTGGTAACGACTCCGACAAGGATCGTCAATAACTTCGTGAATGTTTTCAACGGTGTCACATTTTATCATGTGTTCCTTTACCTTTGCGTTTTGCACAATTTCTATTTCTTTTTTCTCCTTTATGGCTCGATATGGAAATAATATATGACCTAAGGATTAAAAGCTCAGTTCAGTGGCATCAAAATTCTCACTGTTTACAAACGAACCATTTTCCAAGTTGAGTGGCTCAAGCCAAATTGATTTTCGACAGTCGTCTAAAACGACAATTAGGGTGCAGTTAACTAACCTTTTTGACACTGAATGATTCCCACCACTATAGCAAGAACAAGCCAAAGTTTCATGACGAGCGCTGTTTACTTCCTTGTTAGCCAAAACCTGCGTAAAGAGCACTGAAAAGTGTGGTGAAAGCAAACTGGATGTTGTTTATAAGTATGGTTTCTCAGTCAGGTTATATCGGCGTTTGAGAGGAATCTTCCTTATTTATAACCTGTTTCCGAGATACCGATGCAAACATACTCACCCACCATACGTAAACTAGGAAACTCATTAAGTGATCTTTATCCCTGAAACAATACAGGTAAAAATGGTAAACAAGCTATATCTTTTATGTGACAGATTTTGGAAAATTGTAAAGTAGCAACAACGAGAACAACAACTTTAATAATGTAACAGTCTACTAGGTGGCAGCAGGGGATCTACTATTGGGACAAAGACAAAATCCATACCCAAATACATTGAAATTGGCTAAATAGGTAAATTAAAATTCTCCTGAACAATACTGACTACATTAAGTGGAACTATTTATAGCAATCAATTGATATTATAATCAAGTATGGTCGAGAGATGTTGTAATTCAAGATCATTAAAGTGTCTGCTGCTATCAGTAGGGAAAGTAGAACCTCAGGCGTTGTAGTGGCCCAAAATATGTTTACCATGTCTGACGGTATTACAATATCGTCAGACATACTGTCCGACAAGGTGAACATACTTTGTAGATTTAAAAATCTACACCTAATCAAAGACTCCTGTGAGCCAGCTCATGGATGAATGTTTCTTTGTGCCTCCGTTTCAAAACGAGTCTTCGTGCAAGACTGGGTTTGATTTGCATAAAAAGGAACCTGTAGGTGAAAGTCGAAAGGACGAAAGGCAACTCGGAAATGGCCTATTGGATGAATGTAGAGAGGTAGTTGAAGAAAACGAGAAGAGAAATTGATCATTGTAGAATTCTTCTTGGTACTGCAGTGAAAAACAGGCAAAATAGACATTGTTTGGTCAAATGTGATGTATAGTTTCTAATTTCCAAATATGGTTGCTTATTGAAACCCTTTGGGTGGCTTAATTCGTTCTGTGGTAAAATCATCTTATAATAAATAATTATTTATTACATATTTGAAATTTCAACAGCGATGAGATTTCAACAGAGCACAACAACAAAAACCAAGATGAACACTGCTTTTATTAGGAACAGTTTCTTTCCTATTAAGTCGATCCACGGAAATACTGACTACAATAATGTAACACATAAAAGCTAAGAGGAGACATTGTAGCCAATAGTCTCCTATACATGTAGATTATACATTTTTATTGAGCTATAAATAACATAATCGATACAGCAGCATGACACACATGTAATAGAAGTACGGCATAATAGCAGTCATTTTAAGAGTTGAATGAAATTTCAACTGGTATGAGCTGGAACAGTTAGGATAGCTTATACTTGAAGTAAACATTGCAAGATTTGTATTTAATTATAGAGACAGATTAACACGTTCTATTTTTGTGTTCCCTTATGATGGGTTCTAGTAGCGTCATTTAATTGTGGTCCCAATATAAAGGACTGATGTTACTCTACATGTATATATGTTCATGTGTATGAAAATGGTACGGAGCTGCTAATGTTAAGTTGAAGTTGTATTTCCATATTCCACTGTAAAGCTATAGGTTCATTTCTGAGATAAGTTTTGAGACATGTAGTGAGTTCAGGTAGATTTCACTTATTGACATTCTTGACTTTAAGACACCTTTATGGAGTTCGAAAGTGTTTCAAACTCTGTAATTATACGTGCAGTTTTAAATGTATGCTTGTAACCAATGTCTTTAGCAAAGAATGAGTTTCAACAGCTAAAGTGGCAGCTAACACAAGTGTTGAAAGTATCTTGTTCTCTTTTTAAGCAGGAGTATTCCACATCGATCTGTAATTCTCAGATTAATTCCATGAAGTCTTAATGGTGACTTAACAATGGTGTTGTTAAAGCCAGTTTCTACGAAGTCTTTCGATATTATTTTTGGCAGCTGATAAACAAGTATTGCATTAGTAATGGTGTTGTTAATATTAACATCTGCTTACTGTCACTTGCATATTATACTGTAGTTGTTACTGCAGTGTTCGCCTGGGTTATTTGGATATGCACAATAGTACAACTTCACCTGCAATACCAAATAAAGAGGATAGTCGCATATTCTAAAAGGGCATAAAAATGAATGCAGAAATATTATACATGTATATTTTTAATTTGCTGCCCTTTCCCTTCTCCCCCTACCCAATCCCAATAAAAATAGGCTACTTATCTAAATGTGGTGTCCAAGCGATATTTCTTGCTTTTCTGGAAAGAGTTTAAGAAAGAATATGCCAATTATGAATGGCATGCTCTCCTTCAAGAAACATTGGAGCTAAAATAATTCCTTTAACTCTTATGTACATCATCTTCAAGTTCTGGTAGAGTTACGTGTAATTTTGAATCTCTAAGCAAACTAGGAATTTAGGAACATGAAAAGCACAGGAAATTCAAACCATTTTGTCCTCATTAGTAATATCATCGTTGTTTAGAATTAATTCTTGTTTAAAAAGGTTTTATATTGTTAGTATCGTAACTAAGGTAGATTGTTACTGTAATTTGTAAGTAATAAAGTGCAAGTAAGTTTAGTTTTGTAAAATAGTACATAAAGTGTAGTATTACAAATAAAAGAAAAAGGTTTTTTCTCACGATGTATTATATACTCTTTTAAAAACGTTTAAACACAGTGTTTTTTTTAGCCTTCTGTTCTCCTTTACGCTAGTCAAGTACACTGATACAATACCAGATATGTGTCCTAGGCAAAATCTATAAATGATATCAAAAGTGCGTACCAATTCTGGAAAACAAACAATAACTTACAGAGCAACTATTCTCTGGGACAATATCCCCACGCACCTTGAGGTCATTCCCCAGTATTGCATCCGTACTGCGCATGATTTCCCGCGTGATTAGCACGCGCGCATTAAAAAATGGCGGCTTTTTCTTTGCGGCTGGACCTCGCCATAAAGGTAAATCGTCATTTTCTCGCAAACGAGTATGGTGATCTATCATTTTATTCTGTTGTTTTGAATTGAGTAATAAATTTCTCTGTGTAATATAAATATGGACCAGTTCTCAGTGTAGAACAAAAAAAAAAAAAACCATCCTTGGGAACGTGAGTTTACATGGTGCTGTTATAGGGATTTATTGGGTACAAACAAGGTGCTGTTGCTCCTAAACGAACATGGGGATCCCTCATTTTTATTTCAAAATGTAAGTTCCTATAATCTAAAGAATCAATAGTTAAAGTTTCACAAAAATCTCAGTGCAGGTTTTATTTTAGTGGAATGACCTCAAAGATCTCATTGCTTTCAACTTCTCTAAACAACTGAAATTTTATTTACCGTCTGAACAACATTGTGAAAACTTGTATTGATTTTCTCCATTCTATTATACCATGTACACATCTCTTCTCTTAAGAATTCTATGCATTCTCAATATCCATAGAAACCTTAAAATAACTGAAGACTGAATAGAAAACTCTCGGGTTACCTCATTCTCCAGAAATTCTAAATGTATGAGTTTTTTGTTGTTGTTGCTGTTTAACTAATGTCTAAATTTATTTTCGTCTGATAAGTAATAGCTATTCGACTGACTGGTGTACAATTCAAGAAGTAATTACCAAAGTAATTTTAAAAATCGGACGAGCTCGCAGCTCTAGGCCGATTTGAAATACGAGCAAGATTACTCTCTGAATTGCACGACACGATATGCAGTTACTAATCAATCGTTTCAATAACAATTTTTGAGCATAGAAAAATCCCCTTTCAGCTTTTCTTGAACGGAAACGTCAACAGCACTTTCTGTAAGTTTCAAAAACTGTAGGAAACATAATAAGGAAACCATTAAAGCGCAGATAATTAACGAGCGAATGGCGTTTATATCATATTACAAGGTGTATTTGAAAACCTGTAATTGGCCACCCACGTGATCGCACGCGGAGCAGGTGAAAAATAGGCTAGGCGCGAGAAGAACCAATAACTTGGAGCTCCGGCCGGCCGAAGGGTCGCCAAGCGGAGCACCATACTCATACAGGAAAGAAAAAAAAAACCCACGAATTGATTTTCTCATGGTTATCATGGCTAGCGGTATTGCTCGTAGGCGCGTACGCACGACGACGACGACGGCGGCGGAGTCACGCAAGATGGCAACCATACTCCAGTGAAATTGAAATGACAGAGACACGCACCCTTGATTTATAGCGTACTTCTTTGATATTGGACATCAAAATTATGGTCAATTGACACCTGTCAAACAAGCTATCTGCTGACTATTGCAATGAAAAAATGAAAACCATCATAGTGGCAATCATGAATAATATATATTTCAAGATAACACTAGGCGAAAAAAAATGTTTTTTCTCAAATTTGGCTCCGCGAAAATATGATGTAGATGGTTTAAAATCGAAATACTAATTGTAAATACCCCATTTGCCACACCTTTACACGGTGCGTAAAGGTGAGGCAAATGCGACATTTACCATTTTTGTAACACATTAACCTATTCGTTTTGAACATTTACTTTATAATTGTTGAGTCCAATCAGTGGCCTCTCAATGCTTTGTGAATGATACTGAAAGCCTCTCAAACTACTACAAGCGAGCATGTATAAGTAATGAAAAACTGAAGGCTGCTCATGGGGATCTTATTTCATCATTACTTAAATGTTTACAAACTGAGAGTCGATGGGACGGGTAACAAGGAAAGTCGGCAGCACAAGGTGCAGAAAATCACTCTTTTCAGGCCTGTTGTCTTCCTGTCACTTTTATTACGCTGCTGTTTTACATTTCTTTACAACTACAATTGTTATATATAAAACTGAACTGTATATCGACAATTCGTATAACTGCATTGCTTATATGTTAAAGGAAAGGCATTAAGGGATTGATATTTCACTTTGTTCAGACTTCATTCCCATCAGTACGTACTCGGTAGAGCCTGAGAAAATAAATATCAGATATTAAAATTCAAATTAATTCTTGCTTTGATTTGATAAGTTGTAAGTGTTATGTGTAATTATAAGTCATTGTTTTTTAGTTATTTTAGGCTAAAACCAAGTTTATGAATTTTGCTGCTGTGGTATGACGCAAGGAGCCACAAGAACGAGATATTAGTCTGAAATAGCTTACAAAAGGGTGCGAGAATCGTACGGCACACCAACATCTAACATTCTTTTTTAGAGCAAGCCCCCTAAATTTGATAAAGGATTGTACTTCAATGTGGCATTTTTTAAATGATATAAGGTTATTTATAACCTTTTGGGGTGCCTTCGGGGAAATCTATCGTAAACGCGTTATTTTCGGTAAAACTCCAGCAAACAGTACATCACCGAAAAGGTAATAAAATGAAGCTTTGCTAAGCACGCGGGAAGCTTCAAACTCAAAACCGTAGATGTTCATTTCGCTAAATTACCCGGCTTCGCATTATCACGCACAAGCAAGAAAACAACAACAACAACAACAAACTGTACTATGTCAATCAGCACTAGATATGCTAGCAAAGTGTGTCGGGCTTTAACGATCTTCCTATTGGTTTCTGAGAAAAAAGCTCTAAAGTTGACCAATGCGTATGTGATTTTTTTGTCAAAATAAAAATATTTCGAAAATATTTCGGCATATTTTCGAGCACCAATGTCCGACGATCATTTTGAACAAATTTGGTAAAAATTCTTGAAATTCACATACTGGCCAGAAATCAGCGTGTGTCTGGAAAACCCGAATAGCAAGTAGCTAATAGTCCCGAATAGCGTATAGCGTATAGCGAATAGCAAATAGTGCGAATAGTGGAAATAGTCTCGAATAGTGCGAATAGTACCAACGTCCAAAGATCTGGAATTCCCTTCCTGTTACAATGACTTCATTGTCAAATTTTCCCAATTTTAAGAAAAAACTGCTAGAGTTTTAGTAAAATAATAACTGAACTGGCAAAGCCGGACACTGTTGCACTATTTATGTAACCGTATTGTTACGTACGAGGTGGCCTCAACTAAAAGCCTGATGGTTTCTAGAGGTCACCTCACCTCACATTAAAATATTTATAAATACTGTACATTAAGTAAAAAAGCAAATAAACAGAATGAATGAAAGAATAGTGGCAAATAAGGAAAGGGGCCGGAGGGGGAGAGGGCGGGGGGGGGGGGGGGAGATGATAAAGACGAATGACAGAAATTTGGAACCCAGTACCTCGCATTCAACCTCGGAGCAACGTAGACACTGATCAGGACAAAAGGTATTTCTAAACGTAATTTCTTCTGTTTTCACCGCTGCATGTGCTTAGTCGAATCTATCAGCGTTTGCGGATAAACGCTATTGATCCACGTGATCAGTTTCAAGGAATCCAGATCAGTGCTGAACTAAAGCGCTGACTATTTACGACTATTCGTGACTATTCGCAACTATTCGCGACTGTTCGCGACTGTTCGCCACTATTCGAGACTATTCGAGACTTATTCGCACTATTCGTACTATTCGCTATTTGCGACTATACGCTATTCGCTATTCGGGTTTTCCACACACCCGAAATCAGCCAATTCTGTGAGAAGACAAACTTGGGGAATTAAGCCTCAAAATCGGTACAGATATTCATATCGTGTACGCAAGCCGAAAGATCGGATCCGAGACCAAGCCAAAAGAAGAGACACCCCTATCGTGAATCAAGAATGCGTTGTGTAACATTTTAAGTGTAACCTGTGCGATGCAGATTATATTGACTACACATACTAATTCCTGTATCAACGTATTGAGGAACATAAGGAGTCTGCGATTAGGAAACACGTGATAGAGCAACACGGGAGGGACGCAAGTGACATAGATCTTACATTTAAGATCTTTCGGAAGAGCCAGAGCAAATTTGACAGCTTAATTTAATAGATTATTTTTATAAAAGAACTAGTGCAAACCTTGCACAAGCAGTCAGACTCCATCTGACCAGAGTTCTTTTTATAGCACAGAGTATTTTATATTTATTAGATCATTTGTAGTTTTTAACATAGTCCTTTTGTCTTATTTATCCTTTTGTATTTTAGAGGTTTTATAACAAACGTTTTATAACGTTTAGTGTACATTTACATAATATTTGTATCGCTTTTCAAATCCTCATTGCCTAATTTTTCTCATATATGCAGAAATTTCAACCACTTTTTACACTCAAAAATCAGAGAGGTCGAAAGGTCGTTTTCTCTCTTTAGTGTTTACCCTAAAATGTCTTACGGTAGCTTTTTAAAATTTTTCAAAATTCGACCCCGAAAAGGTTATCAGTAACCTTGAACACTAAAGGCGCGAGCCCTTGACCATTCGCTCGTTCTTTAACCCACTCGATCCCGTGTTCAGTCAGATCAGGTTTTCTCTAGGTGGTTGTTATGTTACTGCCGAAAAAGGACGAGTTTCGTATCTAGTAAGGTAGTCTCGACCTGCTTCACCTACAAAGGAAATTACTCACCATCAACACTGTCACCATTATCATCACAATCACCTCCTCCCGGGCATGCGACTAGAAAAACAAAGAAGATACAATGAAAAAACGAAACAAAAAATAAATAAATAAAAAAATAAATAAAAATAAAAGAAAATCAAGGAAGGAGATTATCTCTTTTACACACAATGAAATTACTCACAATTAATTTAGCCAAGATGACCCTGGACGATGCGCACTGACTTATTCTTTCTTTGAATGGCAGACCAAAGTCATAAAGAAAGCAACTTACCCTTCAGGTTCAGGTTCAGGTTCAAGATCCCCACTGCCACTACCATCATCATCGTCCATATTACCGTCATCATCTCCAGGGCCTGGTACTAGAACGTAATCAAGATAGAATGAAAAAGACATTACGAAGAGCCGACATTTTCTCTCTTAGAAAAGCAACGTTCGCTAGGGTGACAAAATTCCATTTCTTAAAACAAAAACATAAGACCTGAACGGTGCACAACAGGTTTTGGAAAAAAAATATTGCTCTTATCAGGAAGACGAGAGATAAAGAAAATCATTTGTCTTTTGGGGATCAAAAGAATGAGAAAATGATTTTCACGACAAAACAACAAAGTTGTCGTCCTTCGAAGGTATTTCAAATAGAGGATTGCAAACTATTTTCTTAAAAGCTATCTTAGGTTTTTCTCTTAAGGTGGGTGTTATATTATTCCCGAGTGCTGCTCCATTGCGCAAAAGAGCAGATTTTCCTCTTATATAAACTATTCTCGTCTTGCTTCACCCAATTAGACTTACCACCACTGCCGCCGCCGCCGCCGCCACCGTTACCTCCACCACCACAGCTTAGCACTAAAAATAAAGACAATACCAAGCGAAAAGCCTTGGTCAAGAGCTGATGTTATATCCCATGACACGACACTGAGAGTAATCCAATTAATCTAGGATTAGTTTACACAAATCTTAACAGAAATACTGCCGATACTGTTATGTTTCATAATGGTAGCTTTTTTCGGCATCGAAAACCGATTGATTCAGGTGACGATATTGCTTTTGCGTTGTACGATTGAAAACACCTAGCAATGATCTCAATAACCACTTTCCGTCTTGAGAAACGAAATGTCTTTGAACAGAGCTTTTTACAATACTTTTACTTGGCAATTTTCATCTGATTTAATTTCTAATTGGAAAAGCCAAGCCCGGACTTTCAAATTTCCCTGGCGATTCAGCAATGACAACTTCCTCATGCACCGGGGCCTTGATCAAATTCTGTGCAAAGTTTTCCCTCGCGCGACTTCCTCATGGGAAATACCCAACAAAAATCAGTTCGATTGTCGCTCTAAGTTGAGGGTGAATGGAGAGAGTATTTCCTCGTGGACAACAAAATGCTTAGAATAACCTTTTATCACTTGAGGTAATTTGCTTCTTCCTACACTGCAGCATTTGTCTCAGAAAACTGCTATTCATTTGATCTAGTTTGACAAGTAACTTTTAAATCACGTTCTACTAGCAAAAGAGAGTATTATTAAATTTTAACTCTGAAAATCCAATTTGTAGGTATAGTCCATGGGCCACAACAAATTTTCTTACCAGTTTTAGGGACAAATTATGGGTTATGTCTTTTTGAAGAATGAACCAAAGTATTGAAAAAAAAATATGATAGCCATCTGCAATTTGTAGCTTTAGAGTTTGATTTTATAGTTCAGTAAAAATATCAAAAATTACCCTTCGGGATTGAAAACTAAAAATATGCAGAAATTTCAAGGCATTTGATAGACAGGAAGAAAAACAAACACGATATGATATTTTTCATATTTTTCCAGTGTTCAGTTCAAAAATGGGCTTCTTAACACCTATTTTAATGGTATAATGATATGCTTGATTTGCTATGCATCATGGGTAACCAATATGGCGAGCAATTTAGAGATATCATTGTCAAAATGGGAGCGTTTCATACCGCCTGCACTTTGTTTGGAATAATCGGAAAGGGGCTCCAGGATGCTGGTTTGAGAGACCTATGTGTAGAGTCCCAAGGTGATTAACAGACGATTTCCTCACGGAGTGATAAGTTCTAATTTTTATTGGCAATGTTTTTCATTTGTTCTTTATATTTCTCACGCAATTACTCAATAACTTACCGCGGAAATAATCAACATCAACATACTATGCATAGTCTCTTGTCTACATTCAATAGATTTTTGCACGAATTAACGTCTTCACGTATGGAAGCTAGTTATATAGATAGCGCATATTTGAAGAAGTCTTTACTCGACTGCCAAAAAAGAAGATATTGAAAATCAACAATATTGAATAGCTGTATGAAATTTCGAATGATTCAAGGTGTGATTAAAATTGTTAGATGAGAAATGGACAGGAGAATTGAGGAGAATTAGTATGATGCGTTTGGCAAAAGAAAAGACGTTACACAGGGCTGGGAATTCTGGAGTGACTGATATTGCCTTCATAAGGGAAGGAAAAAAAGAAATCGTTATAACACGAGGTATTTGTATTTGTTCATCCGATCAAGTACGAACGCCGCAGAACAGGGCAGAACTTTGTTGAACTGACGAGACGCGGTGCTGTCCTTGTGGTATAGTGATTCCAATCCGAACACAGTATTTTGTTTTCTAAGATCTCTCAAAAGATAACAAAGAAAGACAAAAATTCGAAGCGCGAACTTGGAATTGAGACCCCAGAACCTGCAATCGTAAATGCCTAACTAAAGACCAGTTTCACCGGTCAAACTGTCCTTTATCACATGAGGCAATTCAGTGGATGGGCTAAGCCGAAGACGAAGAAGCAACCAGATCGAAAGTAGATACAAGAGAGTAGAATCACTCAGTATTGGCAGGGAAAATAAAGAACGAAACAAATAGGAAAGAAAATCAGAGCCCGAAATACAGGGATTTTATCACTGCATCACTGCTTCCATTGGTGATCGGACATAGAAGCGATACTTTCTTTGTGGTAACGACTCCGACAAGGATCGTCGATAACTTCGTGAATGTTTTCAACGGTGTCACATTTTATCATGTGTTCCTTTACCTTTGCGTTTTGCACAATTTCTATTTCTTTTTTCTCCTTTATGGCTCGATATGGAAATAATATATGACCTAAGGATTAAAAGCTCAGTTCAGTGGCATCAAAATTCTCACTGTTTACAA
Source organism: Orbicella franksi (assembly GCF_964199315.1). Lineage (NCBI taxonomy): Eukaryota > Metazoa > Cnidaria > Anthozoa > Scleractinia > Merulinidae > Orbicella > Orbicella franksi. Next base: position 8,540,896 of record NC_138145.1, on the reverse strand, counting down.
ACGATCCATTTTCCAAGTTGAGTGGCTCAAGCCAAATTGATTTTCGACAGTCGTCTAAAACGACAATTAGGGTGCAGTTAACTAACCTTTTTGACACTGAATGATTCCCACCACTATAGCAAGAACAAGCCAAAGTTTCATGACGAGCGCTGTTTACTTCCTTGTTAGCCAAAACTGCGTAAAGAGCACTGAAAAGTGTGGTGAAAGCAAACTGGATGTTGTTTATAAGTATGGTTTCTCAGTCAGGTTATATCGGCGTTTGAGAGGAATCTACCTTATTTATTACCTGTTTCCGGGACACCGATGCAAACATACTCACCCACCATACGTAAACTAGGAAACTCATTAAGTGATCTTTATCCCTGAAACAATACAGGTAAAAATGGTAAGCAAGCTATATCTTTAATGTGACAGATTTTGGAAAATTGTAAAGCACCAACAACGAGAACAACAACTTTAATAATGTAACAGTCTACTAGGTGGCAGCAGGGGATCTACTATTGGGACAAAGACAAAATCCATACCCAAATACATTGAAATTGGCTAAATAGGTAAATTAAAATTCTCCTGAACAATACTGACTACATTAAGTAGAACTATTTATAGCAATCAATTGATATTATAATCAAGTATGGTCGAGAGATTTTGTAATTCAAGATCATTAAAGTGTCTGCTGCTATCAGTAGGGAAAGTAGAACCTCAGGCGTTGTAGTGGCCCAAAATATGTTTACCATGTCTGACGGTATTACAATATCGTCAGACATACTGTCCGACATGGTGAACATACTTTGTAGATTTAAAAATCTACACCTAATCAAAGACTCTTGTGAGCCAGCTCATGGATGAATGTTTCTTTGTGCCTCAGTTTCAAAACGAGTCTTCGTGCAAAACTGAGTTTGATTTGCATAAAAAGGAACCTGTAGGTGAAAGTCGAAAGGACGAAAGGCAACTCGGAAATGGCCTATTGGATGAATGTGGAGAGGTAGTTGAATAAAACGAGAAGAGAAATTGATCATTGTAGAATTTTTCTTGGTACTGCACTGAAAAACAGGAAAAATAGACATTGTTTGGTCAAATGTGATGTATAGTTTCTAATTTCCAAATATGGTTGCTTATTGAAACCCTTTGGGTGGCTTAATTCGTTCTGTGGTAAAATCATCTTATAATAAATAATTATTTATTACATTTTTGAAATTTCAACAGCGATGAGATTTCAACAGAGCACAAGAACAAAAACCAAGGTGAACACTGCTTTTATTAGGAACAGTTTCTTTCCTATTAAGTCGATCCACGGAAATACTGACTACAATAATGTAGCACATAAAAGCTAAGAGGAGATATTGTAGCCAATAGTCTCCTATACATGTAGATTATACATTTTTATTGAGCTATAAATAACATAATCGATACAGCAGCATGACACACATGTAATAGAAGTACGGCATGATAGCAGTCATTTTAAGAATTGAATGAAAATTCAACTGGTATGAGCTGGAACAGTTAGGATAGCTTATACTTGAAGTAAACATTGCAAGATTTGTATTTAATTATAGAGACAGATTAACACGTTCTATTTTTGTGTTCCCTTATGATGGGTTCTAGTAGCGTCATTTAATTGTGGTCCCAATATAAAGGACTGATTTTACTCTACATGTATATATGTTCATGTGTGTGAAAATGATACGGAGCTGCTAATGTTAAGTTGAAGTTGTATTTCCATATTCCACTGTAAAGCTATAGGTTCATTTCTGAGATAAGTTTTGAGACATGTAGTGAGTTCAGGTAGATTTCACTTATTGACATTCTTGACTTTAAGACACCTTTATGGAGTTCGAAAGTGTTTCAAACTCTGTAATTATACGTGCAGTTTTAAATGTATGCTTGTAACCAATGTCTTTAGCAAAGAATGAGTTTCAACAGCTAAAGTGGCAGCTGACACAAGTGTTGAAAGCATCTTATTCTCTTTTTAAGCAGGGGTATTCCACATCGATCTGTAATTCTCAGATTAATTCCATGAAGTCTTAATGGTGACTTAACAATGGTGTTGTTAAAGCCAGTTTCTACGAAGTCTTTCGATATTATTTTTGGCAGCTGATAAACAAGTATTGGATCAGTAATGGTGTTGTTAATGTTAACATCTGCTTACTGTCACTTGCATATTATACTGTAGTTGTTACTGCAGTGTTCACCTGGGTTATTGGCATATGTACAATAGTACAACTTCATCTGCAATACCAAATAAAGAGGATAGTCGCATTTAACAAATAAAGAAGCCCCGACTGTGCTCTGTTCTGTTGTAAAGCACGCAGGAAGCGGTAGAGCACGAAAGAAGTGTAGGGGAAAACACGAGACGTAGTCGAGTGTTTTTCCCCACTTCTTGAGTGGTCTACCGCTTCCTAAGTGCTTTACAACAGAACAGAGCACAGTCGAGGCTTCTTTATTTGTTTTATGATGAAGAATCAGATAATTTCCCCACGCATTCGGCTGAATTTTCAAACCAAACTTTATTTTCCAAACGAGCAAAAGTCGCGTCAGCCGTTCACTGTTCTCTGTTAAAGCACGCTAAAATAAGCCAATCACAATCCTTGTTAGAATTGTTCAAATAATTTGATTGGCTAACGAAGCGACAGCTGTCAATCACAAACTGGACTTCAGCTAAGCTTTCAGTTTCGAGAAGTTTGAGCGGCTCTCGAGCTAGAGAAGAACGATGCCTTCAAAGTTCGCTTTTAAGTTAATTTTTAAATACGGATCTCAAGGCAGGTAAAGGTTTATAGTCCAGGGGAATCCGGCCGTATTGTGGCCCATGAAAACCAGCACTTTTCCAGTGGAAATTACGAAACGCGGAGCTCAAAGCTTGTGGATGTAAATGCGAAATGCCGGGTTGAATTTGAAAGGAGCTACAGTTATTTACGGCTTGTAGCCGCATGCAGCTAGATTGCCCGAACTAGCGTAAAAGTTAGAAAGACTTAACGGCTCCCACTGGTTCTACTTCGAACACAGAGGAGAATATCAGAGCAAGTTTTGCACTGACCACTCGTCGGTTTACTTCGCTGAGATGACCGGAGAACGAGCGTTACTACACTGCATGTAAGTGTTGTTTGAGCAAATGAGCATTTTTAATTGTAAATTTACAAAAATAAAGCTTCTCATCATAAACAGAGACAGTTCAATTGTTTTCTGTCGTTGTTTTACTTCTTAGTATAATTTCTGCCCTCGTAACAAAATTAATGTCTTTATTGAAGCACTGTTTAGGTTGAGAATTTGTGAATTTCGCTACAGCTGTACATGTTTTGTCGGCGGGAATCTAGCAAAACTTGTTATTTTAGTACAGTTTTAACACTACTGTTGCTAACAATGGTCTCTGTGAGCCATATTTACTGCAGAAAAATAGCTCGCTTCCAGTGCGTTTGTCTGAGTCACAGGGGATGTTTAATTTGGGTCAAATTTGTCAAAATTCCGAAGCAAAAATTTGGAAGCGAACTTACCGTCATCAACCCGTGCTCTGTTCTCTGATAAAGCACGCTGTTTCAGCCAATCAGAGCGCGCGTTATATGGAAACTTTATTATAAATTCTAAAAGGGCATAAAAATGAATGCAGAAATATTATACATGTATATCTTTAATTTGCTGCCCTTTCCCTTCTCCCCCTACCCAATCCCAATAAAAATAGGCTACTTATCTAAATGTGGTGTCCAAGCGATATTTCTTGCTTTTCTGGAAAGAGTTTAAGAAAGAATATGCCAATTATGAATGGCATGCTCTCCTTCAAGAAACATTGGAGCTAAAATAATTCCTTTACCTCTTATGTACATCATCTGCAAGTTCTGGTAGAGTTACGTGTAATTTTGAATCTCTAAGCAAACTAGGAATTTAGGAACATGAAAAGCACAGGAAATTCAAACCATTTTGTCCTGATTAGTAATATCATCGTTATTTAGAATTAATTCTTGTTAAAAAAGTTGTTATATTGTTAGTATCGTAAGTAATGTAGATTGTTACTGTAATTTGTAAGTAATAAAGTGCAAGTAAGTTTAGTTTTGTAAAATTGTACATAAAGTGTAGTATTACAAATAAAAAAAAAAAGGTTTTTGCTCACGATGTATTATATACTCTTTTAAAAACGTTTAAACACAGTGTTTATTTTAGCCTTCTGTTCTCCTTTACGCTAGTCAAGTACACTGATACAATACCAGATATGTATCTAGGCAAAATCTATAAATGATATCAAAAGTGCGTACCAATTCTGGAAAACAAACAATAACTTACAGAGCAACTATTCTCTGGGACAATATCCCCACGCACCTTGAGGTCATTCCCCAGTATTGCATCCGTACTACACATGATTTCCCGCGTGATTAGCACGCGCGCATTAAAAAAGGGCGGCTTTTTCTTTGCGGCTGGACCTCGCCATAAAGGTAAATCGTCATTTTCTCGCAAACGAGTATGGTGATCTATCATTTTATTCTGTTGTTTTGAATTGAGTAATAAATTTCTCTGTGTAATATAAATATGGACCAGTTCTCGGTGTAGAACAAAAAAAAAAAACCATCGTTGGGAACGTGAGTTTACACGGTGCTGTTATAGGGATTTATTGGGTACAAACAAGGTGCTGTTGCTCCTAAACGAACATGGGGATCCCTCATTTTTATTTCAAAATGTAAGTTCCTATAATCTAAAGAATCAATAGTCAAAGTTTCACAAAAATCTCAGTGCAGGTTTTATTTCAGTGGAATGACCTCAAAGATCTCATTGCCTTCAACTTCTCTAAACAAATGAAATTTTATTTACCGTCTGAACAACATTGTGAAAACTTGTATTGATTTTCTCCATTCTATTATATCATGTACACATCTCTTCTCTTAAGAATTCTATGCGTTCTCAATATCCAGAGAAACCTTAAAATAACTGAAGACTGAATAGAAAACTCTCGGGTTACCTCATTCTCCAGAAATTCTAAATGTATGAGTTTTTTGTTGTTGTTGCTGTTTAACTGATGTCTAAATTTATTTTCGTCTGATAAGTAATAGCTATTCGACTGACTGGTGTACAATTCAAGAAGTAATTACCAAAGTAATTTTAAAAATCGAACGAGCTCGCAGCTCTAGGCCGATTTGAAATACGAGCAAGATTACTCTCTGAATTGCACGACACGATATCCAGTTACTAATCAATCGTTTCAATAACAATTTTTGAGCTTAGAAAAATCCCCTTTCAGCTTTTCTTGAACGGAAACGTCAACAGCACTTTCTGTAAGTTTCAAAAACTGTAGGAAACATAATAAGGAAACCATTAAAGCGCAGATAATTGACGAACGAATGGCGTTTATATCATATTACAAGGTGTATTTGAAAACCTGTAATTGGACACCCATATGATCGCACGCCGAGCAGGTGAAAAATAGGCTAGGCGCGAGAAGAACCAATAACTTGGAGCTCCGGCCGGCCGAAGGGTCGCCAAGCGGAGCACCATACCCATACAGGAAAGAAAAAAAAACCCACGAATTGATTTTCTTACGGTTATCATGGCTAGCGGTATTGCTCGTAGGCGCGTACGCACGACGACGACGACGGCGGCGGAGTCACGCAAGATGGCAACCATACTCCAGTGAAATTGAAATGACAGAGACACGCACCCTTGATTTATAGCGTACTTTGATATTGGACATCAAAATTATGGTCAATTGACACCTGTCAAACAAGCTATCTGCTGACTAGTATAACGTGAGCATATCGCGGGCTCATCGAGATCATGTGTTTTTTAAGTTTGTTGCTCACCAAGTGCTGGTTTTCTATTGGATCGCGGGCTCGTGTCAGGTCAACTTTTTGTAAACGGGGCCCCGTTGTTCAGAAGTCGGTTAACGCTAACCCAGGATTAAAAGTTAACCGAAGTGTAATTTTTCTTTTATACAAATGTTTCTCTCAGCTTCTGTTTTCTGTAGTTTGAGATTATTGAAACTCAAATAGGGGGCCAAACAATATTAACAGAAAACCTCACCGAAAAGTCACAAAACTCAAAACAAAATTCTCGCTTATCCTGGGCTAGCTTCATAAGACTTTGAGCAATCTGCTCCAGTAGTTCCGGCTAAATCTCTATATTAAATTTTATTAGTTTTGAAATCAGAAGGTATATGGCCTATTGCAATGAAAAAATGAAAACCATCATAGTGGCAATCATGAATAATATATATTTCAAGATAACACTAGGCGAAAAAAAATGTTTTTTCTCAAATTTGGCTCAGCGAAAATATGATGTAGATGGTTTAAAATCGAAATACTAATTGTAAATACCCCATTTGCCACACCTTTACCCGGTGCGTAAAGGTGAGGCAAATGCGACATTTACCATTTTTGTAACACATTAACCTATTCGTTTTGAACATTTACTTTATAATTGTTGAGTCCAATCAGTGGCCTCTCAATGCTTTGTGAATGATACTGAAAGCCTCTCAAACTACTACAAGCGAGCATGTATAAGTAATGAAAAACTGAAGGCTGCTCATGGGGATCTTATTTCATCATTACTTAAATGTTTACAAACTGAGAGCCGATGGGACGGGTAACAAGGAAAGTCGGCAGCACAAGGTGCAGAAAATCACTCTTTTCAGGCCTGTTGTCTTCCTGTCACTTTTATTACGCTGCTCTTTTACATTTCTTTACAACTACAATTGTTATATATAAAACTGAACTGCATATCGACAGTTCGTATAACTGCATTGCTTATATGTTAAAGGAAAGGCGTTAAGGGATTGATATTTCACTTTGTTCAGACTTCATTCCCATCAGTACGCACTCGGTAGAGCCTGAGAAAATAAATATCAGATATTAAAATTCAAATTAATTCTTGCTTTGATTTGATAAGTTGTAAGTGTTATGTGTAATTATAAGTCATTGTTTTTTAGTTATTTTAGGCTAAAACCAAGTTTATGGATTTTGCTGCTGTGGTATGACGCAAGGAGCCACAAGAACGAGATATTAGTCTGAAATAGCTTACAAAAGGGTGCGAGAATCGTACGGCACACCAACATCTAACATTCTTTTTTAGAGCAAGCCCCCTAAATTTGATAAAGGATTGTACTTCAATGTGGCAGTTTTTAAATGATATAAGGTTATTTATAACCTTTTGGGGTGCCTTCGGGGAAATCTATCGTAAACGCGTTATTTTCGGTAAAACTCCAGCAAACAGTACATCACCGAAAAGGTAATAAAATGAAGCTTTGCTAAGCGCGCGGGAAGCTTCAAACTCAAAACCGTAGATGTTCATTTCGCTAAATTACCCGGCTTCGCATTATCACGCACAAGCAAGAAAACAACAACAACAACAACAACAACAACAACAACAAACGGTACTATTTCAATCAGCACTAGATATGCTACCAAAGTGAGTCGGGCTTTAACGATCTTCCTATTGGTTTCTGAGAAATAAGCTCTAAATTTGACCAATGCGTATGTGATTTTTTTGTCAAAATAAATATATTTCGAAAATATTTCGGCATATTTTCGAGCACCAATGTCCGACGATCATTTTGAACAAATTTGGTAAAAATTCTTCAAATTCACATACTGGCCAGAAATCAGCGTGTGTCTGGAAAACCCGAATAGCAAGTAGCTAATAGTCCCGAATAGCGTATAGCGTATAGCGAATAGCAAATAGTGCGAATAGTGGAAATAGTCTCGAATAGTGCGAATAGTACCAAGGTCCAAAGATCTGGAATTCCCTTCCTGCTACAATAACTTCATTGTCACATTTTCTCAATTTTAAGAAAAAAATGCTAGAGTTTTAGTAAAATAATAACTGAACTGGCAAAGCCGCACACTGTTGCACTATTTATGTAACCGTATTGTTACGCACGAGGTGGGCTCAACTAAAAGCCTGATTGTTTCTAGAGGTCACCTCACCTCACATTAAAATATTTATAAATACTGTACATTAAGTAAAAAAGCAAATAAACAGAATGAATGAATGAATAGTGGCAAATAAGGAAAGGGGCCGGAGGGGGAGGTGATAAAGACGAATGACCACGAATGACAGAAATTCGGTACCCAGTACCTTAAATTCGACCTCGGAGCAACGTAGACACTGATCAGGACAAAAGGTATTTCTAAACGTAATTTCTTCTGTTTTCACCGCTGCATGTGCTTAGTCGAATCTATCAGCGTTCGCGGATAAACGCTATTGATCCACGTGATCAGTTTCAAGGAATCCAGATCAGTGCTGAACTAAAGCGCTGACTATTTACGATTATTCGTGACTATTCGCAACTATTCGCAACTATTCGCGACTGTTCGCCACTATTCGAGACTATTCGAGACTTATTCGCACTATTCGTATTATTCACTATTTGCGACTATACGCTATTCGCTATTCGGGTTTTCCACACACCCGAAATCAGCCAATTCTGTGAGAAGACAAACTTGGGGAATTAAGCCTCAAAATCGGTACAGATATTCATATCGTGCACGCAAGCCGAAAGATCGGATCCGAGACCAAGCTAAAAGAAGAGACACCCCTATCGTGAATCAAGAATGCGTTGTGTAACATTTTAAGTGTAACCTGTGCGATGCAGATTATATTGACTACACATACTAATTCCTGTATCAACGTATTGAGGAACATAAGGAGTCTGCGATTAGGAAACACGTGATAGAGCAACACGGGAGGGACGCAAGTGACATAGATCTTACATTTAAGATCTTTCGGAAGAGCCAGAGCAAATTTGACAGCTTAATTCAAAAGATTATTTTTATAAAAGAACTAGTGCAAACCTTGCACAAGCAGTCAGACTCCATCTGACCAGAGTTCTTTTTATAGCGCAGAGTATTTTATATTTATTAGATCATTTGTAGTTTTTAACATAGTCCTTTTGTCTTATTTATCCTTTTGTATTTTAGAGGTTTTATAACAAACGTTTTATAACGTTTAGTGTACATTTACATAATATTTGTATCGCTTTTCAAATCCTCATTGCCTAATTTTTCTCATATATGCAGAAATTTCAACCACTTTTTACACTCAAAAATCAGAGAGGTCGAAAGGTCGTTTTCTCTCTTTAGTGTTTACCCTAAAATGTCTTACGGTAGCTTTTTAAAATTTTTCAAAATTCGACCCCGAAAAGGTTATCAGTAACCTTGAACACTCAAGACGCGAGCCCTTGATCATTCGTTCGTTCTTTAACCCGCTCAATCCAGTGTTCAATCAGATCAGGTTTTCTCTAGGTGGTTGTTATGTTACTGCCGAAAAAGGACGAGTTTCGTATCTAGTAAGGTAGTCTCGACCTGCTTCACCTACAAAGGAAATTACTCACCATCAACACTGTCACCATTATCATCACCATCACCTCCCCCAGATACTGCGACTAGAAAAACAAAGAAGATACAATGAAAAAACAAAACAAAAAAATAAATAAATAATAAATAGAAATAAAAGAAAATCAAGGACGGAGATTATCTCTTTTACACACAATGAAGTTACTCACAATTAATTTAGCCAAGATGACCCTGGACGATACGCACTGACTTATTCTTTCTTTGAATGGCAGACCAAAGTCATAAAGAAAGCAACTTACCCTTCAGGTTCAGGTTCAGGTTCAAGATCCCCACTGTCACTACCATCATCATCGTCCATATTACCGTCATCATCTCCAGGGCCTGGTACTAGAACGTAATCAAGATAGAATGAAAAAGACATTACGAAGAGCCGACGTTTTCTCTCTTAGAAAACCAAACTTCGCTAGGGTGACAAAATTCCACTTTTTAAAACAAAAACATAAGACCTGAACGGTGCACAACAGGTTTTGGAAAAAAAATATTGCTCTTATCAGGAAGACGAGAGATAAAGAAAATCATTTGTCTTTTGGGGATCAAAAGAATGAGAAAATGATTTTCACGACAAAACAACACAGTTGTCGTCCTTCGAAGGTATTTCAAATAGAGGATTGCAAACTATTTTCTTAAAAGCTATCTTAGGTTTTTCTCTTAAGGTGGGTGTTATATTATTCCCGAGTACTGCTCCATTGCGCAAAAGAGCAGATTTTCCTCTTATATAAACTATTCTCGTCTTGCTTCACCCAATTAGACCTACCACCAGTGCCGCCGCCGCCGTCGCCGCCACCGTTACCTTCACAGCTTAGCACTAAAAATAAAGACAATACCAAGCGAAAAGCCTTGGTCAAGAGCTGAGGTTATATCCCATGACACGACACTGAGAGTAATCCAATTAATCTAGGATTAGTTTACACAAATCTTAACAGAAATACTGCCGATACTGTTATGTTTCATAATGGTAGCTTTTTTCGGCATCGAAAACCGATTGATTCAGGTGACGATATTGCTTTTGCGTTGTACGATTGAAAACACCTAGCAATGATCTCAATAACCACTTTCCGTCTTGAGAAACGAAATGTCTTTGAACAGAGCTTTTTACAATACTTTTACTTGGCAATTTTCATCTGATTTAATTTCTAATTGGAAAAGCCAAGCCCGGACTTTCAAATTTCCCTGGCGATTCAGCAATGACAACTTCCTCATGCACCGGGGCCTTGATCTAATTCTGTGCAAAGTTTTCCGTCGCGCGACTTCCTCATGGGAAATACCCAACAAAAATCAGTTCGATTGTCGCTCTAAGTTGAGGGTGAAAGGAGAGAGTATTTCCTGGTGGACAACAAAATGCTTAGAATAACCTTTTATAACTGGAGGTAATTTGCTTCTTCCTACACTGCAGCATTTGTCTCAGAAAATTGCTATTCATTTGATCTAGTTTGACAAGTAACTTTTAAATCACGTTGTACTAGCAAAAGAGAGTATTATTAAATTTTAACTTTGAAAATCCAATTTGTAGGTGTAGTCCATGGGCCACAACAAATTTTCTTACCAGTTTTAGGGACAAATTATGGGTTATGTCTTTTTGAAGAATGAACCAAAGTATTGAAAAAAAAATATGATAGCCATCTGCAATTTGTAGCTTTAGAGTTTGATTTTATAGTTCAGTAAAAATATCAAAAATTACCCTCCGGGATTGAAAACTAAAAATATGCAGAAATTTCAAGGTATTTGATAGACAGGAAGAAAAACAAACACAATATGTTATTTTTCATATTTTTCCAGTGTGCAGTTCAAAAATGGGCTTCTTAACACCTATTTTAATGGTATAATGATATGCTTGATTTGCTATGCATCATGGGTAACCAATATGGCGAGCAATTTAGAGATATCATTGTCAAAATGGGAGCGTTTCTTACCGCCTGCACTTTGTTTGGAATAATCGGAAAGGGGCTCCAGGATGCTGGTTTGAGAGACCTATGTGTAGAGTCCCAAGGTGATTAACAGACGATTTCCTCACGGAGTGATAAGTTCTAATTTTTATTGGCAATGTTTTTCATTTGTTCTTTATATTTCTCACGCAATTACTCAATAACTTACCGCGGAAATAATCAACATCAACATACTATGCATAGTCTCTTGTCTACATTCAATGGATTTTTGCACGAATTAACGTCTCCATGTATGGAAGCTAGTTATATAGATAGCGCATTTTTGAAGAAGTCTTTACTCGACTGCCAAAAAAGAAGATATTGAAAATCAACAATATTGAATAGCTGTATGAAATTTCGAATGATTCAAGGTGTGATTAAAATTGTTAGATGAGAAATGGACAGGAGAATTGAGGAGAATTAGTATGATGCGTTTGGCAAAAGAAAAGACGTTACACAGGGCTGGGAATTCTGGAGTGACTGATATTGCCTTCATAAGGGAAGAAAAAAAAGAAATCGTTATAACACGAGGTATTTGTATTTGTTCATCCGATCAAGTACGAACGCCGCAGAACAGGGCAGAACTTTGTTGAACTGACGAGACGCGGTGCTGTCCTTGTGGTATAGTGATTCCAATCCGAACACAGTATTTTTTTTTCTAAGATCTCTCAAAAGATAACAAAGAAAGACAAAAATTCGAAGCGCGAACTTGGAATTGAGACCCCAGAACCTGCAATCGTAAATGCCTAACTAAAGACCAGTTTCACCGGTCAAACTGTCCTTTATCACATGAGGCAATTCAGTGGATGGGCTAAGCCGAAGACGAAGAAGCCACCAGATCAAAAGTAGATACAAGAGAGTAGAATCACTCAGTATTGGCAGGGAAAATAAAGAACGAAACAAATAGGAAAGAAAATCAGAGCCCGAAATACAGGGATTTTATCACTGCATCACTGCTTCCATTGGTGATCGGACATAGAAGCGGTACTTTCTTTTTGGTAACGACTCCGACAAGGATCGTCAATAACTTCGTGAATGTTTTCAACGGTGTCACATTTTATCATGTGTTCCTTTACCTTTGCGTTTTGCACAATTTCTATTTCTTTTTTCTCCTTTATGGCTCGATATGGAAATAATATATGACCTAAGGATTAAAAGCTCAGTTCAGTGGCATCAAAATTCTCACTGTTTACAAACGATCCATTTTCCAAGTTGAGTGGCTAAGCCAAATTGATTTTCGACAGTCGTCTAAAACGACAATTAGGATGCAGTTAACTAACCTTTTTGACACTGAATGATTCCCACCACTATAGCAAGAACAAGCCAAAGTTTCATGACGAGCGCTGTTTACTTCCTTGTTAGCCAAAACTGCGTAAAGAGCACTGAAAAGTGTGGTGAAAGCAAACTGGATGTTGTTTATAAGTATGGTTTCTCAGTCGGGTTATATCGGCGTTTGAGAGGAATCTTCCTTATTTATAACCTGTTTCCGAGATACCGATGCAAACATACTCACCCACCATACGTAAACTAGGAAACTCATTAAGTGATCTTTATCCCTGAAACAATACAGGTAAAAATGGTAAACAAGCTATATCTTTTATGTGACAGATTTTGGAAAATTGTAAAGTAGCAACAACGAGAACAACAACTTTAATAATGTAACAGTCTACTAGGTGGCAGCAGGGGATCTACTATTGGGACAAAGACAAAATCCATACCCAAATACATTGAAATTGGCTAAATAAGTAAATTAACATTCTCCTGAACAATACTGACTACATTAAGTGGAACTATTTATAGCAATCAATATATATTATAATCAAGTATGGTCGAGAGATTTTGTAATTCAAGATCATTAAAGTGTCTGCTGCTATCAGTAGGGAAAGTAGAACCTCAGGCGTTGTAGTGGCCCAAAATATGTTTACCATGTCTGACGGTATTACAATATCGTCAGACATACTGTCCGACAAGGTGAACATACTTTGTAGATTTAAAAATCTACACCTAATCAAAGACTCCTGTGAGCCAGCTCATGGATGAATGTTTCTTTGTGCCTCCGTTTCAAAACGAGTCTTCGTGCAAAACTGGGTTTGATTTGCATAAAAAGGAACCTGTAGGTGCAAAGTCGAAAGGACGAAAGGCAACTCGGAAATGGCCTATTGGATGAATGTAGAGAGGTTGTTGAAGAAAACGAGAAGAGAAATTGATCATTGTAGAATTCTTCTTGGTACTGCAGTGAAAAACAGGAAAAATAGACATTGTTTGGTCAAATGTGATGTATAGTTTCTAATTTCCAAATATGGTTGCTTATTGAAACCCTTTGGGTGGCTTAATTCGTTCTGTGGTAAAATCATCTTATAATAAATAATTATTTATTACATATTGAAATTTCAACAGCGATGAGATTTCAACAGAGCACAACAACAAAAACCAAGATGAACACTGCTTTTATTAGGAACAGTTTCTTTCCTATTAAGTCGATCCACGGAAATACTGACTACAATAATGTAGCACATAAAAGCTAAGAGGAGACATTGTAGCCAATAGTCTCCTATACATGTAGATTATACATTTTTATTGAGCTATAAATAACATAATCGATACAGCAGCATGACACACATGTAATAGAAGTACGGCATAATAGCAGTCATTTTAAGAGTTGAATGAAATTTCAACTGGTATGAGCTGGAACAGTTAGGATAGCTTATACTTGAAGTAAACATTGCAAGATTTGTATTTAATTATAGAGACAGATTAACACGTTCTATTTTTGTGTTCCCTTATGATGGGTTCTAGTAGCGTCATTTAATTGTGGTCCCAATATAAAGGACTGATGTTACTCTACATGTATATATGTTCATGTGTATGAAAGTGATACGGAGCTGCTAATGTTAAGTTGAAGTTGTATTTCCGTATTCCACTGTAAAGCTATAGGTTCATTTCTGAGATAAGTTTTGAGACATGTAGTGAGTTCAGGTAGATTTCACTTATTGACATTCTTGACTTTAAGACACCTTTATGGAGTTCGAAAGTGTTTCAAACTCTGTAATTATACGTGCAGTTTTAAATGTATGCTTGTAACCAATGTCTTTAGCAAAGAATGAGTTTCAACAGCTAAAGTGGCAGCTGACACAAGTGTTGAAAACATCTTTTTCTCTTTTTAAGCAGGAGTATTCCACATCGATCTGTAATTCTCAGATTAATTCCATGAAGTCTTAATGGTGACTTGTGTTGTTAAAGCCAGTTTCTACGAAGTCTTTCAATATTATTTTTGGCAGCTGATAAACAAGTATTGCATCAGTAATGGTGTTGTTAATATTAACATCTGCTTACTGTCACTTGCATATTATACCGTAGTTGTTACTGCAGTGTTCACCTGGGTTATTTGGATATGCACAATAGTACAACTTCACCTGCAATACGAAATAAAGAGGATAGTCACATATTCTAAAAGGGCATAAAAATGAATGAAGAAATATTATGCATGTATATTTTTAATTTGCTGCCCTTTCCCTTCTCCCCTTACCCAATCCCAATAAAAATAGGCTACTTACCTAAATGTGGTGTCCAAGCGATATTTCTTGCTTTTCTGGAAAGAGTTTAAAGAAAGAAAATGCGAGTTATGAGTGGGATGCTCTCCTTCAAGAAACATTGGAGCTAAAATAATTCCTTTAACTCTTATGTACATCATCTGCGAATTCTGGTAGAGTTACGTGTAATTTTGAATCTCTAAGCGGACTAGGAATTTAGGAAAATGAAAACCACAGGAAATTCAAACCATTTTGTCCTCATTAGTAATATCATCGCTATTTAGAATTAATTCTTGTTAAAAAAGTTGTTATATTGCTAGTATCGTAAGTAATGTAGATTGTTACTGTAATTTGAAAGTAATAAAGTGTAAGTAAGTTCAGTTTTGTAAAATTGTACATAAAGTGTAGTATTACAAATAAAAAACAAAGGTTTTTGCTCACGATGTATTATATACTCTTTTAAAAACGTTTAAACACAGTGTTTTTTTAGCCTTCTGTTCTCCTTTACGCTAGTCAAGTACACTGATACAATACCAGATATGTGTCCTAGGCAAAATCTATAAATGATATCAAAAGTGCGTACCAATTCTGGAAAACAAACAATAACTTACAGAGCAACTATTCTCTGGGACAATATCCCCACGCACCTTGAGGTCATTCCCCAGTATTGCATTCGTACTGCACATGATTCCCCGCGTGATTAGCACGCGCGCATTAAAAAATGGCGGCTTTTTCTTTGCGGCTGGACTTCGCCATAAAGGTAAATCGTCATTTTCTCGCAAACGAGTATGGTGATCTATCATTTTATTCTGTTGTTTTGAATTGAGTAATAAATTTCTCTGTGTAATATAAATATGGACCACTTCTCAGTATAGAACAAAAAAAAAACCATCGTTGGGAACGTGAGTTTACATGGTGCTGTTATAGGGATTTATTGGGTACAAACAAGGTGCTGTTGCTCCTAAACGAACATGGGGATCCCTCATTTTTATTTCAAAATGTAAGTTCCTATAATCTAAAGAATCAATAGTCAAAGTTTCACAAAAATCTCAGTGCAGGTTTTATTTCAGTGGAATGACCTCAAAGATCTCATTGCTTTCAACTTCTCTAAACAAATGAAATTTTATTTACCGTCTGAACAACATTGTGAAAACTTGTATTGATTTTCTCCATTCTATTATACCATGTACACATCTCTTCT
This sequence comes from Orbicella franksi, assembly GCF_964199315.1. Taxonomy (NCBI): domain Eukaryota; kingdom Metazoa; phylum Cnidaria; class Anthozoa; order Scleractinia; family Merulinidae; genus Orbicella; species Orbicella franksi. Next base: position 8,524,920 of record NC_138145.1, on the reverse strand, counting down.
CTTAAGAATTCTATGCATTCTCAATATCCATAGAAACCTTAAAATAACTGAAGACTGAATAGAAAACTCTCGGGTTACCTCATTCTCCAGAAATTCTAAATGTATGAGTTTTTTGTTGTTGTTGCTGTTTAACTGATGTCTAAATTTATTTTCGTCTGATAAGTAATAGCTATTCGACTGACTGGTGTACAATTCAAGAAGTAATCACCAAACTAATTTTAAAAATCGGACGAGCTCGCAGCTCTAGGCCGATTTGAAATACGAGCAAGATTACTCTCTGAATTGCACGACACGATATGCAGTTACTAATCAATCGTTTCAATAACAATTTTTGAGCTTAGAAAAATCCCCTTTCAGCTTTTCTTGAACGGAAACGTCCACAGCACTTTCTGTAAGTTTCAAAAACTGTAGGAAACATAATAAGGAAACCATTAAAGCGCAGATAATTAACGAGCGAATGGCGTTTATATCATATTACAAGGTGTATTTGAAAACCTGTAATTGGACACCCACGTGATCGCACGCCGAGCAGGTGAAAAATAGGCTAGGCGCGAGAAGAACCAATAACTTGGCGCTCCGGCCGGCCGAAGGGTCGCCAAGCGGAGCACCATGCCCATACAGGAAAGAAAAAAAAAACCCACACATTGATTTTCTCATGGTTATCATGGCTAGCGGTATTGCTCGTAGGCGCGTACGCACGACGACGACGGCGGCGGCGGAGTCACGCAAGATGGCAACCATACTCCAGTGAAAGTGAAATGACAGAGACACGCACCCTTGATTTATAGCGTACTTCTTTGATATTGGACATCAAAATTATGGCCAATTGACACCTGTCAAACAAGCTATCTGCTGACAATTGCAATGAAAAAATGAAAACCATCATAGTGGCAATCATGAATAATACATATTTCAAGATAACACTAGGCGAAAAAAAATGTTTTTTTCTCAAATTTGGCTCCGCGAAAATATGACGTAGATGGTTTAAAATCGAAATACTAATTGTAAATACCCCATTTGCCACACCTTTACACGGTGCGTAAAGGTGAGGCAAATGCGACATTTACCATTTTTGTAACACATTAACCTATTCGTTTGAACATTTACTTTATAATTGTTGAGTCCAATCAGTGGCCTCTCAATGCTTTGTGAATGATCATGATACTGAAATCCTCTCAAACTACTACAAGCGAGCATGTATAGGTAATGAAAAACTGAAGGCTGTTCATGGGGATCTTATTTCATCATTACTTAAATGTTTACAAACTGAGAGTCGATGGGACGGGTAACAAGGAAAGTCGGCAGCACAAGGTGCAGAAAATCACTCTTTTCAGGCCTGTTGTCTTCCTGTCACTTTTATTACGCTGCTGTTTTACATTTCTTTACAACTACAATTGTTATACATAAAACTGAACTGTATATCGACAATTCGTATAACTGCATTGCTTATATGTTAAAGGAAAGGCATTAAGGGATTGATATTTCACTTTGTTCAGACTTCATTCCCATCAGTACGCACTCGGTAGAGCCTGAGAAAATAAATATCAGATATTAGAATTCAAATTAATTCTTGCTTTGATTTGATAAGTTGTAAGTGTTATGTGTAATTATAAGTCATTGTTTTTTAGTTATTTTAGGCTAAAACCAAGTTTATGGATTTTGCTGCTGTGGTATGACGCAAGGAGCCACAAGAACGAGATATTAGTCTGAAATAGCTTACAAAAGGGTGCGAGAATCGTACGGCACACCAACATCTAACATTCTTTTTTAGAGCAAGCCCCCTAAATTTGATAAAGGATTGTACTTCAATGTGGCAGTTTTTAAATGATATAAGGTTATTTATAACCTTTTGGGGTGCCTTTGGGGAAATCTATCGTAAACGCGTTATTTTCGGTAAAACTCCAGCAAACAGTACATCACCGAAAAGGTAATAAAATGAAGCTTTGCTAAGCACGCGGGAAGCTTCAAACTCAAAACCGTAGATGTTCATTTCGCTAAATTACCCGGCTTCGCATTATCACGCACAAGCAAGAAAACAACAACAACAACAACAACAACAACAACAACAAACTGTACTATTTCAATCAGCACTAGATATGCTAGCAAAGTGTGTCCGGCTTTAACGATCTTCCTATTGGTTTCTGAGAAATAAGCTCTAAAGTTGACCAATGCGTATGTGATTTTTTTGTCAAAATAAATATATTTCGAAAATATTTCGGCATATTTTCGAGCACCAATGTCCGACGATCATTTTGAACAAATTTCGCAAGAATTCTTCAAATTCACATACTGGCCAGAAATCAGCGTGTGTCTGGAAAACCCGAATAGCAAGTAGCTAATAGTCCCGAATAGCGTATAGCGTATAGCGAATAGCAAATAGTGCGAATAGTGGAAATAGTCTCGAATAGTGCGAATAGTAACAAGGTCCAAAGATCTGGAATTCCCTTCCTGCTACAATAACTTCATCGTCAAATTTTCTCAATTTTAAGAAAAAACTGCTAGAGTTTTAGTAAAATAATAACTGAACTAGCAAAGCCGGACACTGTTGCACTATTTATGTAACCGTATTGTTACGCACGAGGTGGCCTCAACTAAAAGCCTGATGGTTTCTAGAGGTCACCTCACCTCACATTAAAATATTTATAAATACTGTACATTAAGTAAAAAAGCAAATAAACAGAATGAATGAATGAATAGTGGCAAATAAGGAAAGGGGCCGGAAGGGGGGGGGGGGGGGGAGGTGATAAAGACGAATAACCACGAATGACAGAAATTCGGTACCCAGTACCTCGCATTCGACCTCGGAGCAACGTAGACACTGATCAGGACAAAAGGTATTTCTAAACGTAATTTCTTCTGTTTTCACCGCTGCATGTGCTTAGTCGAATCTATCAGCGTTCGCGGATAAACGCTATTGATCCACGTGATCAGTTTCAAGGAATCCAGATCAGTGCTGAACTAAAGCGCTGACTATTTACGATTATTCGTGACTATTCGCAACTATTCGCAACTATTCGCGACTGTTCGCCACTATTCGAGACTTATTCGCACTATTCGTATTATTCACTATTTGCGACTATACGCTATTCGCTATTCGGGTTTTCCACACACCCGAAATCAGCCAATTCTGTGAGAAGACAAACTTGCGGAATTAAGCCTCAAAATCGGTACAGATATTCATATCGTGTAAGCAAGCCGAAAGATCGGATCCGAGACCAAGCCAAAAGAAGAGACACCCCTATCGTGAATCAAGAATGCGTTGTGTAACATTTTAAGTGTAACCTGTGCGATGCAGATTATATTGACTACACATACTAATTCCTGTATCAACGTATTGAGGAACATAAGGAGTCTGCGATTAGGAAACACGTGATAGAGCAACACGGGAGGGACGCAAGTGACATAGATCTTACATTTAAGATCTTTCGGAAGAGCCAGAGCAAATTTGACAGCTTAATTCAAAAGATTATTTTTATAAAAGAACTAGTGCAAACCTTGCACAAGCAGTCAGACTCCATCTGACCAGAGTTATTTTTATAGCACAGAGTATTTTATATTTATTAGATCATTTGTAGTTTTTAACATAGTCCTTTTGTCTTATTTATCCTTTTGTATTTTAGAGGTTTTATAACAAACGTTTTATAACGTTTAGTGTACATTTACATAATATTTGTATCGCTTTTCAAATCCTCATTGCCTAATTTTTCTCATATATGCAGAAATTTCAACCACTTTTTACACTCAAAAATCAGAGAGGTCGAAAGGTCGTTTTCTCTCTTTAGTGTTTACCCTAAAATATCTTACGGTAGCTTTTTAAAATTTTTCAAAATTCGACCCCGAAAAGGTTATCAGTAACCTTAAACACTAAAGACGCGAGCCCTTGATCATTCGCTCGTTCTTTAACCCGCTCGATCCAGTGTTCAATCAGATCAGGTTTTCTCTAGGTGGTTGTTATGTTACTGCCGAAAAAGGACGAGTTTCGTATCTAGTAAGGTAGTCTCGACCTGCTTCACCTACAAAGGAAATTACTCACCATCAACACTGTCACCATTATCATCGCCATCACCTCCCCCAGGTATTGCGACTAGAAAAACAAAGAAGATACAATGAAAAAACAAAACAAAAAAATAAATAAATAATAAATAAAAATAAAAGAAAATCAAGGACGGAGATTATCTCTTTTACACACAATGAAGTTAGTCACAATTAATTTAGCCAAGATGACCCTGGACGATGCGCACTGACTTATTCTTTCTTTGAATGGCAGACCAAAGTCATAAAGAAAGCAACTTACCCTTTAGGTTCAGGTTCAGGTTCACGATCCTCACTGCCACTACCATCATCATCGTCCATATTACCGTCATCATCTCCAGGGCCTGGTATTAGACCGTAATCAAGATAGAATGAAAAAGACATTACGAAGAACCGACATTTTCTCTCTTAGAAAACCAAACTTCGCTAGGGTGACAAAATACCGTTTCTTAAAACAAAAACATAAGACCTGAACGGTGCACAACAGGTTTTGGAAAAAAAATATTGCTCTTATCAGGAAGACGAGAGATAAAGAAAATCATTTGTCTTTTGAGGATCAAAAGAATGAGAAAATGATTTTCACGACAAAACAACACAGTTGTCGTCCTTCGAAGGTATTTCAAATAGAGGATTGCAAACTATTTTCTTAAAAGCTATCTTAGGTTTTTCTCTTAAGGTGGGTGTTATATTATTCCCGAGTACTGCTCCATTGCGCAAAAGAGCAGATTTTCCTCTTATATAAACTATTCTCGTCTTGCTTCACCCAATTAGACTTACCACCAGTGCCGCCGCCGCCGTCGCCGCCACCGTTACCTTCACAGCTTAGCACTAAAAATAAAGACAATACCAAGCGAAAAGCCTTGGTCAAGAGCTGAGGTTATATCCCATGACACGACACTGAGAGTAATCCAATTAATCTAGGATTAGTTTACACAAATCTTAACAGAAATACTGCCGATACTGTTATGTTTCATTATGGTAGCTTTTTTCGGCATCGAAAACCGATTGATTCAGGTGACGATATTGCTTTTGCGTTGTACGATTGAAAACACCTAGCAATGATCTCAATAACCACTTTCCGTCTTGAGAAACGAAATGTCTTTGAACAGAGCTTTTTACAATACTTTTACTTGGCAATTTTCATCTGATTTAATTTCTAATTGGAAAAGCCAAGCCCGGACTTTCAAATTTCCCTGGCGATTCAGCAATGACAACTTCCTCATGCACCGGGGCCTTGATCTAATTCTGTGCAAAGTTTTCCGTCGCGCGACTTCCTCATGGGAAATACCCAACAAAAATCAGTTCGATTGTCGCTCTAAGTTGAGGGTGAATGGAGAGAGTATTTCCTCGTGAACAACAAAATGCTTAGAATAACCTTTTATCATTGGAGGTAATTTGCTTCTTCCTACACTGCAGCATTTGTCTCAGAAAACTGCTATTCATTTGATCTAGTTTGACAAGTAACTTTTAAATCACGTTGTACTAACAAAAGAGAGTATTATTAAATTTTAACTTTGAAAATCCAATTTGTAGGTATAGTCCATGGGCCACAACAAATTTTCTTACCAGTTTTAGCGACAAATTATGGGTTATGTCTTTTTGAAGAATGAGCCAAGGTATTGAAACAAAAAAATATGATAGCCATCTGCAATTTGTAGCTTTAGAGTTTGATTTTATAGTTCATTAAAAATATCAAAAATTACCCTCCGGGATTGAAAACTAAAAATATGCAGAAATTTCAAGGCATTTGATAGACAGGAAGAAAAACAAACACAATATGTTATTTTTCATATTTTTCCAGTGTTCAGTTCAAAAATGGGCTTCTTAACACCTTTTTTAATGGTATAATGATATGCTTGATTTGCTATGCATCATGGGTAACCAATATGGCGAGCAATTTAGAGATATCATTGTCAAAATGGGAGCGTTTCATACCGCCTGCACTTTGTTTGGAATAATCGGAAAGGGGCTCCAGGATGCTGGTTTGAGAGACCTATGTGTAGAGTCCCAAGGTGATTAACAGACGATTTCCTCACGGAGTGATAAGTTTTAATTTTTATTGGCAATGTTTTTCATTTGTTCTTTATATTTCTCACGCAATTACTCAATAACTTACCGCGGAAATAATCAACATCAACATACTATGCATAGTCTCCTGTCTACATTCAATAGATTTTTGCCCGAATTAACGTCTCCATGTATGGAAGCTAGTTATATAGATAGCGCATTTTTGAAGAAGTCTTTACTCGACTGCCAAAAAAGAAGATATTGAAAATCAACAATATTGAATAGCTGTATGAAATTTCGAATGATTCAAGGTGTGATTAAAATTGTTAGATGAGAAATGGACAGGAGAATTGAGGAGAATTAGTATGATGCGTTTCGCGAAAGAAAAGACGTTACACAGGGCTGGGAATTCTGGAGTGACTGATATTACCTTCATAAGGGAAGAAAAAAAAGAAATCGTTATAACACGAGGTATTTGTATTTGTTCATCCGATCAAGTACGAACGCCGCAGAACAGGGCAGAACTTTGTTGAACTGACGAGACGCGGTGCTGTCCTTGTGGTATAGTGATTCCAATCCGAACACAGTATTTTTTTTTCTAAGATCTCTCAAAAGATAACAAAGAAAGACAAAAATTCGAAGCCCGAACTTGGAATTGAGACCCCAGAACCTGCAATCGTAAATGCCTAACTAAAGACCAGTTTCACCGGTCAAACTGTCCTTTATCACATGAGGCAATTCAGTGGATGAGCTAAGCCGAAGACGAAGAAGCCACCAGATCAAAAGTAGATACAAGAGAGTAGAATCACTCAGTATTGGCAGGGAAAATAAAGAACGAAACAAATAGGAAAGAAAATCAGAGCCCGAAATACAGGGATTTTATCACTGCATCACTGCTTCCATTGGTGATCGGACATAGAAGCGGTACTTTCTTTGTGGTAACGACTCCGACAAGGATCGTCAATAACTTCGTGAATGTTTTCAACGGTGTCACATTTTATCATGTGTTCCTTTACCTTTGCGTTTTGCACAATTTCTATTTCTTTTTTCTCCTTTATGGCTCGATATGGAAATAATATATGACCTAAGGATTAAAAGCTCAGTTCAGTGGCATCAAAATTCTCACTGTTTACAAACGATCCATTTTCCAAGTTGAGTGGCTCAAGCCAAATTGATTTTCGACAGTCGTCTAAAACCACAATTAGGGTGCAGTTAACTAACCTTTTTGACACTGAATGATTCCCACCACTATAGCAAGAACAAGCCAAAGTTTCATGACGAGCGCTGTTTACTTCCTTGTTAGCCAAAACCTGCGTAAAGAGCACTGAAAAGTGTGGTGAAAGCAAACTGGATGTTGTTTATAAGTATGGTTTCTCAGTCAGGTTATATCGGCGTTTGAGAGGAATCTTCCTTATTTATAACCTGTTTCCGAGATACCGATGCAAACATACTCACCCACCATACGTAAACTAGGAAACTCATTAAGTGATCTTTATCCCTGAAACAATACAGGTAAAAATGGTAAACAAGCTATATCTTTTATGTGACAGATTTTGGAAAATTGTAAAGTAGCAACAACGAGAACAACAACTTTAATAATGTAACAGTCTACTAGGTGGCAGCAGGGGATCTACTATTGGGACAAAGACAAAATCCATACCCAAATACATTGAAATTGGTTAAATAGGTAAATTAAAATTCTCCTGAACAATACTGACTACATTAAGTGGAACTATTTATAGCAATCAATTGATATTATAATCAAGTATGGTTGAGAGATTTTGTAATTCAAGATCATTAAAGTGTCTGCTGCTATCAGTAGGGAAAGTAGAACCTCAGGCGTTGTAGTGGCCCAAAATATGTTTACCATGTCTGACGGTATTACAATATCGTCAGACATACTGTCCGACAAGGTGAACATACTTTGTAGATTTAAAAATCTACACCTAATCAAAGATTCCTGTGAGCCAGCTCATGGATGAATGTTTCTTTGTGCCTCCGTTTCAAAACGAGTCTTCGTGCAAGACTGGGTTTGATTTGCATAAAAAGGAACCTGTAGGTGAAAGTCGAAAGGACGAAAGGCAACTCGGAAATGGCCTATTGGATGAATGTAGAGAGGTAGTTGAAGAAAACGAGAAGAGAAATTGATCATTGTAGAATTCTTCTTGGTACTGCAGTGAAAAACAGGAAAAATAGACATTGTTTGGTCAAATGTGATGTATAGTTTCTAATTTCCAAATATGGTTGCTTATTGAAACCCTTTGGGTGGCTTAATTCGTTCTGTGGTAAAATCATCTTATAATAAATAATTATTTATTACATATTTGAAATTTCAACAGCGATGAGATTTCAACAGAGCACAACAACAAAAACCAAGATGAACACTGCTTTTATTAGGAACAGTTTCTTTCCTATTAAGTCGATCCACGGAAATACTGACTACAATAATGTAGCACATAAAAGCTAAGAGGAGACATTGTAGCCAATAGTCTCCTATACATGTAGATTATACATTTTTATTGAGCTATAAATAACATAATCGATACAGCAGCATGACACACATGTAATAGAAGTACGGCATGATAGCAGTCATTTTAAGAATTGAATGAAATTTCAACTGGTATGAGCTGGAACAGTTAGGATAGCTTATACTTGAAGTAAACATTGCAAGATTTGTATTTAATTATAGAGACAGATTAACACGTTCTTTTTTTGTGTTCCCTTATGATGGGTTCTAGTAGCGTCATTTAATTGTGGTCCCAATATAAAGGACTGATGTTACTCTACATGTATATATGTTCATGTGTATGAAAGTGATACGGAGCTGCTAATGTTAAGTTGAAGTTGTATTTCCATATTCCACTGTAAAGCTATAGGTTCATTTCTGAGATAAGTTTTGAGACATGTAGTGAGTTCAGGTAGATTTCACTTATTGACATTCTTGACTTTAAGACACCTTTATGGAGTTCGAAAGTGTTTCAAACTCTGTAATTATACGTGCAGTTTTAAATGTATGCTTGTAACCAATGTCTTTAGCAAAGAATGAGTTTCAACAGCTAAAGTGGCAGCTGACACAAGTGTTGAAAGCATCTTTTTCTCTTTTTAAGCAGGAGTATTCCACATCGATCTGTAATTCTCAGATTAATTCCATGAAGTCTTAATGGTGACTTAACAATGGTGTTGTTAAAGCCAGTTTCTACGAAGTCTTTCGATATTATTTTTGGCAGCTGATAAACAAGTATTGCATTAGTAATGGTGTTGTTAATATTAACATCTGCTTACTGTCACTTGCATATTATACTGTAGTTGTTACTGCAGTGTTCGCCTGGGTTATTTGGATATGCACAATAGTACAACTTCACCTGCAATACCAAATAAAGAGGATAGTCGCATATTCTAAAAGGGCATAAAAATGAATGCAGAAATATTATACATGTATATTTTTAATTTGCTGCCCTTTCCCTTCTCCCCCTACCCAATCCCAATAAAAATAGGCTACTTATCTAAATGTGGTGTCCAAGCGATATTTCTTGCTTTTCTGGAAAGAGTTTAAGAAAGAATATGCCAATTATGAATGGCATGCTCTCCTTCAAGAAACATTGGAGCTAAAATAATTCCTTTAACTCTTATGTACATCATCTGCGAATTCTGGTAGAGTTACGTGTAATTTTGAATCTCTAAGCAAACTAGGAATTTAGGAACATGAAAAGCACAGGAAATTCAAACCATTTTGTCCTCATTAGTAATATCATCGTTGTTTAGCATTAATTCTTGTTAAAAAAGTTGTTATATTGTTAGTATCGTAAGTAATGTAGATTGTTACTGTAATTTGTAAGTAATAAAGTGCAAGTAAGTTTAGTTTTGTAAAATTGTACATAAAGTGTAGTATTACAAATAAAAAAAAAAGGTTTTTGCTCACGATGTATTATATACTCTTTTAAAAACGTTTAAACACAGTGTTTTTTTAGCCTTCTGTTCTCCTTTACGCTAGTCAAGTACACTGATACAATACCAGATATGTGTCTAGGCAAAATCTATAAATGATATCAAAAGTGCGTACCAATTCTGGAAAACAAACAATAACTTACAGAGCAACTATTCTCTGGGACAATATCCCCACGCACCTTGAGGTCATTCCCCAGTATTGCATCCGTACTGCGCATGATTTCCCGCGTGATTAGCACGCGCGCATTAAAAAATGGCGGCTTTTTCTTTGCGGCTGGACCTCGCCATAAAGGTAAATCGTCATTTTCTCGCAAACGAGTATGGTGATCTATCATTTTATTCTGTTGTTTTGAATTGAGTAATAAATTTCTCTGTGTAATATAAATATGGACCAGTTCTCAGTGTAGAACAAAAAAAAAAAAAACCATCCTTGGGAACGTGAGTTTACATGGTGCTGTTATAGGGATTTATTGGGTACAAACAAGGTGCTGTTGCTCCTAAACGAACATGGGGATCCCTCATTTTTATTTCAAAATGTAAGTTCCTATAATCTAAAGAATCAATAGTCAAAGTTTCACAAAAATCTCAGTGCAGGTTTTATTTTAGTGGAATGACCTCAAAGATCTCATTGCTTTCAACTTCTCTAAACAACTGAAATTTTATTTACCGTCTGAACAACATTGTGAAAACTTGTATTGATTTTCTCCATTCTATTATACCATGTACACATCTCTTCTCTTAAGAATTCTATGCATTCTCAATATCCATAGAAACCTTAAAATAACTGAAGACTGAATAGAAAACTCTCGGGTTACCTCATTCTCCAGAAATTCTAAATGTATGAGTTTTTTGTTGTTGTTGCTGTTTAACTGATGTCTAAATTTATTTTCGTCTGATAAGTAATAGCTATTCGACTGACTGGTGTACAATTCAAGAAGTAATTACCAAAGTAATTTTAAAAATCGGACGAGCTCGCAGCTCTAGGCCGATTTGAAATACGAGCAAGATTACTCTCTGAATTGCACGACACGATATGCAGTTACTAATCAATCGTTTCAATAACAATTTTTGAGCATAGAAAAATCCCCTTTCAGCTTTTCTTGAACGGAAACGTCAACAGCACTTTCTGTAAGTTTCAAAAACTGTAGGAAACATAATAAGGAAACCATTAAAGCGCAGATAATTAACGAGCGAATAGCGTTTATATCATATTACAAGGTGTATTTGAAAACCTGTAATTGGACACCCACGTGATCGCACGCCGAGCAGGTGAAAAATAGGCTAGGCGCGAGAAGAACCAATAACTTGGAGCTCCGGCCGGCCGAAGGGTCGTCAAGCGGAGCACCATACTCATACAGGAAAGAAAAAAAAAAACCCAGGAAGTGATCTTCTCATGGTTATCATGGCTAGCGGTATTGCTCGTAGGCGCGTACGCACGACGACGACGGCGGCGGCGGAGTCACGCAAGATGGCAACCATACTCCAGTGAAATTGAAATGACAGAGACACGCACCCTTGATTTATAGCGTACTTCTTTGATATTGGACATCAAAATTATGGTCAATTGACACCTGTCAAACAAGCTATCTGCTGACTATTGCAATGAAAAAAATTAAAACCATCATAGTGGCAATCATGAATAATATATATTTCAAGATAACACTAGGCGAAAAAAAATGTTTTTTCTCAAATTTGGCTCCGCGAAAATATGATGTAGATGGTTTAAAATCGAAATACTAATTGTAAATACCCCATTTGCCGCACCTTTACACGGTGCGTAAAGGTGAGGCAAATGCGACATTTACCATTTTTGTAACACATTAACCTATTCGTTTGAACATTTACTTTATAATTGTTGAGTCCAATCAGTGGCCTCTCAATGCTTTGTGAATGATACTGAAAGTCTCTCAAACTACTACAAGCGAGCATGTATAAGTAATGAAAAACTGAAGGCTGCTCATGGGGATCTTATTTCATCATTACTTAAATGTTTACAAAGTGAGAGTCGATGGGACGGGTAACAAGGAAAGTCGGCAGCACAAGGTGCAGAAAATCACTCTTTTCAGGCCTGTTGTCTTCCGGTCACTTTTATTACGCTGCTGTTTTACATTTCTTTAGAAGTACAATTGTTATATATAAAACTGAACTGCATATCGACAATTCGTATAACTGCATTGCTTATATGTTAAAGGAAAGGCATTAAGGGATTGATATTTCACTTTGTTCAGACTTCATTCCCATCAGTACGCACTCGGTAGAGCCTGAGAAAATAAATATCAGATATTAAAATTCAAATTAATTCTTGCTTTGATTTGATAAGTTGTAAGTGTTATGTGTAATTATAAGTCATTGTTTTTTAGTTATTTTAGGCTAAAACCAAGTTAATGGATTTTGCCACTGTGGTATGACGCAAGGAGCCACAAGAACGAGATATTAGTCTGAAATGGCTTACAAAAGGGTGCGAGAATCGTACGGCACACCAACATCTAACATTCTTTTTTAGAGCAAGCCCCCTAAATTTGATAAAGGATTGTACTTCAATGTGGCATTTTTTAAATGATATAAGGTTATTTATAACCTTTTGGGGTGCCTTCGGGGAAATCTATCGTAAACGCGTTATTTTCGGTAAAACTCCAGCAAACAGTACATCACCGAAAAGGTAATAAAATGAAGCTTTGCTAAGCACGCGGGAAGCTTCAAACTCAAAACCGTAGATGTTCATTTCGCTAAATTACCCGGCTTCGCATTATCACGCACAAGCAAGAAAACAACAACAACAACAACAACAACAACAAACTGTACTATGTCAATCAGCACTAGATATGCTAGCAAAGTGAGTCGGGCTTTAACGATCTTCCTATTGGTTTATGAGAAATAAGCTCTAAAGTTGACCAATGCGTATGTGATTTTTTTGTCAAAATAAATATATTTCGAAAATATTTCGGCATATTTTCGAGCACCAATGTCCGACGATCATTTTGAACAAATTTCGCAAGAATTCTTGAAATTCACATACTGGCCAGAAATCAGCGTGTGTCTGGAAAACCCGAATAGCAAGTAGCTAATAGTCCCGAATAGCGTATAGCGTATAGCGAATAGCAAATAGTGCGAATAGTGGAAATAGTCTCGAATAGTGCGAATAGTACCAACGTCCAAAGATCTGGAATTCCCTTCCTGTTACAATAACTTCATCGTCAAATTTTCTCAATTTTAAGAAAAAACTGCTAGAGTTTTAGTAAAATAATAACTGAACTAGCAAAGCCGGACACTGTTGCACTATTTATGTAACCGTATTGTTACGCACGAGGTGGCCTCAACTAAAAGCTTGATGGTTTCTAGAGGTCACCTCACCTCACATTAAAATATTTATAAATACTGTACATTAAGTAAAAAAGCAAATAAACAGAATGAATGAATGAATAGTGGCAAATAAGGAAAGGGGCCGGAAGGGGGGGGGGGGGGGGGGAGGTGATAAAGACGAATAACCACGAATGACAGAAATTCGGTACCCAGTACCTCGCATTCGACCTCGGAGCAACGTAGACACTGATCAGGACAAAAGGTATTTCTAAACGTAATTTCTTCTGTTTTCACCGCTGCATGTGCTTAGTCGAATCTATCAGCGTTCGCGGATAAACGCTATTGATCCACGTGATCAGTTTCAAGGAATCCAGATCAGTGCTGAACTAAAGCGCTGACTATTTACGATTATTCGTGACTATTCGCAACTATTCGCAACTATTCGCGACTGTTCGCCACTATTCGAGACTTATTCGCACTATTCGTATTATTCACTATTTGCGACTATACGCTATTCGCTATTCGGGTTTTCCACACACCCGAAATCAGCCAATTCTGTGAGAAGACAAACTTGCGGAATTAAGCCTCAAAATCGGTACAGATATTCATATCGTGTAAGCAAGACGAAAGATCGGATCCGAGACCAAGCCAAAAGAAGAGACACCCCTATCGTGAATCAAGAATGCGTTGTGTAACATTTTAAGTGTAACCTGTGCGATGCAGATTATATTGACAACACATACTAATTCCTGTATCAACGTATTGAGGAACATAAGGAGTCTGCGATTAGGAAACACGTGATAGAGCAACACGGGAGGGACGCAAGTGACATAGATCTTACATTTATGATCTTTCGGAAGAGCCAGAGCAAATTTGACAGCTTAATTTAAAAGATTATTTTTATAAAAGAACTAATGCAAACCTTGCACAAGCAGTCAGACTCCATCTGACCAGAGTTCTTTTTATAGCGCAGAGTATTTTATATTTATTAGATCATTTGCAGTTTTTAACATAGTCCTTTTGTCTTATTTATCCTTTTGTATTTTAGAGGTTTTATAACAAACGTTTTATAACGTTTAGTGTACATTTACATAATATTTGTATCGCTTTTCAAATCCTCATTGCCTAATTTTTCTCATATATGCAGAAATTTCAACCACTTTTTACACTCAAAAATCAGAGAGGTCGAAAGGTCGTTTTCTCTCTTTAGTGTTTACCCTAAAATATCTTACGGTAGCTTTTTAAAATTTTTCAAAATTCGACCCCGAAAAGGTTATCAGTAACCTTAAACACTAAAGACGCGAGCCCTTGATCATTCGCTCGTTCTTTAACCCGCCCAATCCAGTGTTCAGTCAGATCAGGTTTTCTTTAGGTGGTTGTTATGTTACTGCCGAAAAAGGACGAGTTTCCTATCTAGTAAGGTAGTCTCGACTTGCTTCACCTACAAAGGAAATTACTCACCATCAACACTGTCACCATTATCATCACCATCACCTCCCCCAGGGACCGCGACTAGAAAAACAAAGAAGATACAATGAAAAAACGAAACAAAAAAATAAATAAATAATAAATAAAAAGAAAAGAAAATCAAGGACGGAGATTATCTCTTTTACACACAATGAAGTTAGTCACAATTAATTTAGCCAAGATGACCCTGGACGATGCGCACTGACTTATTCTTTCTTTGAATGGCAGACCAAAGTCATAAAGAAAGCAACTTACCCTTTAGGTTCAGGTTCAAGTTCAAGATCCCCACTGCCACTACCATCATCATCGTCCATATTACCGTCATCATCTCCAGGGCCTGGTACTAGAACGTAATCAAGATAGAATGAAAAAGACATTACGAAGAACCGACATTTTCTCTCTTAGAAAACCAAACTTCGCTAGGGTGACAATATTCCATTTCTTAAAACAAAAACATAAGACCTGAACGGCGCACAAGAGCTTTTGGAAAAAAAATATTGCTCTTATCAGGAAGACGAGAGATAAAGAAAATCATTTGTCTTTTGGGGATCAAAAGAATGGGAAAATGATTTACACGACAAAACAACACAGTTGTCGTCCTTCGAAGGTATTTCAAATAGAGGATTGCAAACTATTTTCTTAGGTTTTTCTCTTAAGGTGGGTGTTATATTATTCCCGAGTACTGCTCCATTGCGCAAAAGAGCAGATTTTCCTCTTATATAAACTATTCTCGTCTTGCTTCACCCAATTAGACTTACCACCAGTGCCGCCGCCGCCGCCGCCACCGTTACCTCCATAGCTTAGTACTAAAAATAAAGACAATACCAAGCGAAAAGCCCTGGTCAAGAGCTGAGTTTATATCCCATGACACGACACTGAGAGTAATCCAATTAATCTAGGATTAGTTTAGACAAATCTTAACAGAAATACTGCCGATACTGTTATGTTTCATAATGGTAGCTTTTTTCGGCATCGAAAACCGATTGATTCAGGTGACGATATTGCTTTTGCGTTGTACGATTGAAAACACCTAGCAATGATCTCAATAACCACTTTCCGTCTTGAGAAACGAAATGTCTTTGAACAGAGCTTTTTACAATACTTTTACTTGGCAATTTTCATCTGATTTAATTTCTAATTGGAAAAGCCAAGCCCGGACTTTCAAATTTCCCTGGCGATTCAGCAATGACAACTTCCTCATGCACCGGGGCCTTGATCTAATTCTGTGCAAAGTTTTCCGTCGCGCGACTTCCTCATGGGAAATACCCAACAAAAATCAGTTCGATTGTCGCTCTAAGTTGAGGGTGAATGGAGAGAGTATTTCCTCGTGGACAACAAAATGCTTAGAATAACCTTTTATCATTGGAGGTAATTTGCTTAGTCCTACACTGCAGCATTTGTCTCAGAAAACTGCTATTCATTTGATCTAGTTTGACAAGTAACTTTTAAATCACGTTGTACTAGCAAAAGAGAGTATTATTAAATTTTAACTTTGAAAATCCAATTTGTAGTTATAGTCCATGGGCCACAACAAATTTTCTTACCAGTTTTAGGGACAAATTATGGCTTATGTCTTCTTGAAGAATGAACCAAAGGATTGAAAAAAAAAAATTATAGCCATCTCCAATTTGTAGCTCTTTGTTGAACTGACGAGACGCGGTGCTGTCCTTGTGGTATAGTGATTCCAATCCGAACACAGTATTTTTTTTTTTAAGATCTCTCAAAAGATAACAAAGAAAGACAAAAATTCGAAGCCCGAACTTGGAATTGAGACCCCAGAACCTGCAATCATAAATGCCTAACTAAAGACCAGTTTCACCGGTCAAACTGTCCTTTATCACATGAGGCAATTCAGTGGATGGGCTAAGCCGAAGACGAAGAAGCAACCAGATCAAAAGTAGATACAAGAGAGTAGAATCACTCAGTATTGGCAGGGAAAATAAAGAACGAAACAAATAGGAAAGAAAATCAGAGCCCGAAATACAGGGATTTTATCACTGCATCACTGCTTCCATTGGTGATCGGACATAGAAGCGGTACTTTCTTTGTGGTAACGACTCCGACAAGGATCGTCAATAACTTCGTGAATGTTTTCAACGGTGTCACATTTTATCATGTGTTCCTTTACCTTTGCGTTTTGCACAATTTCTATTTCTTTTTTCTCCTTTATGGCTCGATATGGAAATAATATATGACCTAAGGATTAAAAGCTCAGTTCAGTGGCATCAAAATTCTCACTGTTTACAAACGAACCATTTTCCAAGTTGAGTGGCTCAAGCCAAATTGATTTTCGACAGTCGTCTAAAACGACAATTAGGGTGCAGTTAACTAACCTTTTTGACACTGAATGATTCCCACCACTATAGCAAGAACAAGCCAAAGTTTCATGACGAGCGCTGTTTACTTCCTTGTTAGCCAAAACCTGCGTAAAGAGCACTGAAAAGTGTGGTGAAAGCAAACTGGATGTTGTTTATAAGTATGGTTTCTCAGTCAGGTTATATCGGCGTTTGAGAGGAATCTTCCTTATTTATAACCTGTTTCCGAGATACCGATGCAAACATACTCACCCACCATACGTAAACTAGGAAACTCATTAAGTGATCTTTATCCCTGAAACAATACAGGTAAAAATGGTAAACAAGCTATATCTTTTATGTGACAGATTTTGGAAAATTGTAAAGTAGCAACAACGAGAACAACAACTTTAATAATGTAACAGTCTACTAGGTGGCAGCAGGGGATCTACTATTGGGACAAAGACAAAATCCATACCCAAATACATTGAAATTGGTTAAATAGGTAAATTAAAATTCTCCTGAACAATACTGACTACATTAAGTGGAACTATTTATAGCAATCAATTGATATTATAATCAAGTATGGTCGAGAGATGTTGTAATTCAAGATCATTAAAGTGTCTGCTGCTATCAGTAGGGAAAGTAGAACCTCAGGCGTTGTAGTGGCCCAAAATATGTTTACCATGTCTGACGGTATTACAATATCGTCAGACATACTGTCCGACAAGGTGAACATACTTTGTAGATTTAAAAATCTACACCTAATCAAAGACTCCTGTGAGCCAGCTCATGGATGAATGTTTCTTTGTGCCTCCGTTTCAAAACGAGTCTTCGTGCAAGACTGGGTTTGATTTGCATAAAAAGGAACCTGTAGGTGAAAGTCGAAAGGACGAAAGGCAACTCGGAAATGGCCTATTGGATGAATGTAGAGAGGTAGTTGAAGAAAACGAGAAGAGAAATTGATCATTGTAGAATTCTTCTTGGTACTGCAGTGAAAAACAGGCAAAATAGACATTGTTTGGTCAAATGTGATGTATAGTTTCTAATTTCCAAATATGGTTGCTTATTGAAACCCTTTGGGTGGCTTAATTCGTTCTGTGGTAAAATCATCTTATAATAAATAATTATTTATTACATATTTGAAATTTCAACAGCGATGAGATTTCAACAGAGCACAACAACAAAAACCAAGATGAACACTGCTTTTATTAGGAACAGTTTCTTTCCTATTAAGTCGATCCACGGAAATACTGACTACAATAATGTAACACATAAAAGCTAAGAGGAGACATTGTAGCCAATAGTCTCCTATACATGTAGATTATACATTTTTATTGAGCTATAAATAACATAATCGATACAGCAGCATGACACACATGTAATAGAAGTACGGCATAATAGCAGTCATTTTAAGAGTTGAATGAAATTTCAACTGGTATGAGCTGGAACAGTTAGGATAGCTTATACTTGAAGTAAACATTGCAAGATTTGTATTTAATTATAGAGACAGATTAACACGTTCTATTTTTGTGTTCCCTTATGATGGGTTCTAGTAGCGTCATTTAATTGTGGTCCCAATATAAAGGACTGATGTTACTCTACATGTATATATGTTCATGTGTATGAAAATGGTACGGAGCTGCTAATGTTAAGTTGAAGTTGTATTTCCATATTCCACTGTAAAGCTATAGGTTCATTTCTGAGATAAGTTTTGAGACATGTAGTGAGTTCAGGTAGATTTCACTTATTGACATTCTTGACTTTAAGACACCTTTATGGAGTTCGAAAGTGTTTCAAACTCTGTAATTATACGTGCAGTTTTAAATGTATGCTTGTAACCAATGTCTTTAGCAAAGAATGAGTTTCAACAGCTAAAGTGGCAGCTAACACAAGTGTTGAAAGTATCTTGTTCTCTTTTTAAGCAGGAGTATTCCACATCGATCTGTAATTCTCAGATTAATTCCATGAAGTCTTAATGGTGACTTAACAATGGTGTTGTTAAAGCCAGTTTCTACGAAGTCTTTCGATATTATTTTTGGCAGCTGATAAACAAGTATTGCATTAGTAATGGTGTTGTTAATATTAACATCTGCTTACTGTCACTTGCATATTATACTGTAGTTGTTACTGCAGTGTTCGCCTGGGTTATTTGGATATGCACAATAGTACAACTTCACCTGCAATACCAAATAAAGAGGATAGTCGCATATTCTAAAAGGGCATAAAAATGAATGCAGAAATATTATACATGTATATTTTTAATTTGCTGCCCTTTCCCTTCTCCCCCTACCCAATCCCAATAAAAATAGGCTACTTATCTAAATGTGGTGTCCAAGCGATATTTCTTGCTTTTCTGGAAAGAGTTTAAGAAAGAATATGCCAATTATGAATGGCATGCTCTCCTTCAAGAAACATTGGAGCTAAAATAATTCCTTTAACTCTTATGTACATCATCTTCAAGTTCTGGTAGAGTTACGTGTAATTTTGAATCTCTAAGCAAACTAGGAATTTAGGAACATGAAAAGCACAGGAAATTCAAACCATTTTGTCCTCATTAGTAATATCATCGTTGTTTAGAATTAATTCTTGTTTAAAAAGGTTTTATATTGTTAGTATCGTAACTAAGGTAGATTGTTACTGTAATTTGTAAGTAATAAAGTGCAAGTAAGTTTAGTTTTGTAAAATAGTACATAAAGTGTAGTATTACAAATAAAAGAAAAAGGTTTTTTCTCACGATGTATTATATACTCTTTTAAAAACGTTTAAACACAGTGTTTTTTTTAGCCTTCTGTTCTCCTTTACGCTAGTCAAGTACACTGATACAATACCAGATATGTGTCCTAGGCAAAATCTATAAATGATATCAAAAGTGCGTACCAATTCTGGAAAACAAACAATAACTTACAGAGCAACTATTCTCTGGGACAATATCCCCACGCACCTTGAGGTCATTCCCCAGTATTGCATCCGTACTGCGCATGATTTCCCGCGTGATTAGCACGCGCGCATTAAAAAATGGCGGCTTTTTCTTTGCGGCTGGACCTCGCCATAAAGGTAAATCGTCATTTTCTCGCAAACGAGTATGGTGATCTATCATTTTATTCTGTTGTTTTGAATTGAGTAATAAATTTCTCTGTGTAATATAAATATGGACCAGTTCTCAGTGTAGAACAAAAAAAAAAAAAACCATCCTTGGGAACGTGAGTTTACATGGTGCTGTTATAGGGATTTATTGGGTACAAACAAGGTGCTGTTGCTCCTAAACGAACATGGGGATCCCTCATTTTTATTTCAAAATGTAAGTTCCTATAATCTAAAGAATCAATAGTTAAAGTTTCACAAAAATCTCAGTGCAGGTTTTATTTTAGTGGAATGACCTCAAAGATCTCATTGCTTTCAACTTCTCTAAACAACTGAAATTTTATTTACCGTCTGAACAACATTGTGAAAACTTGTATTGATTTTCTCCATTCTATTATACCATGTACACATCTCTTCTCTTAAGAATTCTATGCATTCTCAATATCCATAGAAACCTTAAAATAACTGAAGACTGAATAGAAAACTCTCGGGTTACCTCATTCTCCAGAAATTCTAAATGTATGAGTTTTTTGTTGTTGTTGCTGTTTAACTAATGTCTAAATTTATTTTCGTCTGATAAGTAATAGCTATTCGACTGACTGGTGTACAATTCAAGAAGTAATTACCAAAGTAATTTTAAAAATCGGACGAGCTCGCAGCTATAGGCCGATTTGAAATACGAGCAAGATTACTCTCTGAATTGCACGACACGATATGCAGTTACTAATCAATCGTTTCAATAACAATTTTTGAGCATAGAAAAATCCCCTTTCAGCTTTTCTTGAACGGAAACGTCAACAGCACTTTCTGTAAGTTTCAAAAACTGTAGGAAACATAATAAGGAAACCATTAAAGCGCAGATAATTAACGAGCGAATGGCGTTTATATCATATTACAAGGTGTATTTGAAAACCTGTAATTGGCCACCCACGTGATCGCACGCGGAGCAGGTGAAAAATAGGCTAGGCGCGAGAAGAACCAATAACTTGGAGCTCCGGCCGGCCGAAGGGTCGCCAAGCGGAGCACCATACTCATACAGGAAAGAAAAAAAAAACCCACGAATTGATTTTCTCATGGTTATCATGGCTAGCGGTATTGCTCGTAGGCGCGTACGCACGACGACGACGGCGGCGGCGGAGTCACGCAAGATGGCAACCATACTCCAGTGAAATTGAAATGACAGAGACACGCACCCTTGATTTATAGCGTACTTCTTTGATATTGGACATCAAAATTATGGTCAATTGACACCTGTCAAACAAGCTATCTGCTGACTATTGCAATGAAAAAATGAAAACCATCATAGTGGCAATCATGAATAATATATATTTCAAGATAACACTAGGCGAAAAAAAATGTTTTTTCTCAAATTTGGCTCCGCGAAAATATGATGTAGATGGTTTAAAATCGAAATACTAATTGTAAATACCCCATTTGCCACACCTTTACACGGTGCGTAAAGGTGAGGCAAATGCGACATTTACCATTTTTGTAACACATTAACCTATTCGTTTTGAACATTTACTTTATAATTGTTGAGTCCAATCAGTGGCCTCTCAATGCTTTGTGAATGATACTGAAAGCCTCTCAAACTACTACAAGCGAGCATGTATAAGTAATGAAAAACTGAAGGCTGCTCATGGGGATCTTATTTCATCATTACTTAAATGTTTACAAACTGAGAGTCGATGGGACGGGTAACAAGGAAAGTCGGCAGCACAAGGTGCAGAAAATCACTCTTTTCAGGCCTGTTGTCTTCCTGTCACTTTTATTACGCTGCTGTTTTACATTTCTTTACAACTACAATTGTTATATATAAAACTGAACTGTATATCGACAATTCGTATAACTGCATTGCTTATATGTTAAAGGAAAGGCATTAAGGGATTGATATTTCACTTTGTTCAGACTTCATTCCCATCAGTACGTACTCGGTAGAGCCTGAGAAAATAAATATCAGATATTAAAATTCAAATTAATTCTTGCTTTGATTTGATAAGTTGTAAGTGTTATGTGTAATTATAAGTCATTGTTTTTTAGTTATTTTAGGCTAAAACCAAGTTTATGAATTTTGCTGCTGTGGTATGACGCAAGGAGCCACAAGAACGAGATATTAGTCTGAAATAGCTTACAAAAGGGTGCGAGAATCGTACGGCACACCAACATCTAACATTCTTTTTTAGAGCAAGCCCCCTAAATTTGATAAAGGATTGTACTTCAATGTGGCATTTTTTAAATGATATAAGGTTATTTATAACCTTTTGGGGTGCCTTCGGGGAAATCTATCGTAAACGCGTTATTTTCGGTAAAACTCCAGCAAACAGTACATCACCGAAAAGGTAATAAAATGAAGCTTTGCTAAGCACGCGGGAAGCTTCAAACTCAAAACCGTAGATGTTCATTTCGCTAAATTACCCGGCTTCGCATTATCACGCACAAGCAAGAAAACAACAACAACAACAACAAACTGTACTATGTCAATCAGCACTAGATATGCTAGCAAAGTGTGTCGGGCTTTAACGATCTTCCTATTGGTTTCTGAGAAAAAAGCTCTAAAGTTGACCAATGCGTATGTGATTTTTTTGTCAAAATAAAAATATTTCGAAAATATTTCGGCATATTTTCGAGCACCAATGTCCGACGATCATTTTGAACAAATTTGGTAAAAATTCTTGAAATTCACATACTGGCCAGAAATCAGCGTGTGTCTGGAAAACCCGAATAGCAAGTAGCTAATAGTCCCGAATAGCGTATAGCGTATAGCGAATAGCAAATAGTGCGAATAGTGGAAATAGTCTCGAATAGTACCAAGGTCCAAAGATCTGGAATTCCCTTCCTGTTACAATGACTTCATTGTCAAATTTTCCCAATTTTAAGAAAAAACTGCTAGAGTTTTAGTAAAATAATAACTGAACTGGCAAAGCCGGACACTGTTGCACTATTTATGTAACCGTATTGTTACGTACGAGGTGGCCTCAACTAAAAGCCTGATGGTTTCTAGAGGTCACCTCACCTCACATTAAAATATTTATAAATACTGTACATTAAGTAAAAAAGCAAATAAACAGAATGAATGAAAGAATAGTGGCAAATAAGGAAAGGGGCCGGAGGGGGAGAGGGCGGGGGGGGGGGGGGAGATGATAAAGACGAATGACAGAAATTTGGAACCCAGTACCTCGCATTCAACCTCGGAGCAACGTAGACACTGATCAGGACAAAAGGTATTTCTAAACGTAATTTCTTCTGTTTTCACCGCTGCATGTGCTTAGTCGAATCTATCAGCGTTCGCGGATAAACGCTATTGATCCACGTGATCAGTTTCAAGGAATCCAGATCAGTGCTGAACTAAAGCGCTGACTATTTACGACTATTCGTGACTATTCGCAACTATTCGCGACTGTTCGCGACTGTTCGCCACTATTCGAGACTATTCGAGACTTATTCGCACTATTCGTACTATTCGCTATTTGCGACTATACGCTATTCGCTATTCGGGTTTTCCACACACCCGAAATCAGCCAATTCTGTGAGAAGACAAACTTGCGGAATTAAGCCTCAAAATCGGTACAGATATTCATATCGTGTACGCAAGACGAAAGATCGGATCCGAGACCAAGCCAAAAGAAGAGACACCCCTATCGTGAATCAAGAATGCGTTGTGTAACATTTTAAGTGTAACCTGTGCGATGCAGATTATATTGACAACACATACTAATTCCTGTATCAACGTATTGAGGAACATAAGGAGTCTGCGATTAGGAAACACGTGATAGAGCAACACGGGAGGGACGCAAGTGACATAAATCATACATTTATGATCTTTCGGAAGAGCCAGAGCAAATTTGACAGCTTAATTTAAAAGATTATTCTTATAAAAGAACTAGTGCAAACCTTGCACAAGCAGTCAGACTCCATCTGACCAGAGTTGCTTTTATAGCACAGAGTATTTTATATTTATTAGATCATTTGTAGTTTTTAACATAGTCCTTCTGTCTTATTTATCCTTTTGTATTTTAGAGGTTTTATAACAAACGTTTTATAACGTTTAGTGTACATTTACATAATATTTGTATCGCTTTTCAAATCCTCATTGCCTAATTTTTCTCATATATGCAGAAATTTCAACCACTTTTTACACTCAAAAATCAGAGAGGTCCAAAGGTCGTTTTCTTTCTTTAGTGTTTACCCTAAAATATCTTACGGTAGCTTTTTAAAATTTTTCAAAATTCGACCCCGAAAAGGTTATCAGTAACCTTAAACACTAAAGACGCGAGCCCTTGATCATTCGCTCGTTCTTTAACCCGCTCGATCCCGTGTTCAATCAGATCAGGTTTTCTTTAGGTGGTTGTTATGTTACTGCCGAAAACGGACGAGTTTCCTATCTAGTAAGGTAGTCTCGACTTGCTTCACCTACAAAGGAAATTACTCACCATCAACACTGCGACCATTATCATCACCATCACCTCCTCCCGGGACCGCGACTAGAAAAACAAAGAAGATACAATGAAAAAACGAAACAAAAAATAAATAAATAAATAAATAAAAATAAAAGAAAATCAAGGACGGAGATTATCTCTTTTACACACAATGAAATTACTCACAATTAATTTAGCCAAGATCACCCTGGATGATACGCACTGACTTATTCTTTCTTTGAATGGCAGACCAAAGTCATAAAGAAAGCAACTTACCCTTTAGGTTCAGGTTCAGGTTCACGATCCTCACTGCCACTACCATCATCATCGTCCATATTACCGTCATCATCTCCAGGGCCTGGTACTAGAACGTAATCAAGATAGAATGAAAAAGACATTACGAAGAGCCGACATTTTCTCTCTTAGAAAACCAAACTTCGCTAGGGTGACAAAATTCCACTTTTTAAAAACACAAACATAAGACCTGAACGGTGCACAACAGGTTTTGGAAAAAAAATATTGCTCTTATCAGGAAGACGAGAGATAAAGCAAATCATTTGTCTTTTGGGGATCAAAAGAATGAGAAAATGATTTTCACGACAAAACAACACAGTTGTCGTCCTTCGAAGGTATTTCAAATAGAGGATTGCAAACTATTTTCTTAAAAGCTATCTTAGGTTTTTCTCTTAAGGTGGGTGTTATATTATTCCCGAGTACTGCTCCATTGCGCAAAAGAGCAGATTTTCCTCTTATATAAACTATTCTCGTCTTGCTTCACCCAATTAGACTTACCACCAGTGCCGCCGCCGCCGCCGCCGCCGCCACCGTTCCCTCCATAGCTTAGCACTAAAAATAAAGACAATACCAAGCGAAAAGCCTTGGTCAAGAGCTGAGTTTATATCCCATGACACGACACTGGGAGTAATCCAATTAATCTAGGATTAGTTTACACAAATCTTAACAGAAATACTGCCGATACTGTTATGTTTCATAATGGTAGCTTTTTTCGGCATCGAAAACCGATTGATTCAGGTGACGATATTGCTTTTGCGTTGTACGATTGAAAACACCTAGCAATTATCTCAATAACCACTTTCCGTCTTGAGAAACGAAATGTCTTTGAACAGAGCTTTTTACAATACTTTTACTTGGCAATTTTCATCTGATTTAATTTCTAATTGGAAAAGCCAAGCCCGGACTTTCAAATTTCCCTGGCGATTCAGCAATGACAACTTCCTCATGCACCGGGGTCTTGATCTAATTCTGTGCAAAGTTTTCCGTCGCGCGACTTCCTCATGGGAAATACCCAACAAAAATCAGTTCGATTGTCGCTCTAAGTTGAGGGTGAATAGAGAGAGTATTTCCTCGTGGACAACAAAATGCTTAGAATAACCTTTTATCACTGGAGGTAATTTGCTTAGTCCTACACTGCAGCATTTGTCTCAGAAAACTGCTATTCATTTGATCTAGTTTGACAAGTAACTTTTAAATCACGTTGTACTAGCAAAAGAGAGTATTATTAAATTTTTACTTTGAAAATCCAATTTGTAGGTATAGTCCATGGGCCACAACAAATTTTCTTACCAGTTTTAGGGACAAATTATGGCTTATGTCTTCTTGAAGAATGAACCAAAGTATTGAAAAAAAAAAAGAATTATAGCCATCTGCAATTTGTAGCTTTAGAGTTTGATTTTATAGTTCATTAAAAATATCAAAAATTACCCTCCGGGATTGAAAACTAAAAATATGCAGAAATTTCAAGGCATTTGATAGACAGGAAGAAAAACAAACACAATATGTTATTTTTCATATTTTTCCAGTGTTCAGTTCAAAAATGGGCTTCTTAACACCTTTTTTAATGGTATAATGATATGCTTGATTTGCTATGCATCATGGGTAACCAATATGGCGAGCAATTTAGAGATATCATTGTCAAAATGGGAGCGTTTCATACCGCCTGCACTTTGTTTGGAATAATCGGAAAGGGGCTCCAGGATGCTGGTTTGAGAGACCTATGTGTAGAGTCCCAAGGTGATTAACAGACGATTTCCTCACGGAGTGATAAGTTTTAATTTTTATTGGCGATGTTTTTCATTTGTTCTTTATATTTCTCACGCAATTACTCAATAACTTACCGCGGAAATAATCAACATCAACATACTATGCATAGTCTCTTGTCTACATTCAATAGATTTTTGCACGAATTAACGTCTCCATGTATGGAAGCTAGTTATATAGATAGCGCATTTTTGAAGAAGTCTTTACTCGACTGCCAAAAAAGAAGATATTGAAAATCAACAATATTGAATAGCTGTATGAAATTTCGAATGATTCAAGGTGTGATTAAAATTGTTAGATGAGAAATGGACAGGAGAATTGAGGAGAATTAGTATGATGCGTTTCGCGAAAGAAAAGACGTTACACAGGGCTGGGAATTCTGGAGTGACTGATATTACCTTCATAAGGGAAGAAAAAAAAGAAATCGTTATAACACGAGGTATTTGTATTTGTTCATCCGATCAAGTACGAACGCCGCAGAACAGGGCAGAACTTTGTTGAACTGACGAGACGCGGTGCTGTCCTTGTGGTATAGTGATTCCAATCCGAACACAGTATTTTTTTTTCTAAGATCTCTCAAAAGATAACAAAGAAAGACAAAAATTCGAAGCCCGAACTTGGAATTGAGACCCCAGAACCTGCAATCGTAAATGCCTAACTAAAGACCAGTTTCACCGGTCAAACTGTCCTTTATCACATGAGGCAATTCAGTGGATGAGCTAAGCCGAAGACGAAGAAGCCACCAGATCAAAAGTAGATACAAGAGAGTAGAATCACTCAGTATTGGCAGGGAAAATAAAGAACGAAACAAATAGGAAAGAAAATCAGAGCCCGAAATACAGGGATTTTATCACTGCATCACTGCTTCCATTGGTGATCGGACATAGAAGCGGTACTTTCTTTGTGGTAACGACTCCGACAAGGATCGTCAATAACTTCGTGAATGTTTTCAACGGTGTCACATTTTATCATGTGTTCCTTTACCTTTGCGTTTTGCACAATTTCTATTTCTTTTTTCTCCTTTATGGCTCGATATGGAAATAATATATGACCTAAGGATTAAAAGCTCAGTTCAGTGGCATCAAAATTCTCACTGTTTACAAACGATCCATTTTCCAAGTTGAGTGGCTCAAGCCAAATTGATTTTCGACAGTCGTCTAAAACGACAATTAGGGTGCAGTTAACTAACCTTTCTGCCATTGAATGATTCCCACCACTATAGCAAGGACAAGCCAAAATTTCATGTCGAACGCTGTTTACTTCCTTGTTAGCCAAAACCCGCGTAAAGACTTGGAGCACTGAAAAGTGTGGTAAGGCAAAGTGGATGTTGTGAATTTAAATGGTTTCTCAGCCAGTTATATCGGCGTTTTAAGAGGAATGTTCGTTATTTATAACTTGTTTCCGAGATACCGATACAAACATACTCACCCACCATACGTAAACTAGGAAACTCATTAAATGATCTTTATCCCTGAAACAATACACGTCAAAATGGTAAGCAAGCCATATCTGTTATGTGACAGATTTCGGAAAATGAAAGCAACTTTAACAATGTACCAATCTACTAGCTGGCTAGAGGGAACTCACTAATTGTGACAAAGACAAAATACATAACCAAACACATTAAAAATCGACTAAGTAAGTAAATGAAAATTTTGCTGAACAATATTGACTACATTAAGTCAAAATATTTATGGCAATGAATTGATATTACAATTGAGTATAGTCGAGAAATTTTGTAATTTACGATCATTTAAGTGTCTGCTGCTATCAGCCGGCAAAGTTGTAGTGGCCCAGAATATGTTAAGCACGTCTGACGTCTGACATGGTAAACATATTTTGAAGATTAATCTATATCTAAAAAAGGCTGACTTCCACCCGTTGTAACTAGACGGTAACTCACTAAAAAGATTAATAATGGTTGTTTGTTGTAACTTAATCTACACTTTGTAAACAGTAAACAAAAAGCAGTGAAGAGTGTGGTAGGAGCAAGCTGGATGTTGTGTATTATATGGTTTCTTACCGCTAACGCTATATCATCTTTTTAATAAGAAACTTCGTTATTTTTAGCCTTATTCTGTGATGGTAACATGCTCATGGAAACTTACTCACCCACCGTACGTCAACTATGATCCTTACCCCTGTAACAATACAAGCCAAAATGGTAGGCAACCAAAACCTTTTATGTGATAGATTTCGGAAAATTTTTAAACAACAACAAAGAGAGCCACAAAAACTTTATTAATGTACCAATCTACCAACTGGCTACAGGGAGCCTACTAACTGGGGACACTAAATTTCATGCATAGCTATTTACATTGAAAATTGATTAAATAGTAAATTAAAATTTCGCTGAATAATACTGACTACATTAAGTAGAAGTATTTATAGCATGCAATTGATATTATAATTAAGTATCGTCAAGAGATTTTGTAATTTAAGATCATTTAAGAGGCCCTGCGCCTAAGAAACGAGCGATGATTTCCGGCTAAAAAATAAAATCGGCCGATTTTTATCTCCCAAGCAGAGGTTACCGAATACTATTTAAAAATGAATTTCTTTTGTTTCAGTTTCGCTTTAAACCAAAAATATCGAGCCACAAACTTTTTCCGTCTGATAGCAGCAAAATCTGGCCGAAAATAAACCCCCGCAAAAAAACTGTTCAGAAATTACTATCGCCACGCAAAATAATGAGAAAACTACACAGTGTTGAAGAAAAAGGCGTTTTAATGCAATATCATTTGTTAAACATCAAAAAACTGCCGAAGCGATTAAAAAAATAAAGTTTCAAATAATGCATACTAAATTAGATGGAGCGTTGGAGCTGATTTTAAAATAATTATTTCTCAAAAGTTCAATGCTTTTGAAAGCAATCACAGTGATGAATCAGACATTGGAGGGATATACATCACGTTGCTGGAAAAACATTTTTCGGCCAAAGTATATTGACTTAGTACAAAGCGTTCAAAGTTACCGTGTTTACCGTTATCCTGCTACTTCGGCATAAATTGGAAAATTAACTGCGATGATCATTCTTCACTCTCATCTACAACCGCAGTTCATATATGAATTATTTCATATGAACTTCACATCTTTATACACATTGTTCTGATATCCCGGGCTGGGTCAGCGTGCAAAAACAAATTACAAAGTTAATCAAAGTTTTAATTTCGCTCTTATGATTGATTTTTTTTCCAGTATTATCGTGCATTCTAGTGTTGATCGGCTATCCAGGGTCAAGTTTGGCATTGGCAAGTCAACTGTTGCCAATGGCAATGTCAATAAAACCTGTATTTGGACACACACCTGATGGTGCGTCAAGTACGTGACAATTAGGTGAGTAGAAACAATAACCATTTTATCGATTTTTCAGTATTATTTTTTTTTTCTTTTTCATCCAGCAACTGATCGAAGATGTTGGGATAGGACCAAAAAATCACGCGAGTAATTTTATTCGCAAAGGAGCATATACAATACCAAAACCTTTTTCAAAAACCAAATCCTAATCCTGTGAGGAGACATCCAGGAAGCATTCACATTTTAACAAGCGAAATTTCGCGATGATAGATGCTTAAAGGCTTGCACGTGTTTGGAAAACAACAAAATAAATGGACCTTAAAAGGTAGATGTTTAGAAAGACTGTGAGAATAATTATTTCTTAGCAGGTTTGCCGCGAGTGCTAAAGTGTTTGGAAGAAACTATCGAACTTATATGAGCGAAACGAACAATTTTTAATGAGCCAAAGAGCTATTGAAAATAGGACAAACATCGGCACCATTATATAATATTGTAATTTCATTTTTAAACTCGTGGATACGCGAAGCGTAGAAACGTGTTTGTTGCGGGAACTCCGATATGCAAATGTGTCACTCACTCACTCACTCACTCACTCACTCACTCACTCACTCACTCACTCACTCACTCACTCAGATGTAGACACTGCTCGTAATCAGTCGGCCCGGACGAGAGTGCCCGAGTCCGACGCCATGTTGGAATAGTAACCGCGCCCGACGCCATATTGGAATAGTAACCGAACCCGACGCCATATTGGGATAGTAACCGTGCGGTCGATGCGAACCTACTACTCAATGCGTGCATCGTGCCAGCCCGAATATTGATGATTTTGTAGCTTTTACACGACCATTAATATTAGGTGTTTCGCTAAATTGAAGTGAAATTGACTTCGAATGTTCCAGTTAGTACTATGGCCAACTTGAAGGCTGAATTTCAGGACCATTTGAGTTGTCCAGGCGTTCAAAATGACCGGGAGATGTGCATTTGTTTGCTGGAAAGTGACCTGAAAGGCTAATGTGGTAAGCTTTGATGAGAATGTGTCTTATTCCTCAACCTTAATGAGCTTATATGAGCGAAACGAACAACTTTTAATGAACGAAACAGCTGTTGAATACAAGACAAACATCGGCACCATTGTATAATGTTGTAATTTCATTTTTATAGTTTAGTAACATCTAGACCTGAGGCCGGCCGAAATATTATTTTAACTCTACGACGTTGTGTCAAACTTGCAGTAGTGGCGTATTATCGTTTTACTTTTCAAGTTTGGCTGATTAGATCTGCTGTGAGATCCAACGTTAAATCAAATAGGACCTTCGTTCACCGCTTTGCAGTTTAAACACTTAAGTTTTTCATGTTGAGTTGTCCATGTTCAGCCGGCATCGAGTTAAGTGTTTCCTGACTGAAAAGATGACAAAGGGAAAGAAACCCCCTGTGAGCTTGTCCCCAATTATTAGTTAATACTAAATACATTGACACTTCAATAAAGCTGTTATTATTATTTTTGGAACACATATTTATGGTCGACAGATTTGTCGGATCAACAATGAAAATGCTTGCAAAAGAGTGTACTTATTTTGATGTATTTTACGTGCAATATATATAGAGACAAGCGCTTCCACATTGGAAAAGAAGTGCTGTCTCATAAGAAACCTTACCTATAACCTTGAATGAAATGCAATGAAAAACGTTTGTGAGCTCGTACGACTTGAAGACATGCAAAATTTTCTAGCAGGCAGATCAACATCAAGATCTGGGTGTGAGGGAAGGGGAGAAGGGGGGAGAGTACTCTATGATTTGTTGGGCAGGAGTGTCCTCTGTGACCCAAGAACCCTTAGCCTTTACCACTCCATGTTCTGCTGCAATTTTGCCACCCTAGCTATTCTGGACGTATGTCTTTGTGATATGTGTGCAAAAAAAAAAAGCCAACGAAAAACGCCTACACTTTTGTGAGTTAAGTGCGACCTTGCATGGTACAAACCCGGCTTGTTTTAACAGCATTTAATAATACACCAGTAATTGCAAGTTCACTTATATGTTTCATCTCTAGATCACCTAATCCACGAGTTTGGCCATAGGTCTCCTTTGATTATAATTTAGTAACATCTAAACCTGAAGATGGCTTTTCTGGCCAGCCGAAATATTGTTTTAAATATACGACGTTGTGTCAGCCTTGCAGTAGTCTTTGTCTTATTGTATTGTCTTAAGTTGCCTACGTTCAACCGACATCGAGTTAAGTTTAGATTAAAGTTATTTTGGTGTTTCGATATCTAATCTTAATCACGATAGAGTTTTACGATTTTATAACCCCATTTCGTCTTCAGTGCATGTAAGTTTCGATTGAGAAAATATATGAAACACTGAAGACCGTGTGTAACTACATTTCCAGACACCTCGAAGTTCGCCAAAAATATTCCGCTGCGCGTGGTATTTTAGACTCTCTTCTCACTGTTTGGAAATGCAGTAAAACAAGGTCTTTTGTGTTTGATGTATTACATAATACATGGAGGTGATATTTTCATTTTGAATTTGAGTGATTTATACTCTATAAAACAACAGATATCGCTTGCTGACCATTTTGACGTGTATTGTTTCAGAGATAAAAATCACTTAGTAAGTTTCCAAGTTTACATATGGTGGGTGAGTATGTTTGCATCGGTATCTCGGAAACAGCTTATAAATAACGAACATTCCACTCAAAACACCGATATAACTGGCTGAGAAACCATTTAAATTCACAACATCCACTTTGCCTTACCACACTTTTCAGTGCTCCAAGTCTTTACGCGGGTTTTGGCTAACAAGGAAGTAAACAGCGTTCGACATGAAATTTTGGCTTGTTCTTGCTATAGTGATGGGAGTCATCCAATGTCAGAAAGGTTAGTTAACTGTACCTTGGATCGTTTCAGACGACTGCCAGAAACGCATCAGTCTTAGAAAATTTCGTCAGCAAATCTTATAGTAATGGTCTTTTGCTTACACACCTTGATTTAGAAGACACTGGTCGAACTAAATCAAGTGTATGGCAAGGAACGACAGGATATTTTTTATATTTGTCCCTTCTGGCAGTCTACTGAGAAATACATGAGAACAATAACTGATCGAAACAAATTTTGTCGTTTAGATTTAAGCAAAAAATCTCCAGTGAGAAAAGGTTGTTCTAAGTATTTTCTTTGCAAGCACGAAAACTCTTTTCATTCAATTTCAAACAGAACGGCAATCGCACTGGTTTATTTTAGTATATATGCCATGAGAAAGTCGCTCAAGGAGAATTGGATCAAGGCCCCTATGCATATTGAGATTGCCATTGCGGGATCGCCAGGAAAATTTGAAAGTCCTGGCCTCGCTTTTCAGATTATATATTAAATCGGATGGAAAATTGCCAAGTAAAATAAAACTCTTGTAAAAAGTTCTGTTCAAAGTCATTTCGTTTCTCAAGACGGAAAGTGGTTATTCAGACAGTTGCTGGGTGTTTTCTACCATGCAACGCAGAAGCAATATCGTCAACTGAATCAATCGGTTCTCGATGCCGAAAAAAGCCACTATTATGAAACCTTACAAGATCGGCAATAGTTTCTGTTAGGATTTGTGTAAACTAATCCTAGATTAATTGGGTTACTCTCAATGTCGTGCTAGACGATATAATCTCTGCTCTTGATCAGGGCTTTCCCTATTGTGTCGTCTTTATCTTTAGCGCTAAGTTCTGCGGCGGTGACGGCGGCAGTGATGGAGGTGCTGGTGGTGTCCAAGGTGGCGGAGGGGGTGGTGGAGGCGGAGGAGATGGCGGCCCCGGTGGTAGTCCTACCTTTGGTAAGTCTCATTAGGGAAAGTAAGAACGAGAATAGTTTATTAAATACAAAACCGTCCCTTTTAGACAATGGAACAGTAGTCTTGAATAACATAACACTCACCTTGAAAGGAAAATCTAATATATACAGACTTAGCCAATGCCAATAAGTCAACCTGAAAGTGGCTCAAAACAGATTCCAGCGTTTATATTTTGATGGGTCGTTATAACCACTCTTTATCATTTAAGGCTACAATCATGGTATCAAAAAACTTCCCAATCATTGGTGAACACGATGTTATCATTTTTGTGCTGCAATAGGTTGCCATAGCAATAGTATGACCTGCTAGAAACAACCTTAATACAGCTTTAGGGTCTTATAATTAAAAAACGGCACGGTTAATTTTTTTTTTTTTTATTATCTAATTTTAATAAGCATGATAAGACGCAGCTTTTAATTAACTTTGTTGCCATTACATGCCGTGAACATCATTCTCTCATTTTTCTGATCCCTACAAAAATATTTTGTTTTTCAATCTATCGTTATTATATTTAATTCCAGGCCCAGGAGGTGATGGCGGTAACATGGACGATGGCGGTGACAATGACGATGACGATGATGGCAGCGGCAGTGTGGATCCAGATCCTGAAGGGTACATTACTTGTTTTATGACTGTTCAAATATGTTCAAGTTCAACGCGTACCATTTACGTCTTGTTTTCTTAGGTAAGCTGTATGTTGTATTTTCTTTATTTTTTTAGTCGCCAACCGGGGGGGCGAAAGTGATGGTGATGATGATGATGGTTGGTGGTGGTGCTGGGAAGATTTGGTAAGCAAGTTTCTTGTATAATAAAGTGAAGCAAGGCTTACTAGATGGGAAAACCGTCCTTTATCGGCCAACTCTGGAGTAACATAACAACCACCTTCAGAAAACAACCTTATCTGATTGAACACTGGTACGAGTGAGTGAAAGAACGAGCGAACAAATGAATAAACCAGGTCGCGTCTTTAGTGTTTAAATGACTTCAAAAATGCCAAATTGCAGTACAATCGTATATTAAATCAGGGGGGAGGGAGAATAAGGTTAAGAATGTTGGGTGTTGCTATGCCGCACGATTCTCAAAGCTCTTCAAGTGCGCGTTATCTGGCTATTTCAGATCAAAATGCACGATTTTTCACACTTTCCCATCCACATTTGTGGGTAATTATTATAGGTTACTCATTCGATGTTGCGGGCTTGAGCATTATGGCAGTAATATTTTCGTACTACAAAATCTATAAACTCGATAAAACAATAATGTGAAAACATGTACAACGTAATAAATCAAAACAAAAAATAATCAGCATCTGAATTCTAATGTCTGATGTTTATTTTCTTCAGGTTCTGGCGTCTACATACTGATGGAAATGAAGTCTGAGCAAAGTGAAATATCAAGCCCTTAATGCCTTACCTTTTACGTATAAGCAATCAGCTATTAGAATGGCCGATATGCAGTTCAGTTTTCATAAAATAATCGTAGTCTTAGAGAAATGTAAAACAGCAGCGTAATAATAATGACCGGAAGACTACAGGCCTGGAATCACTTTGTTTCTATACCTTTTGCCAAATTTCCTTGTTCTAAAAGCGACAGAAAAATAGCAAAATATGTAAAACACATGTACAAGTATATAAATATTGATATCGGGAGAAAAAGAAACCATTAATTAAAGGTCTGTAAAAGAGTCATGGGACCCCATACAAGATAGACGACCTAAATATTTCGAAATAAAAAAAAGCCTATAAAAAAACATGAACAACATGGACACATCACTAAAAACTAAATCAGACTCTCTCAAACCTTTCTTAACATTGGCGATAGCAGTAACCTGTCGAACCGATAAGGGTAGAGAAGTCCCCATATCTACGATTCTATTAAAATAGCTAAATTTAAATAAGTTTTTCTTGCATCATTCTTCTTCGAATCGGCCCGTCCCACCGACTCACAGTCAAACATTATTTTCATTAACGATGAAATACGATCCTCATGAACAGCTTTGCAATTCATCACATTTACTTGTTGGCCTGTAGTAGTTTGAGAGGCTTTCAGTGTCATGCAAAAAGCATTGCAAGTTTACTAATTGGAATGTGCAAACATAGTTCAGCACATTTGAATCTCTGCATCTGCAGTGTGAGCTTAATTCGCTCTGGTGCGGTCTGTGAGACGGGTGAAAATAGATGTGCTGGCTCAGCTAGTTTCTTTTGTTTTGCCTTGTGACTGAGTTCAGATTTCTGTGAATACTGATGACAACTACAGCACTGTTCACCATGTCCAAACAAAACTGCACAACCACGAGTTCTCCAATATTCTTGATGTGGAAATGAACTGCCATCATCATCATCATCATTGACAAAAAAAAGGATCAACAGACTTTGGAATTGCGTGATGCGCGATTGCACGATACTGCTTTACAATTTGGGTGGTTTCACCCCCAGGACAAATAGACAGTGTGCTGATACTCTTTACAAGGTCAGACGCAGTAATGTTAGTAATTGATCTCAAGTTTGTAGTGTACAGTTCATGGTCTTCTGGTAGGAGCCATCCATATACATAAATAGTGAATCCTAGACTATCATCAATCATAATCTCAATTTCTGGAAGCGTAACTTGGGAATTTTTCTTCTTTAAAACTAGTCTGTCCTCCAGTTCCTGGACTATCCAACCGTCCAACGTTTTGAGTGTTTTTACTCTTTTACAGAGGTCGTTGAAGCTTTGGTAATACTTCTTGGAGCTCTCTGTTACTGGGTTGTCATTTACCACGGATCTCGAAGGACGTGCATATGGTTTTGTCGCATCATGACTTCTCTACGGCATGTTCAACGTCAGCAAGGCTCCAATTTTGGTTTCTTTTTCACCATCTTTTCCGAATGAACTGAAATAAAAGTAAAAAAGATATTTTAAAACCATAATCAGAGTAGCACTGGAAAAGTTGAAAATTTACATTGACATGTCAATTTTAATTTACAGTATGTAAATCTTGATTTACATTCTTTGTAAATTAAAATTTACATGTTAGGGTTTTGTAAAATAAAATTACAGGAAATTTACAGCTTTTAGTACAGCATGTAAATGTTCTGTAAATAGTGATTTACATTGTCTTTGTCGACAATGATCATTTGAAGAACATGTAAAAACCTGTAAAATATTTTACGCACTTTTACAGTATCTGCCTTTGTAAAAAACATGTAAATTGCTTTGCTAAACCATGTGAGGAACGTGTAAATAATTCAAGCGAATGCTGTAAAAAGTCTGGAAATGTTATGTTTGTAACCCTGTAAAAACCATGTAAATGAAAAAAGGGGGCCTGTAAGAAACATGTAAAAACCATGTAAATGAAAAAAGGGGGGCTGTAAGAAACATGTAAGAACCATGTAAATGAAAAAAGGGGGCCTGTAATAAACATGTAAAAACCATGTAAATGAAAAAGGGGGGCTGTAAGAAAGATGTAAAAACCATGTAAATGAAAAAAGGGGGCCTGTAAGAAACATGTAAAAAGCATGTAAATGAAAAAAAGGGGGCCTGTAAGAAACATATAAAAACCATGTAAATGAAAAAAGGGGGCCTGTAAGAAACATGTAAAAACAATGTAAATGAAAGAAAGGGAGCCTGTAAGAAACATGTAAAAACCATGTAAATGGAAAACCTAGAAGTTGCACGGGTGCGACACCGCACTAATTAAGCTGTCTTCTTGTGAACTTTCCGCGCATCCACAACGACAAAATAAAACTAGAATTGTTACTGCACATGCAGGCGTCCCAAGCTTACGTCTCTAGAAAAGAGAAAAATTAATTCTCGGACACGTACGTATTTATTCATGAAGGACCATGAAAGCGTCACGTGTTGTGTGAGTTCAAGACGGAAAGAGCCCTGGTGACCGAGCTTGAACTGACGCGGAGTTAGGTTAGGCAAGGAACCATAAGGGACACCTAACGACCGTTTCCTCTCGAATACTTTTAAACGCTGTTTTAGGCTATCTGGTGTACTTTCAAAGCTCTGTAGGTTAATTTTAGGCTGCGCCAAAAAAAATTTATCTGTTCGGTTTTTCTAGAGGAGCTTGAATATTCTCGAACTTATTAGGGCTTTTTTGTCCATTTCCCGAAAACGTTAGGTCTTATCGCCTTTCCGAAAATGATAGCTGACTTTTTTTCGGTACCCAAAATGACATTTTTAACAATCCAAAAACAACAAACATTAAATTTCTCATATCGCGAAAGTTCGAGGTCACAGTTGTGCCCCTGAACCGCTGAGAATGAACGAAATATCATCGATTTAGAGCGTTAAATATTCCGAAACATGAACATTCTACAAGTAAGATTAATACAACTAAGTCTGCCCTTGCATGTTCACTGTTTCTTTGTTTGTTTGTTTGTTTGTTTTGTTTTTTTTGGTGATTTCTACCGTTTTGTGCTTTCATTGCCATCACTGTTATCCCAGTCCCTTTATATATATGGGTTATTGACCAAGCATGAGGTCAAGATGGCTGGATATTGGCCAAGTTCTTTTTTTTGCGTTTTTATGGACCGAGACGAAGTCGAGGTCCATAAACACGCAAAAAAAGAACGAGGCCAATATCCAGCCATCTTGACCGAACAAGCTTGGTCAATAAAGGATTTATTATATGGGATAAAACACCAAAAAATGATCCGTGTACGTGTTTATTTTCAAGGACTGAAAAGGAAGCCCGTTACATGCAAAAATCAATGGCGCGTTCTCCTTTATCCTAATTGGCTGAATGCAGAAATACAATCATTTGATTGGTTTACATTTTTGACGAGTAAATGTCTAACTGCTGAATCAGAATAAACGAATGTACGAAACCGCTCGAGGCAAATTCGAAAAGGTTTTTTTACCTCAAAAATGTCTAAAATGGCTTAAATTTTCAGCACTTAAACTCCAAAGAATGTTAAACCATTAGAGCAAGACAGTTCATTTCATCCGGCCGTCGCTTTCGCCGATCCTTGGGCGCTTCGAAGAACTGTCGCTTGGCTCTGTGGTGCAAAGCTGCCCCGACGTAAGCTGGATGTTGAAAGTACAGTTGTTAAAGCTTCCAATCGTTGCTCCTGAGAAAACACCCGATCCCATCTGGACTGGATTAAAGGTGGCAGACTCAACACTGGTAACAGAAGTGGTGGGACGAGTTGTGGTTTCTGTGCGAGTGGAGATGCTAGAAAGCTGGTTGCTGCTGGAACGGCTCAGCGCAAGGGACATTCGCCGTTGATGTTCATGCGAGGCCGATTTGTAAGCGTCGAGACTTTTCAGACTGCGATGGCCACTTAACTGTGCCACAAAATTATCTGGGACGTCTGCATCGAGGAGACGTGAAATGCAGGTCTTTCTCAGCGAGTGGTTGGTTACTCTGCCCTGTAAACCAGCATTTTTCGCAGCGGTGGGGAGAAATTTGCCGATTTCGTTTTTACCAAGCGGACTTCGCATATACCACACGTCGTCATCTGGTTTTCGCTGATGTTTGACTGCGAGGTAAAAGGGTGAATCTGGCTTGTTCATCTCCAAAGGACGACGGCGAGCAAATTCTTTGAAGAATTTAACCGGGCAATGCTCGTTGCCGGTTGCTTGCGCAGTAGGGTGGAAAGCACGAACACTGTATGGCTTGTCTTGGCCTTGACGTGTTTTGGACCCTCGCTCATATCTCCACACAAGAATCTCATTCTCCGTTTCTGGGTCTTTCTCCAAAGTGACGTCTCCCCACTTTAATCGGCGGCTTTCGTCTCGAGCTCTGAACCCAAAGTGAAGGGCAATTATCCACCACAAGGTACGCTGCAAGGCTGTCGGATTGGAGGTCCCAAATTCACCACACTCGAAAAGCTTGTCTTCCTCGGCCTCGGTCAGCTCACGGGCAGCTTGTGGTCTGTTCCCCTTGCCATGTTCCACAACAAGCTGACGGCGCTTGGCACTTAACACTTCTCTGGAGAGTTTGAAGTTGTCTCCGTCAATAATATTTACATTTGAACCTCTTTCGTTCAAGGCGCGTTGGAGACTACGTTGAAAGGAAGTCAAACTGACAGGCTCGTACTCTGTGCCGTCCAATTTCTTTGCGGTTTTGAAAAATTTGCACAACAGCAAATTCAGTTCTTCCTGAGGTATGTCACACAGTTCCCTATTCTCGTTTTCTTGTAAACAAAACCGCTTCCATACCTTCATGTCACTTTGTGTTTTTAGTTTTGTGTTTGCCGGTTTTTGTTGCAAAATAAATTCATGAAACTCGTCAACATTTTTGTTTTCTTTGTTTTCTTTCTCGTTGACGCATTCAGTTTTCTCGTTTTCCAGCCCCATCGATACACAAACCACAGGAAATCTTTAACTGTCACGGAAAAGATTTTTCAGGGAAAAACTAAGAAAGAAAATTTTGGTAAACCGGCTTTCGCCTCGGATGAATTTTCCTTGCGGGACAAAGCCCTTATCCCGAGCGGGCAAGATAGCTCCATCTTGCCCGCTCGGGTAGCCAATCACAGCGCGAGATTCGGTTCATCTTGCCCGCTCACGGAGCTAGTCATATAATAAAAGAGCATACCAACCTTGTGAGTGCCCGATCTCCAACAAGCAGGAATCAGCGGTCTTCATGTTAGGTAACCAGGTTCTCTCGGTTCTCCCGCCATGTTTGGCAGTTCGTTGGAACGTGCATCGAACTCGAGCTCTGCTTTAGCGGGCCAAAATCCACTCTACCTTCGCTTCGTCACCGTGCACGGTTTCAAGGCAAAGTTTACCGTTACCCAGAAGCTGAAGATAGCGATTACAGGCAACAGAAACAACAGGTAAGCAAGTTTTGCATAAATTGAACGAGCAGAGTAAAGTAACGTCAAGATAGGTATACATTTCGTTTTGCCTTTGGTTGTGAATGTGTCATTATCAAGGAGAAGTTACATTGCTTGTGGAATCGACTTTGGTGATGTTTACCTGCCGTGCATAAAGAGCTTTATTATCTGTTGTTATCTGTTCTCGATAACTGAGCATGAGCATGCGACATTTGTTATTGGCTTATATGCACCTCATGATTCTTTCTGATGCATGCTCTTGCAAGGTTATTTTGCCCTCTGATGTGAATGCTAGTAAGCTAAAATGTAATGTGCCATCGTCAGCAGAGAAATTTCTCTTATGCTAGAGTAAGTATTCTGAAGTTACTCAAGTGTCTACAGTTGTACCTACATGCAAGTTACAATATGCTGTTATACACAACTGTACATGGACAGTGCACCCACTGGTGCTGATACTGTAGTAAGTTAAATGTTGTGGTATTTTCTTTCACAAAAAAAACACTACGATACTTTATAAAGAGGTATACATGTACCTCAAACTGTCGTGAAAACTACACAGGACTTGAAAAAAAGGAAGAGTAATTTGCCCAGGCAGGAAAGTCTACTTGTCTTGGACGACACAGTATAGTCAATCGATTATTTCATAACAATCAATAGAAATTAGTCAATGATATCAGAAATTAATAAAAGGATTTATCATGAGTAATCGATTGTGATCAAATTTTCAATTATCAATTTTGCTGATACTAGCTTATATTTTAAACAACATTTAATAAGAAAGAAATGAACAAAAGATTTAAAGTGAAATATGAAATCATGAATACAATTGCATAAAAACATAACATTGTATCTCGTAAACAGAATATTTTGCTGGCATACATGTATCAGGGACTATGTTTTGGGGGTTTTTGGTAGTGCCTTTGAAATCTACATAAAAAAGTTACAATCAAACATTGTGTTGAGGGACATAATTTTTCTACAATTTAGGTGAACCAACTTTCAATTGATTCTCTAATGACTGATAAATTTGGTAAAATCAAATTGATAACTTGAAACTTTTCTAGCATGTGAGTATGAATTTCTTTCAGTTGATCGATAGCACTGATAACACTTACATTAATTTCAATTTGTTGATTTATATCAATTTATGGATTGATTTCGATCGATTGCCGTACCCTGGGATGACCAGAGAGCACTTTAGAGCCCTGTCACAGGCGTGTGTCACTGATGTTTTTACCACATTTTGATGTCTTCTGCAACCTATTACTGAACAGATGCACGACAACATAGAATGTATCTGCTTTGTAATACATAACAAAGAAACAAAAACAAACTTTTATGACATCATCTGTACCTTTGTCCACCAACAGAGCATAAGTGCGTGTAAGAAACAATCAAATTGTGCCTGCAAATAACTTGACTTATTATTTAAACATTGTTTGATAGGAGTTTGATTTATTGTGCATGAGTATTACAATGTAGGAGATAGTGAACATTGAATACTTACTGCCACAGATTTTGAGTTTAGTTCTTCTAAATCCTCTGACATTCAGTGCCTTCCAATCAGAGAGGCAAATTTTTTGTCACACAGTAGCTACAGATGTAGATGTAAGATCTGTTTGATTGATGAATATTCAGGGCTCAAAATAATGGCCGGTCAACGGGCAATGTCTGGCCAGAATGGTGACTTGACCAGCCAAAAACTTCACTCCCCGGTCGTGTTGACCAGTCATGCCATGTTGAGATGGTCACGTTGTTCATTCTTGAATAAACAATCAAATCCCCAACTGTAAATCTGAGAGTTTTTATCTCTTTTTTATTATGACCTCTAACGAAAACATACACCAATGCATACATGTATCTGTTCGAACGGCTAAAGACCATTCGCTTGCTGTTTGTCATGCGTTCAAGATCGATAGGAATGCCATTCGAGTGACTGGGGTTAAATCCGTTCAGAAAAATATTAAGTCAATCTTTAAATGGTCTAGCAGTGACTGGAACAAACAAACTATATTTGTGGGTTTAATTTGGCTCACATTACGTGTACTTGATTTTTTCGTAAATATCTTGACCAGTCAGAAATGAGACGTGACCGAGCTAAAATTACTTTGGCCGGTCATCATGACCGGCTACAGTCCGATTTCAAATGTCACAGTATAAATTGGAATGATAAGAAACAAAATAATAACTCCAGTGTAAAATTCGCTGATTGATATCATACACAGAATTTGCTGATTCATACTCAAACATAACTTATCTTATTTAACGAAATGTTTTATGTTACTTGTAGGATGAAGTAAAATTGAGAGTGGTCAATACATGCATACTCCTTGGCATTGATGCTTGATCAGGAACAAATCAGCCACTGAGAAGTCTACAGTACCTATGACTCTATAAGGGGTCCAAGGTGCATTTCTTGAAGGCCCTGGAAACAATTCGGGCCCACAAAGCCTTCTTTAATTGAGCTGTATCTAAAAACTAAGAGCTGTATATGCCTGAAACTTCTTGTGTGAAGGAAACCTCTCTTCATATTGAGAATAAGCGAATAAAACAGCTCTGTAAGCATAAGATTTCAGATTTTGGTATGGCTTTCTGGGTGCGAAAACTTTTTGGGACCTTTGAGAAATGGGCCCCTGGTGCATTACAGTCTAACATGGTGACCTTCAACACTTTCTGGCATAAATTCAACCACATTATTTTTAATGCTTTGAAGTATCACCTACACTGTACCTGTGTTGGTGAATTAGCATTAAATTTGAATATCTTAGATTGCTAGATTGATACTTATTGTTCAATACAGCAGCTATAAGATTTCATCATAAAAAGCAAAGGCTATGTTTACATACATGTAGTACCAGAACAATAATTTATTAACTTATGATTTGTTATGGGAACTATGGTACTAGATAGGCCTTTCAATTTCAACAGGTCCCTATGAATTTTTTTTTTTTTACATACAGTTTTTTTATCACAAAAAGAAAAAGTAAAATTTTGAATATTGTTTACAGTGAATGTTTTGTCAGGGGTCCAAAATGTTTGTCCTGTTTGGATTCCGTACAGTTTTGGAAAAAGAAGGAAACTGTGACTTTGTAAACATAGCCTAAAAGATGTCAGAAGCCTTGTTTTATGTTATGCAATGTCGTATTCCTTTGGCATGAATGTTTTTATGATGAATTTAAAATGTCAATCTCTATCTTGTGGTAAATGTTTTTTCTCCCTATTTTCTATTATTTCAAAAGAACAATTCACTCTATGAAAAAAGTTGATCAATATTTCACACTTACATTGCAGTAATTTTCATAATAAGGTAAAGGTAAAGTCTGCATATGAGCCATGTGGCCCAACAGACTGGAGCTTATCCTGCTTTCTGTAGCAGGAAGCGACTAGGACTATTTCTACTCCCCCTGGATGAGATGCCAGTCCATTGTAGGGTTACCCCACCATTAAATTCGCTGGTACCCACTTATACACCTGGGTGGATAGGCACTGAGAGTAAAGTGTGTTGCCCAGCAACACAACAGAATGTACCCGCCTAGGGCTTGAACCCGGACCGCTCGATCAGGAGTTGAGCGCACTACATGTAACTACAAGGCCATCGTGCCTCCCACATTTTTCATAATAATTATTAAGGCTAATTTAATCCTGCATTAATTACTTAGTAAGAAAAAACCAGTTTATTCATTCATTTTATGACAAAGGTATTATCATTATGTTACATTTGACTTTGTGAATTTAGTACATATTTAAGACAGGTATCCATTTGCAAAGAATTTTAATTTAGTAATACGCCTAAATTGCAAAATTTTCACTAGTTGTAGCTGACAACAGTATAGTTCTTAATCATTTTATTACTTATGAATTAAATAGAGCTGAATATGACATGGTTTTGTACAATCTTGAAAAGGTCTTGAATTTTAGTAGTCTTCTTGAAAAGTGCTTGAATTCGGTTAAAGGAGCTCAGTCATGGTATTTTAAAATATTTTGGCCATGCACAAAATTACATTTAAGTCGTCTTGTTATGGATAGAAAGAAAAGAAAACGTTTTATTTGTTCCAATGTGTACATTGTAAACCTTATTCATGGCATATAAAAACTATTTGAATTTTACTGAGTTTGTTCTGATTGCAATAAATTTCTGATTCTGTATAAATTTGCATGTTTTCTACTACTATAATTAAGGTCAACATATTTGATTACAATAAAACAGTACATTCCATGCATTTTTCTTCAAGTTATTATTTACATGTTATTTATCGTACAGGGTTTCTGCCTCCCTTTTTCGATTTACATGTTATTTACAGGCTCCCTTTTTACATTTCCAGGTTATTTACAGGCTCCCTTTGTCAATTTCCAGGTTATTTACAGGTTCCCTTTTTCGATTTACATGTTATTTGCAGGCTCTC
This sequence comes from Orbicella franksi, assembly GCF_964199315.1. Classification (NCBI taxonomy): domain Eukaryota; kingdom Metazoa; phylum Cnidaria; class Anthozoa; order Scleractinia; family Merulinidae; genus Orbicella; species Orbicella franksi. Next base: position 8,480,026 of record NC_138145.1, on the reverse strand, counting down.
TTTTTCAATTTACAGGTTATTTACAGGCTCCCCTTTTCAATTTCCATGTTATTTGCAGGTTCCCTTTTTCGATTTCCATGTTATTTACAGGCTCTCTTTTTCCATTTACATGCAATTTACAGGCTCCCTTTTTCGATTTGCAAGTTATTTACAGGCTCCCTTTTTCGACTTACATGTTATTTAGAGGCTCCCTTTTTCGATTTCCATGTTATTTACAGGCTCTCTTTTTCGATTTACATGTTATTTACAGGCTCCCTTTTTCCATTTACATATTATTTACAGGCTCCCTTTTTCCATTTACATGTTATTTACAGGCTCCCTTTTTCCATTTACATGTTATTTACAGGCTCCCTTTTTCGATTTACATGTTCTTTATGGGCTCCTTTTTTGTTTTCCATGTTATTTACAGACTCCCTTTTTCGATTTACACGTCATTTACAGGCTCCCTTTTTCGATTTACATGTTATTTACAGGCTCCCTTTTTTGATTTACACGTTATTTACAGGCTCCTGTTTTCATTTTCCATGTTACTTACAGCCTCCCTTTTTTTATTTACATGTTGTTTACAGCCTCCCCTTTTTATTTACATGTTATTTACAGTATTATGGCAGCCTCCCTGTATTAAATTTACATGTTATTTACGGGTTTCCAGGTTGAATCACAAGAAATTTACAGGCTATTTACAGTATTTGCAGGAACAGTTTACATGTTAGTTACATGATCTTAGCCCTTTGCTTTGAAACATTTACAGTGTTTTATTCATCATTTACATGTTTCACTTGAAATATTTACATGTTTTTTACATGAAACCTCCAAAACATGTAAAAGGGGAAAAATCATGTAAATTAATCTTTACAGTCTCTTTTTGATTATTTACATGTTAATTACATGTTATTTACATGCTCTGTAAATTTTCACCTTTTCCAGTGTAGGGTTATAAGGTTCAAACAAACGAGAGACAGCTGACAGATAGTTAAATTATGTTGACATAAAAAAAACCGGACATAACAACAGCAGTACTTAAATAATTCTACATCCTCAGGTTTGAAATGTTTCTCACAGGTAAACACCTTGTCACTGTCGATCTGTTTTTGGAAATCTTTGTCAATAACTCTTGTTTTCGTGATCTCACTCAGCCACTCTTCACGCTACTTCTTGTATTCGGTATTTCGTGCAGAGGGCAGTTTCCAGATGCCGATTCCTTTCGTCCTCCGGCACTTACCACAGCCAAAAACCGAACAGTTTTCGCCGGGCATTTTACTTTTGAAATGATAAACATTCAAAAACCATTCACGATGACAGAACTACATTTCTTAGCGTATAAAACACGTCAAATGACCACACGTTCGTTCGCAAAAGACGCCATCTTGAATTTGAGTGTGCACGGTCATTGTCACGTGACTTAGAAAAACTCAAACAATAACCTATCTCTTTGAAGTTTGCCGGTCTTCATAGCTAGTCCCCTCCACTAACTATGGTGCAAATGCGATATAGATATTTAATCACAAAGGGGCTATGAACAATTCAACTTGGAAAATGCATCGTCTTTAAAAAGTGACAATTTTGATGCCACTGACTTGAGGTTTTAATCCGTAGGTTAAGTTAAAGTAACATCTTTTGTTTTGTTTTTTTGTTTGTTTTTCTTTTTTCTTCGCTTTCCAAGGCGATATTAGTGACTGATGAACTCCCAGTCTTGTGTAATGTATTTTTTTCTATTTATCCACTATTTTGTTCAAATCATTTCGCTATGTCTGTATTCGTCTTTGAAGCATTTATTTACAATACAGTTTAAATAATAGCCAAACGCTTCGTTCGAATTCTCCTCAATTCTCTTCTCTGTTGATCGTCCAAACCTTTTAATCACGAGTTGAATCATAATTCGAAAATTCATACAGCTTATCAATTTTGTGATTTTCAATATTTCCTCTGTATTCGGCAATCGAGTAATGTTAAACCTGTATAAGCGGACACCTTCGGGAAATAAGTTATTTATATAATTAGCGTCTAGTTATAAAAAGTTCGTGCGAAAGTCTATTCAATGTAGATCACTTCTACGGTAAGATATTTAGTAATTGTGTCCGAAATTCAAAGAATATCTAACTTGGCACGGTGCAAGCGACTGTAAAACGGCCTTGGACTGCGCGATGTTCGAAAGCTGGAGGGAGAGGGGGGGGGGGGAGTGGGGAAGGGACTCCTCTATGAAAAGGTCGGGGATTCTAGTCTTCTCGGGTACAAATCAAGGATTCTGGTCTCACTTAGGGTGTTGATTGCGAAACGTCACCATTCTTAGATGTCAAAGTATCCGTTACTGTGCACTCCAAGAAATAGTAATAAAAGAAACGCTCTCATTTTTTTCTCCTTGAAGCTTCGAAGCCATGTTAGGATATTGATATATCGAACGCGACCTACTAATCGGCCCGAACAAGAACGCCCGAGCCCGACGCGATGTTGAAAATGTAACCGAACCTGACGCCATATTGGAATAGTAACCGTGCAGTCAGCACGAGCCTCGTTTTCGTGTTTGCGCGGTTACTACCCAAAGCTTTCATCGTGCCAGCCTTGTTATTAGGTGTTTCGCTAAATTGAAGTGGAGTTGACTTCAAATGTTCGAATTAGTACTATGGTCAACTTGAAGGCTGAATTTCATGAGCATTTGACTCGACCAGGCGTTAAACATGACGAGGAGATGAGCATTTGTTTGCAGGAAAGTGACCTGAAAATGAGAAACTCGTGCTAATGCGGTAAGCTTTGATGAGAATGTGTCTTATTCGTATGTATGCAAAAAGGTCATTCGCCGGCTGCCCAAAGCGGACGCTCCTCGAGTCCTTGCTGGAGAGTTTTTGTGTCATAACTTTGTTTTAAACGTAACTATAATTCCAAAAACCTAAGTTCTTTCTTACGTTACGTCATATACTCTTGTCAAGCGTATTGAAAGTTTGTTTTTTAATCCTCTGTTTTCCTTGGACTGACGTCTAAACTTATTTCCGTCTGACAAGTAATAGAAATTGAACCGAGTGGATTACAGGGAATAGCCGCGCAAGTAATTTTAAAATCTGACGAGCTCGAACGCGATGCCGATTTAAAATTACGAGCACGATTACTCTCTGAATTGTAACAAATTTCTAGATTAAAAAGGTCTTTTCAGAGCTTCTTTTCAGTGAAAAAGCCAATAGCGCTTTCCATAAGTTTAAAAAGATGTAGGAAGCACCTAACAATGAAAGATTCATTAAAGCACAGTAATTGACGTGCGAATGGCGTATATATCCAATCACAGGTATCCAATTACAAAAAGTTGTCCTTCTGAGGACACCCGATAACGATTTTATAGATACGATTAGAGCAAAGATCGCTTCAAGACCAATACAGAGTGTCTGTGTTTACGTATACATGTATTCAATTTGTAGTTTTTATCCACTATGCAGTTTAAAATTAAACTGCTTTTGTCTTGCTAGAAAATTCCCCGAACGAACGAACTGCTCCCTTATCGACATCTTTAATCTAAATTAACCTACAAACAAGCTTTCGAAACAGTTTCATCATTCTTAAAAAAAAATTGTCTGAAAAAAATAAAATAAATGGTAGATTTGATCAGAAGAGAGATTTGAAAAATATTCCAGTATTTCTGGGGCTTGGTATCATTTACGTTTTTAACTTGACCCTGGATAGCTCATAGCCACTAGAATGCGCGGTAACGCTGTAATTTGGGTTTTCGTTCCTCGGCTTTTGCACAACCGGGCCAAGCATACCATGCCATAAGTGGCCAAAAGATAGAAATTGTGAAGTTAAGGACATAAAGTCATACATATTAGACTGTAATAAGGCGAGAGAGTATCGAGAATCGGGCACCACACCGACAACCAATGTCGGAGGAGTATGCATCCCCACTTTGATTTGTCAATTGATGATAAGCAAATTTGGTATTTGTGAAATTAAAAATTATATGGCCTATTGTTCTAAAAATTAAACACCAACACGGTCGCAATTGTAATTAATCTATATTTCAAGATAACACTGGACGAAAAAAAATATTTGCTCAAATTTGGCTCTCGCAAATGTGATGTAAATGTTTAATAATGAACGTAGGGCTAAATGTGCAGCGCAAATGGTAAATTCCAACATTTACCGCACTGTTACACCCCGGATTGTAAAGTTCTGGCGAATTAGGGCATTTTGCAACACCTTAACCCCTTCCTTTTTAAATATCTACATCACTTTTGGATATTCCAATCAGTAAACTGCAATGCCTTTTGCATGATACTGAAAGCCTCTTACTCTACTACAGGCTAACAAGTAAATGTGATGAATTGCAAAGCTGTTCATGAGGATCGTATTTTATCATTAATGAAATGTTTGATTGTGAGTCGGTGGGACGGGCCGATTCTGTCGGTCTAAGAAGCGGGAAAGTTGGCAACAAGGCGTAGAAACACCGTGTTTTCAGGCCTGCTGTCTTCGTGCCATTTTTATTACGTTGCTGTTTTACAGCTCTGTAAACGTTTTATTGATTATATATAAAACTGAACTGCATATCGACAATTCGTATAACTGCATTGCTTATTTGTTAAAGGAAAGGCATTTAGCGGCTTCATATTTCAATTTGCTCCGGCTTCATTTCCATCAATGCGTACAGACCAGACCCTGAAAAAACATCAGATATTAAACATGAGACATTAAAATTCATATGCTGATTATTTGTTGCTTTTATTTGTTAAGTTGTACATGTTTTCACCACCTTAGGGACCTTAAGAAACCACGACGGCGACATCGAGGACAAAGCCGATTAAAAAACGATTCAGGGTTTGTACCCTTTTCAGAGAGAAAATTCCAGGACTTTTCCAGGACTCAGATTGATTTTTGCAGGACTCTAAAATCCACATTAACCCTTTCACTCCCGATATCTCAATGTTAATTCTCCTTACTGTCTGCCATACATTTCATATTTTTTACTTGAGTTTAACAGATTTCCAGAACTTTCCAGGACCAGTGGCCTTTTCCCAGGACTTTCCAGTCCTGAAAAATGCCACAATAAAGTTCCAGGACTTTCTAGGTTTTCCAGGACCCGTACCCTGACGATTTTATATTTTGCCTACGAATTTCGCGGTACCCTTAAGTCACTTACTTTGTTTATCACTGTCAAACCTATCACGAAACTAAATCGAGGATACATCGATAAATTCGAAATAAAAATTTAAAAATAAGCCGTCGTGGCTCACCTTTTTCCAGACAACGCAGAATTTGGTCATTTCACGATGTTGTTTTGCAGAGGACGGCTAAGCCAGAAATGTACCAAGAATTATAGCACAAATGCACGGCCATTGTTCTCCTCATAAAACCTTTTGTTTAGGGACGTTGCCGTTGCCGTCGTGGTTTTCTTAAACCCCATATGCGATGGCTATTTAGTTATTTTAGGCTAAAATTGGGTTTACAGATTTTGCCGTTTTAAAATATTATTGCCATAATGCTCAAACAAGCAATATGGAAAGAGTAACCTATAATAGTTACCGACAAATGTCGACGGAAAAGTGTGAAAATCATACATTTTGGTCTGAAATAGCCAGATAGCGCGCAAGAGCTTTGAAATCAGGACATGTACAGGCGGCTATATTATTTCGTGGTGAAAGAGCACTTGGAAGTTTTGTCGAATGCAAGCGATTAGCCAACAATGTTACACAGGTACCAGAGCCACCTTAAAGTTTTGAAAATTTAAGGTGGCTCTGAAGCCTATGAACAGAATCTTTTAAACTTTGCCAAAAGTTGCGTCTCATTATGCTTATTAAAATTTGATAATATACAATAAAAAAAGTTACTGTGCTGTTTTTGAATTACAAGCCCCTAAAGCTGAAATTAGAGGTGTTTTTAGCAGGTCATACTGTTGCTATGGTAACGTATTGTGTCACAAAAATGACAACAACGTGTTCACCAATCATTGGGCAGTTTTTTGATGCCATGATCGTAGCATCAAGTGATAAAGAGGGGTTATACCGATCCATCAAATTCTAATTGCTGGATACTGTTAAGTCACCTAAATTCATGATAAAAGTGGTTTTCAATTGGGTAGTGTTGTAAAAACAAAGGCAAAGTAATATTTTAAAAACTCTAGTCAATCACAAAGGACACAGAGAATACAATGAACCAATAAAAACTCCCAGTAATTACATGTAGCTGAAATGAACGGTGGGAAAATGTTTGCGAGTGAGTCACGATTGGGTTTGGTTTTAGCTCTGTCTGGATGAAAAAGTGGCGAGAGATTTTGAAGCCGATCGTGTACCTTAGTTGATGCAAAACCAAGAACTTTTCGACACTCAAAGATCCCTCATTCATATCAGTGGTTTTTACTGGTGTATGGCCATTTTGATACAGAGTCAGAAGTGCATCAAAAGCAGTAAAAAATTACATTTTTCTTCATCAAAATTTCTTCTTTCTCCCTTTCCCCATTCATCCTTTTAGTTGGTTCTCTCTTTGTGTTTGTCTCTCTTTGTCTCTCTTTGTCTCTCTTTGTGATTCCTCAGGATGTCTTCCATACAATCCATTTATAGGGAAAAAGACAAGTTCTCTGAGTGCAAGATTTGTTGAGTTTCTGGAGTACACATTCTGCAGATTTGACAACTACCTCCTTTTGCAGAAAATGAACTCTTTTGAAGCTAAATCTGATTTAATTGTAGAAAAGAAAAGAAATGGTCAAAAAATGTGAGGGATCCATTTTCTCCGAGGAGTTTACCAGAAAATACTATAATGAGGTTATATCATATAGTAATTCGCTATTGAAAATTTATTAGTTTGAAAGTGCATGTACATGAAAATGATCTTGAAAAGGAAAGCATTTTAAAGCAGTCTGCGAATTTACTATTTTTTTTTTTTGTTTCTTTTCTTTTCTCTCTCCTTCCCCAGTCGTCCCTCTAACTCTTGCCTCCGTTTTATCTCTTCCTGTTTGTCTTTAAGTAATTCTTCTGAGCTTCTGAAATGCAACGTATATTTGCAGCAAAGAAAGCTCAAAACTCTAAACGATTACATCAACGAATTTGGAAAAAAAAGCAATTACCTCTTTCTCTCTTCTGATGGAAACACAAGTCCTTGAGCTTGAAAGCTCCCCGTCCGAGTTTTCCGGAGTTTTATCATCAGCGCATTGCCACTACAAGGTTGCGTGATAACCAGTTGGTATTTTTAAATTGAATTTCAGAAAATTCTATATTGAAAATACTTGTAAATCCTACACTACCTTTGTTGCCTTTTTGGCCGCTTGTCTGACATCTTAGTGACACCACTTCTCCGGGAAGTCCGCGCCCGCGCAGAACTTTCCCGCGAGTATACCAGATCGAGCTTTCAAGCCATAGTAAATAAACAAGGTTAATTAATAATGTGACTGTTTCCGCTAAAAGAAAGTTTAGAACGAAAATTAATTTCCATGGTAACCGTTAATCCGGTTTAACTTTAATGAACTGCCAAAAATAGCGCAAACTCACGATTTTTGGTAAACCGGTCAATCGTAATTTATTGATTAGAAATAATCCGGTTAACTCTCATAGTGCGGCCGCAGCCATTATATTATTCTAGACACAACGCTGCGTGAATTAATTAATTCCTTCACATTTTGCTCACTGATTAAATAGACTTCATCGTGTTATGTTCTAAATTTAATTATCTAAATCAGGAACCCGTATTTTCTGGAAGAGAAAATAGGGGGTCCAGATTGGGGTCCAGAAGGGGTCCAGAAGCGGTCCAGTTTGGGTCCAGAAGGGGTCTAGAAGGGGGTCCAGAAGGGGTCCAAAAGGGGCTCCAGTAGGGAGTTTGGATTGAAGGGTCCACGTTGTGGACCGACCCAGGGTAATCCCTTAAATTTAGCTTTTATTCCCAAGACAAAAGAAAAAAGAACACAGGCCTAAGGCTTATTTTTGTCAACTGATATAAGTCTTTTAACATTGTATTGGCGCCAAAGCACAGAAAATTCGCACCTGCTCTCAAAATAACGGCAATACAGCAATAAAATCTACTTTAAACGCAAAATACCACGCATTATTGATCATGAGAATGCCAAGTACAAATAATATTAACAAATTTCGTACTTGAAGATCTTGCACGTAATCACTGGCGGTAACATGGTTGCAACAGACAAAACAGTTCCCGGGCTTCAAATTTACCCTCTCGTTTTGTCTTAGCCAACCACCGTTTTTTACGATTTTCATTCTCAGGTAACTTACGAAAGGTGACCCGTCCCTTGGCCTTTTTGTCGGTGTTGCAACAGCGAGGCAAGTGAACCATAATTCTGGCGCGTAAAGGACAAATTTAGGTTCATCGCAAAAACCAGTCTTGTCTAATTCTACTTCATAGCTTCGATATCATTCCTAATCTCGAAAATGGCGGCCACCAGTGTTGGAAAGCCGTAATTTTAAACGATTTCCAAGCGCTCTAACTTCTCAATTGAAGGCGGGGCTTCACCAAATGAAAACTATTTTTAAACCCCTGTATACATGGGCTTTTGTTCTACGTAAAATATTTCTATACCCTTGTTTCCCTCTAACTCATTTATTTACTTACGTTTTCAAATATCATCACCCCGGCAATCGTAAAAGGCGCTTCTACTATCAGAACTGTAGTTGAGCTGCGACATTTATGAATCCAATCAGTTACCTCACGCTAAACTTGTGTACTGAAAACCTCCCATACTACCACAAGATAACTGTTCTAAAGCTCTGAGTGACGATCTTATTTCATCAGTAGTGAACTTTTCATCTAAGAGTCGGTCGGACGTACGTTTTCTCACGGGTAAAACAAAAAATGCGCTAAAACAATCAAGCTGTTCATGTTCATGTAAATTTTATTGCCTTCCTGTTTTACATTACATTGTAAGTCTACCACTACGATTATTATTCAAAACTGACCGTAATATTGGCAGGTCGTGTGACTGCATTGCTTGCTTGTAAAAATTAAGGCAGTGAGGGCCTGATTTTTCAATCTTGATCAGTCATCATTTGTCATCATCATCGTCATCTTCGTCGTCAGCTTCTTCAGGGATGGATGGCGCTAAAGCCTTAGGCCTTTTTGGCATTACAATTTCATGGGTTGACATTACACCTTCATGGGTTTTTGGCACTACACCTTGATGAGTTTTTGGCATTACACCTTCATGGGTTTTTGGCATTACACCTTCATGGGTTTTTGGCATTGCACCTTCATGGACTGTTGACATTACACTTTCATGGGTCTCTGGCATCACACCTTTATGTGTTGTTGGCATTACACTTTCATGGGTTGTTGGCATTACACCTTCGTGGGTTTTGGGCATTACACCTTCATGGGCTGTTGGCATTACACCTTCATGGGTTTTTGGCACTGCACCTTCATGGACTGTTGGCATGACACCTTCATGGGTTTTTGGCATTACACCTTCATGGGTTGTTGGCGCTAAGAAATAAAAAAAAATTAATCAAAAAGGCCTTTATCCATAGCTAAGTTCATCTCTTTGGTACGACATTGAAAGAACACAAAACTCAGCCAATTTCCCACTCTTGGATAAAACTAAGTAAGACCTGAACGATGTACAATAATCTTTAACATACTTATCGCTTTTATCACAAGGACGAGAGTAAGGAAGTAATCTGTCTTGGAAGTACTGAATGGGGTAAGTAATGGAGTCAGAAGAATGAGAGAGTGAGGTATATAATATTAACATCGTTACCGCCAATCAACAGTATATGAAAAGTTTCATGAATGCAGTTGATTTTCCTGGAAGCTATGTTTTTTTTTTTCTCAAGGTGGGCTTATGCTATTACATAGTGCTGTTTTATTGGACGAAAGGTTTAGGTTTCCTCTCTAGTGGATAAGTCTTATTTTGCTTCATTTAAAATGGAGAATACAAGGACATAACTTACCAAGGTTAGGGGGCTTTTAGGTTCTTATATTGCACTGTTCTATTGCAAGAAAACGACTGGTTTCTTCTCTAGTAAACTATTCTCAGGTTGCTTCACTTAAAACGGAGAAATTAACGGCAAGAAAACTACTTACCAACAATACGAGGTCTACTGCCACCGGCTCCGCAATCTCCTCCGCCTCCACCACCGCCACCACCGCCTTCACCACCACCGCCTTCACCACCACCGCCTTCCCCACCACCACCACCTCCACCAGTGCCGCCGTCGCCGCCACCACCGCTACTCCCACCACCACAGCTTAGCACTAAAAATAAATACGATATTATAAAGCCCTAGTCAAGAGCTGAGATTATCTCTTGTTGTAAACACTTCAGCATGGCCGGATAAGTTTACACTTTATTTCCCCATCTCAAAATGGCAGCTTCCTTCAGATGTATAACTTTCGCGTTAATGCACAGGAAATATATAGCCAGGAATTTACTTTTAGTTACCATTGTTATCCTAAACGTAAATAAACACTGCCGAATTGACAAGGGCATTTCGCCGCGCAAAAAAAGGCTTTCAATAAAAGGATTCTAGTATGATTCATATTGTTCCATCTTGCAGAAAAAAAAATTTAACAGAAACTTACCATCCGATTTTATTATTTACCAAATCAGTGCCACGATCGCTTGATCTGGCGGAAGAGAAATTCTGAACTTTCTGAATCTTTGAAATTCGCGAGGCAATTCTGTACCGGCTTGTACTGAAACTTTCCTTTCGCATCAAGAAATTGAGGTTTTGTGTCAGTTATCAGCCAGAGCTGTTTTCATTTGAGTGTTGAAATTAATCAGTCCAATTACCTTGGGTTTGGGTTTACTACGGTTTGAGAGTGTCTAAGTGGTAAGTAATTGGTTTGCGTTTGGTTTTACGACTCTCAGCTGAAAAACACTCTATTTCTTTCCCTCAGTTGTTGATCTAGTATGATTTGCATGAAACTGCTACGAGACACAAATCAAAGGAGTACAGTTCTTTTTCTTCAGTTTCACCGAGTTTCCCTGGTAAATTCTTAATTGGGGTTTGCTAGAACAAGTGTGTCATCAATGATTTAAGAGTGAATGCCTATAAAAATGGACCTAAATCGCCTATCAATGGCACAGGTCGAAAAATTGATTTCGCTTGTATTTTGTCCATAGATAGGTCCTAGTAAGAATAGAAACGGACCATAGTTAGTTTCTGCTAATACAGCTTTCTTTGGTAGAAATACGCCAAAAACGATTTCGACCCGACTGGGCTCAAAATCTACTTCCGGTTTTGCTGAATTTTCCGAATATTTGATTGCTTCGCGCTCCGCAGAACAACTACTTGAGAATCTTTCAATGGATTTTGTATTCAGTTCAGGTCTTGGTAGTATGACTGAGCGAAAAATAAAATAAATCAAAGTTAGTTTTGAGCCCGAAAAGAGGTAAAACTGAAACACAAAATTTTACAGTATGTCGCAAGAGAATTATTGCTTAAAAACATCGCCATATTTTTCTATGGGCTATAACTTTAAATACCATAAAAACACTTTCTACGGGTTAAATATACACCCACCTGTTAGGATATCAAAAATTATTAAATTCTCAGCCTCGGATAATGCAATTCTAGCTTTCTGACTGGTTCACTGGATCTCGGTTACCAGCCATTATACCTGCGTTTGACCTTATATGGAAATGAAAGCGGCAAATGTCGCTCGGCATGAGCTTTTTCGCGTGAAGCAAAGGTTCGTCGACAAAAAAAATGGATGAAAAAAAGCACATTCGGTGAGCTATCTACACAGCAAATACAGGAAATTATGGACAATGCCGACCCAGTAACAACAAAAAAGCCACAAAGCTCGAGATAAGATTATTTAACGGTACGTATACGTTAAGTTTCCCTTAAAGTTGCAAAATTAAAATATGACCGGCGAGATTTTACGCATTCATGAAGATTATATAACAAAAACAAATTTTACCTGAACAGAATGGCTTGCTGGTCCTGGTGGCACCAAATTTTCGAAACCGATATAAGAAATGTCAAAAGAAGAACTGAATGTTCAGTTGAAGTGTTTTTACTCGTCTGCGAGGAAGAAAGATGACACGTATTGCAAAAGTTCATTGATTAAATCCATTAAAGCCGCCAGTTGATCATTTCCTTCGCTCGCCGCCGCACAACAAACCGTTTTCCATTATCTCTGACCAGGCAAATAAATTATTAGAGCATATGCATTTGTAAAGGCCGCAGGAAAACAGGCATAATTGCCGGCGTAGTCCATAAGAAACCAGTTTCCAATGAGCAGATGAGGAAACTGTTCGACTAAGCAAGCTCGGATCGGCCGAGAGCAAGAATCCCGCACAGCTACAGAGGACGACCTAGTTTTATCTCAGTCTCTTTTTTGGCCGACGACGACGAAGAGAATCAACGACAGCTAGCGCCAACAATTCTGTCCTTGCGAAATACACCTCAAGGAGTTGAGTGTTTTGAGCTGAACCGAAGTAAGCCCGGTTCTTTACCAGCCACGAAAAACCACCGGGGTGGCCTCGGAGATTCTGAAGATGAATCTGACGCTAAGATAGTTGCTGTCCTTGACTCTAAAACTGACCAACAATGAGCTCCACACATACAGCTCGAAATGCCAAGGCTTTCAAAGCAAGGGAATCCTGAGAGAGATCTTGTCAAGAATAATTTTGGCACAACGTCTGTGTCACATGGCGATCAAAGTTTTCCGCAGCATTATTACGATGGCAATGTGCAAGTGCACAATTATTTAGCTCTTCTCCATGACTCGAACTCGAACGCTTTTCAAACTGTCTGGCCAAGGTTATATCTCCTTCATTTGATAGACGTTTCTTGAATTCTATTTGATTGCAATTTCATTCAGCAAATTCGTTTGCTTCGCTCTCAAATTTTTCATTCAACTAATTTTACAAACGGCGCGCATGTCATGTGATTTCCCACTTGTTGTTGTTTTTGTCACATCGACTTCCGGTCGTTTGTAAAATTAAAACCCAATGAAATCAAGCTATCTTTCCAAGAATACGAACGCACCGAATTTAATAAAACAATTATTCCATTCGCGCTTGTTGGATATGAGATTGGTTATAGCCAACTCGGCCCTACGGGCCTCGTTGGCTATTTACCATCTCATATCCAACGCGCGCTCATGGAATAATTGTTAAATATCTCTGGGCAAATGGTTTCAAGTCGCCCGCCTTGGCCTGTGTTTCTCATAGATTT
>NC_138145.1:8425223-8466723 GCF_964199315.1 Orbicella franksi | reverse complement strand
AGATCACAGGCGGAAAAATATCTGGATTCGAGAGAAAGTCGTTCACACGACAAAACTCTCCGGATTCAAAAGTTTTCGGATTCAAAGTTCTCACTTTAAATTCCGGATTCAAAATCTCCGGAGACACGACCAAACCGGGGGTTTTTTATTTCGGTTTCGTCCACTTTTGTGTAAATGGCAAAATCAATCCGGCACTAAAACATTCTGGATTCATCACGAATCCGGAACAATTTCCTCTAGTGTAAACCTGCAATCCTGGCCATAAGTTGTTGGGACACCTCCCATTTTTGCGCGCTGAAACCCACGATTCCAACTACGTCCTTAACGTTTTAGAACAAAAGATGAATGGAAGCAAGTACAATTGACCCCTCCTCTCCCCTAGCAATGTTGCATGAAAATGAAGCTATTCTGAAGACTAGATTGGATGTGGGAAAAAAGGAAAAAGGGACAATAGAAAGTGGTTAGACAGTTGTGTTGGAACCAAACGCGATTGCTGAAAAATCGCTATTATTGGAATAAGACGTGAATATCTATCTTATCGTCTCTTTAGTTCGAGAATACTGTTCTAGGAGGCGAACAACTCTTGAAACGAGGCTATTCTGAGGCTATTGTCAAGGATTTTTTTTCTTCAAGATTTTTATCAACATTGACAGAGGGAGGGGGTAGGCGGGCTTGCGCGGTTTTGGTCTTAAGAGAGGCTGCCTGTGAAGTCATCTGCCGTAACTGTCCCAACACTTTTGACCAGGATTGTAGTCTTAAATGAACAGCGAACATCCATCTTGTTTTGTTCGCGGAAGTCGGTCACAGAGGAGCGAATTTCAATGAAATATATATATAATTTGATTAAGCAATTAGCCAAAAATAGGTTGGCCGCCAAAACAGTTTAGGGTTTAGCCTAACTTTAACCTTAAGTTTTAAGACTGAAGAAAAAAAGGAAAAAGCACTGAGCATTTCAGTTGTTTGAAACAGAAACATTCGCGCACAATGAACTATGTATAGTACGTGGGTAACCAGGAAAGCAATCCGTCCAGCACAGTAATTGTTCAAATTAACAGCTTACCGAGACACTCGCACTGTCGATGCCTCTTATTTATGACTTTTAGGATTTGTTTACTTTACTTTTTCCGACTTTTTTGCAGGAGAAAAAGCACTAAATGTGCTGGCACAAATAAAAACGTTTAACCGAAAATCGATCCGTCGAAATCAACAAATACAAATTTAATCACTGTAGCGTTCCTTCAGATCACGTAAGGCTACAAACCAACAATATCAACTTTTCATTACGCTTAACAAATGAACTTAGAACGATTTTCTTTCTAGAACTCGTTCTTGTAATTAAAATGATCAGAGAAAGAACGACAGCCTAAAACGACATAGCAGTAACACCCGAACTCCGAGTAAATTGCTTTTAATTGGCGTTTTTAATTAACGAAATTTCCAAAGCGATGACTTTCAAAATATAAAAGTTAAAAGTGGTCCATTATGTTTTTCTTTTTTCACCCAAATGTTCTAAGATAGCCATCTGCGGTTTGTTGGAAACGAATTATGTATTCAGGGTGACCGCCAGAGTCACGCAATTGTTTACATTCTCACGGCGGTTCAGGGAAAAATTCATGAGAAGCACAGGCCAAGGCGGGCGACTTAAAACCATTTGCCCAGAGATATTTTTTGATTTTCAAACAGGTGGGTGTACAGTTAACCCGTATAAAGTGTTTTTATGGCATTTAAAGTTATAGCCCATAGAAAAATATGGCGATATTTTAGTGCTGTAATTCGTTTGAAACACATCGTAATATTTTCCGTTCGTGTTCGATCTCGTTTCAGGCTGAAACGAAGCCTCGATTTATTTTATTTTTCGCTCAGTCATACCATGAAGACCTGAGCTGAATGTAAAGACCATTGAAAGATTCTCAAGTAGCTGTTCTGCGGAGCGCGAAGCAATCAAATATTCGGAAAATTCAGCAAAACCGGAAGTAGATTTTGAGCCTAATCGGAAAAAAATCGTTTTTCGCAAATTTCTCCCCAAAAAAGCTGCATTAGCAGAAACTAACTATGGTCCGTTTGTTTACTAGCTAGGGCCAATCTATGGGCAAAAAATGAGCAAAATCGATTTTTCGACTTGTGCCGTTGTTTGGTCCATAATTATGGGCACTGGCTCTTAAAGCTGCTCTCAACTTACCATTCCTAGTAAAATAGCCACCGGTTTTGAAGGTCTTGCTCCTACCGATAACCAATATCTGAAACAATTCACAAGTAATTCTTATATCTAATCTCACGACATATCGCAATTCATAACTTATAACTTATAACTTATAACTTATAACTTAAACTTATAACTGTCTTATGAAACATAATTCAGGTGACTTCTCAACTTAGTTTATTCTATCCATGTTTAAGCTTGCCAGCTTTTCATTTCTGGTGTTAGGTATTGGATCGAAAGTCCCCACCTAGATGAATTGATAGATAGATTTTTGTTTCGTTAATACTCTAGTCTCGTCTTGAACTTTTACATACAGTAACATGTATAGGTCATGCACATGTGACTGTTTACACCGCATCCCAAAACAAAGCTAATAAGTTATAACCGTGGATATAAGTATTCCTCACCTGCTCCAGATATCCATAGTTTCGAGGCCTTTTTCTGTTGGTTGCCACGATGAAAAAGAAAGGCCTATTCTTGCAGCCATAGAGGGCAAAACGTAAAGTAACTATTAGAGGCTTCATGGTCGAAATAGCCTTTCAGCTAAAACAGTCAGGCGTTTCAAGCGAAAAACCGCTCAGGAGCTGGTGACTAGAACCCAGACTTCTAATGGCCAACGAACAATATGGCGGCAGAATGCAGACAGAGTAGCCATTAATTGTAAGAATGGCTGCGAGCCTTTTGATAATAAACCGCTGACCATACACAACACTGCTGATAATACCTAGTTCACCCATTGTTTCCGTTCATTCCCCTTATTTACCTTCATTTAGCCTCATCTACGATCATTCATACACCCTCATTCACGTTCCGTCACTTGCATTCACCCTTATTCACGTTCATTCACCCTCATGTACCTTCATACACCCTCATTCACGTTCAGTCACTTGCATTCACCCTTATTCACATTCATTCACCCTCATTCACCTTCATTCACCCTCGTTCACCATCATTCACCCTAATTCACCTTCATTCACCCTCATACACCCGCATTAACCTTCATTCACCTTCAGTTCATACACCATCATTCATCCTCATTCATCTTCATACAATATCATTCACCCTCATTCACCCTCATTCACCCTCATTCACCTTCATACACCTTCATTCACCTTCATACACCTCCATTCACCTTCATACACCTCCATTCACCTATCTACACCTCTATTCATCTTCATACACTTTCATACACCATTATTCACCTTCATACACCATCATTCACCCTCATTCACCTTCATTCACCCTCATTCACCATCATTCACCCTCATTCACTCTCATTCACCTTCATTCACCATCATTCATCCTCATTCACCTTTATTCACCCTCATTCACCTTCATACACCAACATTTACGTTCATTCACCTTCATACACCTTCATTCACCTCCACTCACCCTCATCCACCTTCATACACCTTTATACACCATCATTCACCTTCATTTACTTTCATACACCATCATTCACCCTCATTCATCCTCAATCACCTTAATTCACCATCATTCACCTTCACACTCCATCACCCTCATTCACCATCATTTACCCTCATTCACCTTTATTTGCCATCATTCACAATTATTCACCCTCTTGCACCTTCCTACACCACTATTCACCCTCGTTCACCTTCGTACACCTTCATTCACCATCATTCAACCTTATTCACCCTCATGCACCTTCATACCCCATTATTCACCCTCATTCACTTTCATTTACCATCATTCACCTTCATACACCTTCATTCACCATCATTCACCCTCATGCACTTCCATACACCCTCATTCATCTTAATTCACCCCCATTCGCCTTCATACACCTTCATACACCTTCATACACCTTCATACACCTTCATTCACTATCATTCACTATCATTCACCCTCATGCACCATCATTCACTCTCATTCACCGTCATTCACCTTCATACACCATCATTCACCCTCATTCACCTTCATTCACCCTCATTCACCATCATTCACCCTCATTCACTCTCAAGTACATTAATGCAAAGAATGTTGTAATACATTTGCAAACTTCTGTAACGTTTACACTGTAGCCCAAGAGAATTACATGCAGTGGGAATGTTTTATGAGAACTACATATTGAGCTAAGTCACCCAGCCCTGTAAGAAGGCCAGCTGTACCGCGAACAAATGCACTTATGTCCAGGATTGAGTGTACTTACAAAATTAATAATATACATGAAAAAATTAAACGATTCTGATTGGCTGAGAGCAGTGCCGTTCAAGTGTAACACGAGTGCAAAAAGTGTAACATCAGTGCGAAAAGTGTAACACCAGTGCAAATTACGCATCGTGATTTTGGATTATGCTTGACTGAACGACAATAGAATTGTTGTTTACAGTCTATCGAACTTTATCTCTGGCAATCTTTGTTAACCTTTCCTTTGTGTACTTTTGCAGTCAAAAAGCTGGTTCACCGCGTCAAATGGACAGGATAAACCTTCAGATACGGAAGGTACAGGAAACCTGAAAAATAACAGTTTAATAAGATAGAAAAACACCAAAGACATAATGATAAACAATAAAGGAACAAGGATGGCTAAGGATGGAGAAGATTAACACGGATTGCAAACGACGAATTTGAAAAATTGAGCCTAAACTTTTCAATTTGCGCAAACCGTGACTGAGCTCCTTTAAATAAGCTTAAATTTGGCTATTTCCGTAAAAAAAAATCACGAGAAATTATGAGAACTAAAGAAAATGTTAAAAAGAAACCGAACAAATGGCAAGATTTAAATTCTACAAAGAAACTAAATTCTAGATATAGAAGCGCTAAATTAAAATACCGTAGTGCAGCACGTTCTTTCCAGCGAACTTCGTCCGCAGGAATTTTTACGCTCAAAATTAAAAATGTTGGTTGTATCGACGGTTAGATCTTCATGCGATTGCGTAAGCTTATTCATTGTCAGAGTAAAGTTTTTCTTCCAAAGATAATTTCCAAAGACGTGAAAAAGAGGTAAGAAAATTGAGTATGCGTCATAATTTGCGCGCGCATAAATTTCGTCATTATTAAAGTTGAATTATGACGCAACTGTAATTATTTAGCTGGACCAAAAGTACGTTCTACGACGCTTCACCGCGGTGTTCTTGTCTATGGGATTTTCGACAGTTAGAGGCCAATTTCGATTTATTAAATGTCTTACTTGGCTCCGAGGCTTAGGAGAATAAAACAAAAGAGACCGCCTCGGGTCTAATTGATGAATAATTAACTTCTTTTTTTAATTTTCCGTTAAGCCTCGCGGAGCCAAGTTACAATTTTAATATATCAAAATTGGCCTTTTAACTACAAACATAGCATATTCGGATCAAAATTCCTTTCACGTGCGTGTTTTTCTCCCAAGTTGCTCATTTTTCACAATTCAAAGCACACAATCTTAACGTGGGATGCATTTCTTTTGTTCAAAGCATAATTCTCGTGGCTGTAATGAATTTTAATGTGGGTATATATAAAGAAGTGTAGAATGACACACCCATTTTAGCGTCGGTCGCCGTTGCATTGAAGGCAAGGTCGAAGACATCTTAGTCGCTGTGCTCCCTTCAGGCAAGTCCATATTTTCTTTATTTATCGCCGTTGAATTGAAGGCAAGGGCGAAGACATCTTAGTCGATGTGCTTCCTTCAGGTAAGTCTACATTTTCTATAGCTAGTTACGTGTCCTAGCTGTTTCCCCGGTCTTTCAATTTGATCATTTAATGGTATAATAAAACTTTCCTCAATGCTGTGAAAGCTTCGAGGGGCATGTGTTTTTCCTTGACACCGAAGATTGCATTTAGGCGAAGTTGAAAAACCGAATACCAAACATTTCTCTTGTGGGTAACTGAATGATTATTTTTAATAAAATGTTTGTTTACAGCTTGATAATCTACTTGGTTTGCCGTTTGACTTTGTCATTCGCAATTTGTTTCGTCACCTCGGAGCGCTACCATGTACACTCTTTTTAACTGTTATAAAAAGAGAAAATTCCAACTGCCTTTGCCTTTGCTCTGATACGAAGAGAACAGTTATGTAGTTATATCAGAACCTATAACTAATCTTCAGTTCGTTCCCACTGCAGTGCACCACTTTGTTGGTAGTCGTTTAAAAGTGTTATTCCACATTTTGAGGGAGTTTTGTTACGTGCAAGGCCGATAGACGTCCGTTAACTGATACTGATACTCATTCAAGTCAGTTTTGCTAGAGTCAACACGCGAAAAACTTAACCATGACTTTCCTGTTTTTTCACAAGGATTGACCAGAGGCAGTAATGTTGTATCCAAAGGAATTGAATTGGAGTGACAGGCGTCATTCACCAATTCAAATGAAGTGTAGCACGACCAGCTATGGACTCCTGGCAAGTTTCATGTTGACGACAACTCCGTTGAAGTTCAGATAAGTGAATCACAGTTGTCGCTAGATTTCATTTAATATAATCCTTTGAAGTTTTGCAGCTAAGTCCAGTTTAGGGGCATTCAGACGTGACATTAGAACCGGTTTGCAATTTAATAAAGAATGTGACCGATTTCAAAATGAGTGCATGTCGCTGGTAATTTTGTATGCCTTGGTGCTGAATGTTTCGTAATTTTAATGGACGAGTCTCGTGTTTGGACGTATTTTTGCTTAAAATTAACCCACAGACAAAAGTGACACGTATTTATTTATTTCGTACCATTAAGTTAAAACATTTTTCATTTATCTTACGAATACAGGAAATCGTGTACCGAGTCTAAGATCTTACGATTTGGTGGCACTAAAGCTTTACTGTTTTTTTTTTTTTTTTTTTTTTTTGACATAATCCATTCGTAGAATGCTTCAGTTTATCGTCCTGCGATCATGTTTTTCTGTTTAAAAAACGAATTTTTTGAAATCCATAGCAAGAATCTAAGAACTTCTAACTTATTGACTACACTGGCAAATTCGTTTATTAATTCTAAAAAAAATTTATCTGAGCTGAGGCTAACTGACGAGCCTATAGGCGTAGTTCAATGAGGAAAATGAGCAAAAAATAGCAAAATTCTCAACGCAGGAAAAGATTTGCAAGCTCGTTAGGCTAGCTATTGTTATTTGTTCGCCAACACGAGAGCAATTGGCTTTTGAAACAAAGAGCTGTTTGGTTGTACAAAAATTGAATTCAAAACAATTGACGTCAATGTCTGCAAGCAGTGAATATTGCTCTTTATCTCTGATCCGTTGACAGAAAAACTTATTGCCAGAATGTTGTCATGGAAATCAAACGCAGATGAATCCGATGGATTGACCACACACTTCCCATGGTTGCCTAGAGATGGACACCAACTGGCAACAGCAAACCTGGTCGGCCAAAAACCACCTGGCGCCTGCCATGAGCTCAATGAGGAACAACATATCGTACAAAATAGAGATGTAGATGGATTGTGGCTGCCTTGTGTCCCACAGAGAACGAAGAGGATTAATTTAAAAAGTAAGTAAATCAACCTTACAGCATATCTTTTATCGTAAATGGCCGCTGTCCTTCATTATCAACTCATTCTTACGCTACCAAGTTGAATAGAAATACATGAAAGATGAAGCGTTATTCCAAATCGATTGTTTTAATTTGTGACGGCCATTTATTATAGTTCAACTTTCTGACCACAACATGCCAACAAGTTTTTGGGTGAGCAAGTTATCTGTCCATGAAATAATCATAAGTAAACCTAGGTGTTTAAATAACTAAAGTTGCTGCCGTTTGCTCTGCTATCTCCAGGATGACCAAAGATGTGTTGAAGGACAGTTCACGAGTTTCTGGATTTATTCATCAACCTTAATTAATTGAATTTCAGCAACGTTGACTGAATTTTGGATGGCAGTGTGCAGAGCTTCACTTCTGGCGTACGATCGATGACTATTGGAAAAACATCTCAGCTCAGATAAGTAGAAAATGGTTTTCCTATCTTTACACTCCAAGAGTGTTAAAAATCTTGATTCTGATTGTAAAATTGATAGATTTTCAAGTTTTGTACCATTGCTGCATATAAGCGTACGGTTGTCTTGTTGTCCAGAAAATACCATAATTTATATCAGTACAATACACGTGCACTGTATTATGTTCGATAATAATTATTACAATGAGACTACCGTTTGTTTGGGAGGACAAACGCGTGGAGGACAAAAGCGTGGAGGGTGGAGTTATTATGTGAAGGAACATCTTGCACTTTTCATTTTACGTTCTTGGAATTTTAAGCGTCTGAAAACGTTTAGGTGAAGAGGAGAATACCACGACGTAAATATTCATAAAAAAGATTCTTTAATAATCATTAAATCCAATTTTAATAGCAAGCTTATATTATAACCAAGTTAGAAAGCATTGTCCTTGATTCTTAGAAGCGCGAACAATACAACCCATCGTGGATTCCATGGGAATTCTATTTCATTTTTGAAGAAAATGCTAAAATTCGAAAACACATCAAAACACTACTGTTTTCTGAAAATTTACATAGTTATCAACTGTATCTAACACTGCTGTAAATGTATTAGTTGACAAGGTAGTGTTGATTAAATATTCTTTTTTCTGTCTCTCGCTCCAGGCGGCTGATATATCACTGTTGACAGAAAGGGTGGCCATCTTGGATCGCAATGTACCGTTGGACTCTGGCACAAATTGACTATTGGAAACATCAAATCTCAGATAAGTACATTATTTCTACTCTCGTTAACTTTTGACAGTTGCAGCGAAAGAATTATGAAAATCTCAGAAACTGATAAACTAGAAAATATTGTCTTGATGAAGAACCAAATTCTTAAAACTAATATTAACAACAATATGAGAAAATCAGTAACGAGAATACACATTTTGAGCATGGGATGTGTTAAAAGTTACCACTCAGTTCGTTATGCTGAAGGTCAACCTGAAACCATCGAATATTATTTCTCGTAATTCTTGTTTTTTTCAAGGCATTGATGAAGACCATAACCAAAAGTTGTGGAAATTGAGATAAGGGGAAAAAAGTATTTTGCTAAATTGAGAACAATGGTGGTTTCTTTTTGAGAAAAATTTAAATGAAGAGGAAGGGGTAGTAAGTAATTAATACATGGCCGCAGCTTATCAATAAAATCATCTCGTGAATGCTCACTAGTTTTCCCATTAAGCCGAGATAAATGATACATCGAACTGTCGTTTTGCATGTATATATCCTTTGCATTTGAGTACTATTCTCGAGAATAAAAAGTGAAGTATCTCAATTGAAAGATTTTAATCTTCCAGTTCGTCACTTCTCATACATTGCAAACTTCATGTAAGAGTACTGTTTGTAAAGCCGTATAACTCTTGACGGTATCACAATGAGCCAAATTAAAAGTAAGATTGCTCTAAAAAGGACTTCTTCTGTTTTTTGTTTGTTTGTTTGTTTGTTTGTTTTTGTCGAGTAAAGAAGGATTTTAAATCTTGAAAAACTCTTGGAAACGCACAGCTAGTCAGATAGCCGGACTACAATAGATCGTTTTCACTGTCGTGCAATAGGAAAAAAACAAGGAAATTTGATCTTATTGAAGATAAATAAAGAAGACTCCTCTCCAAGTTTTAGGTCTATGCGCCGTCCCAAACTTCAGTTATTTGCCTAAATGTTTTGCACAAATTTAAAGAACTCAGTATGGTGCCGCCATATTGGTGTACCTCCGTGGTACACCAATTGGCGAATCTTTGTTTACAATATTTGCCCCATAAGTGATACAGTTTCTGATGGAAATTCTGAATATTGAAAGGGCATAGCACGATCAACTGTGTCAAGGAATTTGAGCTCGATGTATTGAATAATGTTTGAGCGAAGCGGGTTTAAAAACTCAAAATTTAACAAAGAATGTCAATGCTCATTGGGGCGTTTGCCACCCAGAAATTTGGCGGTTTTTGAAGGCCAATTTCTCCTCGAATATTTCAGCCAAAGAGCCAAAAGTTTCACTAATTACTAAATTTCACAAGCTCTTTAAATTGTTGTAGTCAATTCGTGTCTAGCGTGATACCTTCTCCGTGCATAGTAGTATGTCAATGAGGAAAAATATAAAAAAATGACTTCAGCAAAGATTCGCCAATATGGCAGCCGGAAAATAGTGTGACAATCTGGATCTTCTTGGTTATCTAGACCATTGATTGCCTATTCTGCACAAACCAACATATGAACACTTAACTGCTACTTTTATTTCACGAAGGGCTAAAAATCATGAGATAAGTATATATTTTTCGACAAACGCGATGTTCCGCACTGCCATAACTCTAAAATTCAAAATGCACTTGTTACCAAACGAAGGACACCATTGCGCTGAAATGCTGTCAAGGTGTATAATTTTCGCACCTCTTATGCCTGATGAGGATAGAAACTCTGGTGGTTCTTTACGTTTGGATTTAAACGCTTGATGACGTCACATGAAAACGTTCCACTGAATTGAGCATAGAATAATTAAAGTTGCCTTATTCAGATCTAATCATTAATTAGTTCTACAATAATAATTAAGACAAAATCCGAGAGGAAATCGAGCAATTTCAGTTTTTATTGGACAAAAAGCTCCATCCAGAGTAATTCTAAGTATCTTGCAGTCCTTTCTGCATTTTCTAAAAGGTTACGATATAAATAGTTGTTGAAATAACACCGAAAACCATTTCCCATGGAAATGTGGGAAAATAAGTTTCAAAGTTTAGAGAAATTGTGCAAGCAAAGGTAAACCTTCATCATCAGTTTCATTTCACCAGTAATTTCAAGTATTTCATATGAACTTCAAAATCTGTTTCAGTCGACATTTGGTGTCGTTAGAAATAATTTCCTTTGAGAAGATGTTTAAAACAGTCGCACAGCCGTTTGCAATACGATGTGAATAATCTCGGTACAAAGTTTTTTTCCACTTGTTACTCAAACGTCTTGTAGATTCCTTCTTAATTACTCGGAGGAAGATTATTGAATGAACTTGGTGAGCAATTGTAAAAGAACACCATGAAACAACTTTCATACCGTTACTGGAATTTGTTAACACAGGATTTGGCAATGTGACTTCTACCAGTACCAGAGTATACAAGCTTATTGAAGTGCCTTTGCAATTAATTCTCAACTTGTTTTTTTACTTGCATAATGTTTACATTAATGGAGCCCTGAGTAGTTTCTTTTTTCATCACGGCATGCTTATGAAAGCACTTAAGGATACTTTTTTGAATATTTTAACCGACCCACCCCTCCAAAAGAATGAAAAACGGCCAAAATATATAGGGACTTTCAGAATATATTTAGATGATTTCAGAATATATTTGCAGATGGACCATTCAAAATCTGTGCAATGTCTTCTTTGGGGGGTTAAATCTTTCACGGACTCGTAGATAGATCAGAAAGAGAGAAAGTTTAAAAAAAAATTGCTATGACTTAATTTAGGTCTATGGGTTAAATTTCGCGGAGAAAACGTTTTTTCGCAATTTGTGATGAGTTCTCTTTCATCAAATTTTCTCTCATCAAATGTTCGTGATACAATGTTAACCGAAAACTGAAGTTCATTTAAAAATTTAACAAAGCAAAATTGTACTTATTAGAGTGTTTCATGTAAAAAAACGTTTTGAATGACATTCCAATGGGGGAAAGGAGCATTGTTGACTGGCCGTATTATCTATTGGACGAAACTTTGTGCTAAAATATTCAGAAAATACAAATTTTAAAGAAGACTCATGAATTATTATAACTGATCATAAAACGAAAATTGAAACTGTGTCAACACAACGATATTAAAGACATGATACAAGGTCAGCTAGACGTCGAACTGGAAATCCTTGAAAAAAAACGCGGATGATATAATTAATAAATGGAATTTCTGTCGTTTATTTAAATCGACTTAAAAGATTCTACTTCTTGACTGGTTTTAAACTCACTACTTTGTTTTCAATTTCATTGGAAACTGCATGCGAAAACCTCTGTTTTTTATACATGAAAGAATGAATTTTGAGTTGTGGATAAGAAATGAAATAGTTAGCTTAAGCAACGACGATACCTACGCCAGGGACGACTCCTAGAAAGAAAAATGATATTTCTAATCTTGTAACAATCTGGATATCTGCTCCGTACCCCAATCAGTACTTAAAACTTGCTCAAACTAAATATGTAATGCCAGCGATCCATTCCAAAAAGAAATACAAAAAATTTGCCATCCCGACCTACGTTCTTCAAAATACACAGATCCTGTTCATGTCACGTTACGGCTACAAAATGCACAAAGACTTAAAACGCACGCGCACAGCCATTGTTCTACTCAATAAACCTTTTGTTTGGTGACGTTTTCGTTGCTGTTTTATGTTCTTTTTTTTCTTCATTTGGGATTTTTTATTTCCACAATTACATCAATTACAATCCTTTTTTAACAATTAATTTACAGAAGAACGAATAAAGTTTGGTTTACAGAAGTTAACAATTACACCATATTGAATTAATTAAGAAAAAAGATTTTGTCAATTCTTATCTTCATACTTATTTAACTTAACGATTTTCCTTAATGATAGCGTTGTCTACTATAATTATTAGTTAAAATTGCTTCCTCAAAGATCTTCTATTATTCTTTAAACAATTTAGTTTTATTCGATTTGAAATGTGTTTTTCAGTTTCATATTTAATTACCTAAATTCTTATGAAGTGGCTCAAGGAAGGTAATGTTTCTCTACATCGACAAGTCCACAAGAGAGATTTTCCTAAAATTACTATCTAATTAAATAGATCCATCTCCTCCTCAAAAGACCCAACAATAACATTGGAATATGTAAGCGAGAGGCTTCTGCAAGTCTTGATTGTGCTCAAAACCTTTTTCATTTACCTCATGCCAAAAAGAATATGAAAAAGAACAACCGAACAAAATATGGGATATTGTTTCCGTTTGCTGATTACAGATGCAGTTGGGATTAGAAACGTATCCTATTTTACACAGGCGGTCATTAGTAAACAGAACAGAATTCAACGCTTTGTACCGAAAGGAGCGTAGATACGGTTCATTAGCAGCCCTCACTGGCAGAAGAAATGCATCTGAAACTTGCTTGTCATCAAGGCTAAATTCTTTCTTTAGCTTGACCCATTTACTTGGCTTTTCCAATTTTTGTTTTATAGGAAAACAATAGTCAAAGTCACATTAGCGTTTGCCTTTACTGTGCAACGCAATGTTAGAAGATTGGAAAAAAAAAAAAGCAATCATTATCAACACAATATTAAGATTAATAAATTTCTACGTGACTGAGACTGCCCTTCCGTCCAAAAAGTTTTCGTTGCCGTTGCCGTCGTGGTTTGCTTGAGCTCCCTTATGTCCGGAAAGTTAGAACACACGGGTAACTGGGAGCGTAAGGCGGTGTTTCGTAAGACATTTCCGTAAATTCAAATTTATAATCATATTACCTTTGTGGGATAGCTGCTTGCAAATGATTTGTTTCTCCGCCTCTTTTAGCGTAATTCCGAGAGTAGTTAACGCAATTTTCCTGTGTTTATTTTTCTTTGGTGACATCAGACAATAAGTGTTTCTGATTTTCGTGAGTGGATAATTTCCAGCTAGAACTGATACGAAAAGTAAGTGTTCCATGAGTGGTGAATTCAATGTTTGGGCGTTAACAGGGTCTGAAGACAGATGTCAGCGAGGCATCAATTCTAAACCAAACCCGGTTGTTCACTGCATCACATGACTAAAAAAATGTATTATGGTCATGTTTGACAAAGGGAAATTGTGACAGGCGAGAGAGTTTACAAAACTGTTTGGCTACGTATATACCAGCCCAAAGGGAAATAAATAGAAAACTGACTCTTCGTATATCACTTGCACAAAAAAGTGACTTGACTCAGCTCGAAAGCTCATTTCAAGGGCACCGCTTTAAATATTGCAAATGAGCCAACGGATAATAAAGTTATAAAATTGACAGTGGATCAGCAATTAAATCTCTTGACTGAATTAAGACATTGCCAACGAGTCAGGTGATTAGAATAAATAGTAAATCAACTATGACCAGGAGCCATAATCGGGGACGGAGACCGTAAGTCTCGGGATCTCGCGCACCTATGATATGGGACAATTTTTCTATTTTTAGAACAAATTGCGCCATCCTGACGTCATATATCCCCGCGTATTCACGCACATGTCAGGGGCTCTCGCGTGGATGTTGTCACGTTGCGTGATCAAATGGTGAGAGTTAGAGATTCTCTTGCGTATTTTTCACAGCGATGGCAGGGAATAAGGCAGGGAATACGAACCAGGGCGCTTATATGTAGTTTAATGCTCTGAGCTAACGGAAAAGGTGGGTTTTTCAGGGTCGAAAACAAGACTTCAATCTCGCGCTAGGAATGAATAATAAGATCTGCTCGCGCTAGTTGTAAGCTCACGCGTATGCTTAAGAATATAGCAAGAAAACTCTCTACTCTGGTATCGAGTTAATTTGTGAGTTTCTCAGACAATGTTTAATCATAACCAAAACCTGTTTTGATGGTTTCTTATTGTCTCTGCTTGTTTGGTGAGTTTGCAAAGGTTTTTGAAAGGAAAGTCTGACGCGTACAATTAGCTCATTTGCATAGTGCAGCTCGTGCACTTTCAAGTCCGAGTAGGTGTTCTCAATTGTCAACAAATCTTGACAAAGATTTCTTTCGTTATCTTTTGTGTTGAGATGCTGCAACAAATTTCACGAATGCAAAAAAGGCTACTAACATCATGTGTGTTTCTTCAATATAAGCATAGTGAAGTTTTACACTGCGAAAATGAAAATAGACAAGGAGTTTTTATAACTCGATCAACAAAATTAGTTGATTAAAGAAAGCGTCGTCGTAACTTTGCTGATTGTTTCTGCTTTATTCACATATTTTCAGCTTAGCTTTTAATATGTTCTCAAACATTTATCACTCTTAAACATATTTAAAAACTATAGAGCTATTGTTTGAGTTCGAAAGCACGAAAGCACGAAAGTGCGGCGGAAGTACAATTTGTCATGTTTACTGACTGTACAAAACACGCATCGGCGGGGCTCTCATTCATCGACAACAGAGAATTTACTGGATTTTTACACGAATAAAACTGAGCAGTATCTACGGACGTAAAGTTATTAAGCCTCGATGAAACATCAAGCGTTGCTTACAATTCAAGCGAAACTCAAACTAGCAATTATTTTGTTTTACTTTTCGGTCGCGATAGACTGACAAATTCCTCGCAAGCGTGTGACAATTAAGAGGAGCTAGGAAACTGTGAAGTCCTGAAGCTCTGCTATATCTACATATATCCAGCTAGTTTTTCGCTGTGTAATGGAAAAGCTGTTAATCTTCAATATATGTGAAATTTAAAGTGGAGTAATGTACAGCTCATGTAAGAGAAGCATCAGTCGGGACACAACTTGGTCAGCGATATATATAAGCTTACAGCGGAACATACCTAAATTCGACACTGTCTTACTTCACTCAAACTGGAGCAGCTTACTACGAAAATACTTAAGCAAAACTCCAAAAGACGTAAACGCGTTGAGTTGTGGGGCAAAAACATGAAACATTTCGGGAATTTCGGACGCCTTTTCCCCCGCGCGACATCCGCAAAAATCCTCGCAGCATGCACGCGCGTGTGCCGCAGGTGATGGCGCAATTTGTTCTAAAAATAGAATTATTGTCCCATATCATGGGGACAACCCCAATACTTGAAATGGCGCGCGCTTACGGTCTCCGTCCCCGATTATGGCTCCTGCTATGACATATTGTCTTGATGTCAAAATTTACAATATTTATTGCCAAATTTTCATCTTTCGCATACAAAAATCTACGAGAAAGAATGTAGCAACTAAGTATTGAATGTTTCATACTTTTAAGTGGAAAAAATATCAAACGTAAGATTTATTTTGCCAAATCGCTCGCACTGTGGGCTGAAATAGCGCCACAAAACACCAGCAACAGATTGTTTTCAGTCGTGTGTCGTGACGAAAGCTGACTCTATGCATTGTTAAAGAGGAGGCTAGGTAGAAGAAATGTACAATTTACCATCTCTTTGCGACGTTCTTATTGGAAAAGGTCAGAGAAAAGAATTGGATTTACGTGTTTGAAAACTTTGTTTAAGTTCAATCTTGACACCAAAATTGCAGTACATATTCAAGAAGGGAAATCGATGCCCCCAGAATAACCATTACGTTTGATTTAGGAATTCTGGCTTTATAAATTACCCACAGACAGGTTGTAAGAACTGTTCCTGTGGCATATTGTGTAGATTTCATCTCGATACAGTCGCATTAAAGAGCATTAAATGAAGCGGCTGCAATTTGTGGCAGCTCGACTTAGCATGTTTTTTTAAAAAACTAAATCAGTGACGACTAAGATGTTCAACGACAAAATAGGAAAAAAATTCCAAAGTAATACCAGGAGTGCGAATTGAATTCCTTACATGGTACAGTCACATGAAAAATGATAAGGAAAACAGTACTTTTGTTTCAAGCGTCCTGTACAAAAAAAGTTAAGGTTGTGAAGTTCTTAACCAGTGATTTGTAGAAGAAAAAGTGAGAAACTTGCTGAACTGTAATTCAGAGGTGGATTGTTTATAAATTCAAGAGAAAGATATCTTTGCCATTTCGGTGCAAACGAAGATGTGATTTTCCAGCATACGCTCCGCTCCAGTTTTCACGTATTGTTCCTAGAAAGCGATAACAAATTCAAGTTAAAAAGTCGTTCATCACTGAAACATGTTATGTCGATTATAGAAATGAACTCTATTATTTCTAAGAAATAGTGATCAACAGCTCATTTCTCCTTTCACCAGATGATGAGAATTTCAATTAATTTCAGTTAATTACAATAATATTAATTTCAACAAGATGATGAGAAAAAAGGAAGTCATCAACTTTGGATCATTGTCTTGCTGGAGCAGTGAATTGGCCATTTCCGAGTTTACCTTGTCCTTCTGTTTGAAAACCACTTTTGCGATGGAAGGCAAATTTCACTCTCGATTTCTGATTTTTTTCTAATTTCTTTGTGTACGATGACAATTAAAAAATAAGATGGTCAATACGCAGACACGTGAGTTAAGTTATAATTATCCATTTCCAACGTTCAATAGTGCTGCCCACTTTGTTGCAAAAGTAAACAAGAAGTAAAGTTATATTATTCCATGATGATGATTAGTTTTCGATTTTCCATTATTTTATTGTAACCAGAAATAATTTGGCAACACTCTGTTAGAAATGCTGCGGGATAGCTTAAGGCATTTTAAAATTATTCAGTACCTTTAAGATTCCTGGAAGGAATATAGCCTAGAGTAATAAAATATTTCTGTTTGTCGTGAACGGATATTAAATTTTCCAGTTAGTACCGATAAAAAGTGGTAACTCCATACATGTTTGGAGCGTTTCTAGCGACGGTCTTTTTTTTTTTTTTTTTTATTTATTTATTTATTTGCAATAACACAAGGGAAACCAATGCTTACTTACAACACTAACTCTATTTACATTATATTGCTCTAATTATTTACACTATTTAAATTACAATAACTAAACGACTTACATTACTAACAAATACAGTTACACGACTTACACAATTAAGAAATACAGTGACGACAAGGGGCAAAGAAAAAAAAAACTGAGAAGAAAAATAGCTAGTTATCATTACAGCTTGAGGTTCCAGTACAGAAACATAAAAAAACAGACCAAAGGCATGTGGTACATTAAAAGTAAAATGAGTTATGCATCTGACAGGAGATTAGAAATAGATTAATGGGTAGGAGATAGATAACCCTACGGAAAATATAATCTAAAATATTAATTAAATCCTCATGTATCCTGTAAGAGGTTTCCATTTCTTCGTGTCTCCACTTTTTGTTTCTATCTCATATTGTAATTTTAGTGTGCATATGAAAAGCGTAAGATTTGGATGATCATTTTTTGTTTTAGCGAGCCATATGTGATATCGTGCTAAGAGAAAGCAGTAATTTATAAGAAGCGCAAATTGAGAGATATCTGGCCTCAGACCCAAAGCAGTAATATTTGTCAAAGCATAATCTCTAGGAAGTAAATTTAAGTTTTTCAGCCATTCAGTAAGTTTATTCCAAAAGTGAGATGTTTGACGGCATGACCAAAAAAGATGAATTATTGACTCAGAGGAGGTGTGACAAAAACTGCACTTTTCATCGCCCTGTAGACCTATCCTAAATAAAACTTTATTGGTTGGTACACGTCTATGTAAGAATTTAAACTGAAACTCTATCAGCTTAGTGCTCTTTGTGCATTTTTTTAGCTAAAAGATAGGCAGCATTCCAATTTATGTTGTCATTTATTGGTAGGCCACAATCCGCTAGCCACTTCTTTTGACTTGACTCTGGGGTTAAACTCTTGTTACTAATCAGTTTTTTATATATTATTGTAGTTGCTTTTTTGACCTGCAAAATTCTTGTTGTAAGTGGCTCATATTCGTGGTCGGTGTTCTGTAAATCTTGAAAATTAGAATCAGTCCGAAGAGACTTTACAGCCGATATTAATCCGTAGAAGCTGAGAGGGCGAGGGTCTATTTCATACTTACAGCGGAAATCATTGTTTTGTTGGCTATCTTTATTAGGGAGTTATGCCAAAGTTGTTGATCCAGAAAGTGATCTTTCGATGTTATTTCAGGTTCAAAGTTAACTTCCGCCCAGATTCCTAATAGTTCTTTTAAAAAGGCATCCGAAGTTGTTATTGTCGATAAGGTGTCTCTAACGTTGAGGTTGTAGGAAAAAAAGTTTTGACAGCCATATTGTTTTAGGGTTATATCAAAAAAGATTTTCCATTTTCCCCTATTGTTGTTATCTAAATATTTTTTAATCCATGTGGTTTTGAGGGATTTATTGAAGGAACTAATATCAATCATTTTTAGGCCACCACCACCGAAATCATTGATCATTACCTTCCGTTTTATCTTGTCGCCTTTACCATTCCATAGAAAAGTGTAGAGTAAATCATTTATTTCTTTTAAAACCCTGTAGTTTGAGCGAAGAGGCGAGAGTAGATAAAGCAATTGGGAGACCACTAGTGATTTGATAACAGTGATTTTCCCTAACAATGTGAGTCGGCGGTATTTCCAGCATCTCAGGATTTCTTTCACTTTTTCAAGTTTCTCATTGTAGTTTAAAGAGGCAGATAGTTCGGGATCTGTTGAAATCCATAGACCTAGGGATTTTACTTTGTCTTTTGGCCATTTAAGCTCTTTTCCTGATAACAGAATTTTATCACTTCCAATACTTGCGCCAATCCATAGTACTTCCGTTTTCTTATCATTGAGTCTGAGGCCAGAGACTTTGCTGAAATCGTCAAGCATTGCAAGGGATGAAAGGAGAGATTCACGTGACCCGTCTAATATAAGTGTTGTGTCATCGGCATACTGACTTAACTTAATTTCCACATTATTTACAGAGGTTCCCTTTATATTAGTATTTTTCCTAATTGCCGTGGCCAGCACCTCTGCCGATAGGATAAATAAATAAGGTGAGAGCGGGCAGCCTTGCCTAACACCTCTTTGAATTTCAAAAAAATTACTTGCCCATCCATTATTCAGAATACAGCTTTCAGTATGACTATACACCCAGTTAATTAGCGAAGCACCAAAACCGTAGGATCTTAATGTTCCATGTATGAAGGACCATTCGAGAGAATCAAATGCCTTTTCAAAGTCAATAAAAAGTAACAGGCCCGGGATATTCTTTTCTGTGGCATATTGGATAATAGAGTCAATGAGTCTGATATTTTCGCCTATAAATCTGCCCTTCAAAAATCCTGTTTGATCGTGATTGATAAGGTTTGGAAGTACTAATTTAATTCGGTTTGCAATAGATTTTGCTGCGATTTTGTAATCAGTGTTCAAAAGGGTAACAGGCCTCCAATTTTTGATGAAGTATAGTTCCGCATCTTTTTTTGGAATTAGTTTTATAAACCCTCGTCTTTGTGTTACTGAAAGGCAGCCAGAGTCAAAAGCATAGTTGAGGGCCGAGATTAAAAAAAAAGAAATGTCTTTCCAAAAAACTTTGTAGAATTCGGCGGGAAGTCCATCCGTGCCTGGCGTTTTGTCAGACTCCATCTTCTTCAGGGCTTCGAAACATTCCTTTTGAGTTAAGGGGCCTTCACATAAAGTTTGTTCTTCATTGGTCAAAGAAGTGGAGTTCACTTCAGAGAGGAATGTTGACTGGATGCTGTCGGGGCTTTTTGACGTATAAAGATTTTTATAAAAAGCCGTACATTCAGATAAGATATCTTTGTCTGTGGTGACAAAGTCGGTGTCATTAATTTTTAATTGACTAATTGTTCCTTGTTTACAGTGCCTTTTTTCGAGGTTTAGAAAATATCCGGAGTTCTTTTCGCCCTCGTTGTACCATTGCGACTTTGACCTAATGATAGCGCCTTTGGTTCGATACTCAAAAATGTTTTCTAGCTCTTTCTTTAAGGTAAAAATTCTTTCAGCAACAATATGATATGAGGGGTTACTATTGCTTGCATTGTCTAAATGTTTTTCTAACAAGGCGATTTCGCGTTCCAACATTTCTTCGCGTTTCCTTGTTGTCGCGTTTTTGTATGCAGCATAAGATATTGATTTTTCTCGCACCTTTAATTTAATCATCTCCCAAAGCAGAGCTGGGTTCACTGAGGTGTCGTCTTTGTATTGTTTCACAGTGCTTTCAATTGTTGTTTTAATTTCTTGGACATATCTCATTTCGGATAAAAGGGACGTGTTCAACTTCCAAAAACCTTTGCCTCTGGGGTTCGAGTGTAAAGCTAGATTCAGAGTAATCATCGAATGATCCGTTTTGAAACCAGGAAAAATATCTGCATGGGTCACATCACATAAAGATGATTCACTTACTAGAAAAAAATCGAGTCGACAATGTATGACTGGTTGGTTTTGGCGCCAAGTATATCTCCTGGTTTCTGGGTTGAAAAGTCTCGAAATATCAGTCAAACCAAGATTTTCAGAGAAATCTCGAATCACTTTTAAGGCATTTTTGTGTGTTCTGGCAAGGCCACCCCTAGCTAGCTACGGTCTTGAGAGAGGTGTCGGCAAGGCATCAAATTCCCCAACAAACCCGTTCTCTGTATAAAATGACTTACTATACACGACAAGTTTAGTGACAAAATAAAAGCACGCTGTTTAATATTTCCGACAGTGGGAAACCGACAAGCGAGATAGTTTACAAATCTGATTTTGCCATCAGTCTCCAAAACGAAATAGAGCTTTTCGTCTACCAATTTTGAGTTTAAAATATGTTTCTTCACACTTCAGTTACACAAATAAACAGTAATTTGAGGCTCACTTAAAGAATGGCTTGATTTAGCTCGAAAGATCATTTCATGGGCACTTTATAAAATAGTAAATGAGTCGAGTCAAATGCTTTGTCTTACGGATAAAAAGGGTTTAAAATTGACAGGGGAAGAGCAACGTGTTCGTCACGTATAAAATAGCGGCAAGGTAGAACTGAATGAACTTTTCAATTCTCAAGAACTAGAAATCAACATACAATTTCTCCTAGCTGTTTTTAAGGTAGCTGAAGTAGATCTACAGTTCTTATCCATTTTAGCAGAACACGTTGTTAACTAGACTTTCTATAGAATGATAATAGAATCCTGGTTAACGGATTTTGTGATAAAGAAGAACCCAAATATTGATGGCATCCTATCAAACCCAAACGATACGAATAGCTTGTGTATATGAAAAGAAATTAAAGAAAGAAAAAACTTGACATAGAGATTTGAAATTTTTGCGCTCATTCTTGTTAAACCAGTACAGTTGGCAAATTAGCATATAACGTCTCAGTGCACGTATTTTCAATTGTCTAGATAGCACTTACACTTGCCTTCTGACTGATCAATAATAATAATTCTTGTCAACAGGGATCACAGATATTAGACGGATCCGTTAAGAAAATGGACTGCAACACTTATCAATATTACATTCAACCACCTTAAAATAGTGTTAAAAAAGGAGGTCAGCAAGTCTTCGAAAAGAGTTAAACATTACTGACTTTTTGAAAGCTATTTCATCAATAAACAAGACTTGCAAGGTAGCTTTCATCAGCATTTTCTTCTCTGAAACAATGTGAATCAAAGTATAATACTTAAGTGAAATTTCGCAAAGCCTTTCCTAGTGTTAAGAAGGTGTAAGGGCTAATTAAAGGACTCACAAAAAGAGCTCTTGAAACCTTCTACAACATTAGATAATTACATAACGAAAACAAGATATATAAACAAGCCGCAAACTAAGTTTCCGGCCAAATCTTGTGTCCTTGTCCATTACTTTAAAACTTAAATGGTGTGTTAATACATAAAGATCTAGCCCCCCCCCCCCCCAATGATCGCAACATGTCAATCCAACATATCATAACATTATTGTGCGTAACATGTTGCACGTGCTTGCCCACCCTCTTGAGACATGTTCAATCATATTACGTGCTGATGACTAATACTTAACCAAAACACCAAACATGTCGCAACAGGGTAGACAAACGCACACAACATGTTGGGAGGAGGTAGCAGGGAGCAAGATGACTCTTTTTTCCCTCCTTGCTCCTCCCCAGAGGAGGTAGCAGGGAGCAAGATGACTCTTTTTCCCTCCTTGCTCCTCCCCAGAGGAGGTAGCAGGGAGCAAGATGACTCTTTTTCCCTCCTTGCTCCTCCCCAGAGGAGGTAGCAGGGAGCAAGATGACTCTTTTTCCCTCCTTGCTCCTCCCCAGAGGAGGTAGCAGGGAGCAAGATGACTCTTTTTCCCTCCTTGCTCCTCCCCAGAGGAGGTAGCAGGGAGCAAGATGACTCTTTTTCCCTCCTTGCTCCTCCCCAGAGGAGGTAGCAGGGAGCAAGATGACTCTTTTTCCCTCCTTGCTCCTCCCCAGAGGAGGTAGCAGGGAGCAAGATGACTCTTTTTCCCTCCTTGCTCCTCCCCAGAGGAGGTAGCAGGGAGCAAGATGACTCTTTTTCCCTCCTTGCTCCTCCCCAGAGGAGGTAGCAGGGAGCAAGATGACTCTTTTTCCCTCCTTGCTCCTCCCCAGAGGAGGTAGCAGGGAGCAAGATGACTCTTTTTCCCTCCTTGCTCCTCCCCAGAGGAGGTAGCAGGGAGCAAGATGACTCTTTTTCCCTCCTTGCTCCTCCCCAGAGGAGGTAGCAGGGAGCAAGATGACTCTTTTTCCCTCCTTGCTCCTCCCCAGAGGAGGTAGCAGGGAGCAAGATGACTCTTTTTCCCTCCTTGCTCCTCCCCAGAGGAGGTAGCAGGGAGCAAGATGACTCTTTTTCCCTCCTTGCTCCTCCCCAGAGGAGGTAGCAGGGAGCAAGATGACTCTTTTTCCCTCCTTGCTCCTCCCCAGAGGAGGTAGCAGGGAGCAAGATGACTCTTTTTCCCTCCTTGCTCCTCCCCAGAGGAGGTAGCAGGGAGCAAGATGACTCTTTTTCCCTCCTTGCTCCTCCCCAGAGGAGGTAGCAGGGAGCAAGATGACTCTTTTTCCCTCCTTGCTCCTCCCCAGAGGAGGTAGCAGGGAGCAAGATGACTCTTTTTCCCTCCTTGCTCCTCCCCAGAGGAGGTAGCAGGGAGCAAGATGACTCTTTTTCCCTCCTTGCTCCTCCCCAGAGGAGGTAGCAGGGAGCAAGATGACTCTTTTTCCCTCCTTGCTCCTCCCCAGAGGAGGTAGCAGGGAGCAAGATGACTCTTTTTCCCTCCTTGCTCCTCCCCAGAGGAGGTAGCAGGGAGCAAGATGACTCTTTTTCCCTCCTTGCTCCTCCCCAGAGGAGGTAGCAGGGAGCAAGATGACTCTTTTTCCCTCCTTGCTCCTCCCCAGAGGAGGTAGCAGGGAGCAAGATGACTCTTTTTCCCTCCTTGCTCCTCCCCAGAGGAGGTAGCAGGGAGCAAGATGACTCTTTTTCCCTCCTTGCTCCTCCCCAGAGGAGGTAGCAGGGAGCAAGATGACTCTTTTTCCCTCCTTGCTCCTCCCCAGAGGAGGTAGCAGGGAGCAAGATGACTCTTTTTCCCTCCTTGCTCCTCCCCAGAGGAGGTAGCAGGGAGCAAGATGACTCTTTTTCCCTCCTTGCTCCTCCCCAGAGGAGGTAGCAGGGAGCAAGATGACTCTTTTTCCCTCCTTGCTCCTCCCCAGAGGAGGTAGCAGGGAGCAAGATGACTCTTTTTCCCTCCTTGCTCCTCCCCAGAGGAGGTAGCAGGGAGCAAGATGACTCTTTTTCCCTCCTTGCTCCTCCCCAGAGGAGGTAGCAGGGAGCAAGATGACTCTTTTTCCCTCCTTGCTCCTCCCCAGAGGAGGTAGCAGGGAGCAAGATGACTCTTTTTCCCTCCTTGCTCCTCCCCAGAGGAGGTAGCAGGGAGCAAGATGACTCTTTTTCCCTCCTTGCTCCTCCCCAGAGGAGGTAGCAGGGAGCAAGATGACTCTTTTTCCCTCCTTGCTCCTCCCCAGAGGAGGTAGCAGGGAGCAAGATGACTCTTTTTCCCTCCTTGCTCCTCCCCAGAGGAGGTAGCAGGGAGCAAGATGACTCTTTTTCCCTCCTTGCTCCTCCCCAGAGGAGGTAGCAGGGAGCAAGATGACTCTTTTTCCCTCCTTGCTCCTCCCCAGAGGAGGTAGCAGGGAGCAAGATGACTCTTTTTCCCTCCTTGCTCCTCCCCAGAGGAGGTAGCAGGGAGCAAGATGACTCTTTTTCCCTCCTTGCTCCTCCCCAGAGGAGGTAGCAGGGAGCAAGATGACTCTTTTTCCCTCCTTGCTCCTCCCCAGAGGAGGTAGCAGGGAGCAAGATGACTCTTTTTCCCTCCTTGCTCCTCCCCAGAGGAGGTAGCAGGGAGCAAGATGACTCTTTCCATGGTTAATTTATTCATATATTTAATTTAGGTAATGACTCCAGAAATCGTAATAAACAAGGTGGAAATGCTTTTATTATTTTCCTTTACTTTGCTTGGAAGGAGAATTACTTTGCATTTAAATTTAGTTCAATCCAAGATACATTTTTTATTCCTTAAGCGGAGCGCAATGCCTCAAGAAAATCGTCAGTGAGAGATACCCCTACACGATATTTCGGGCACAGTGGTTTGTCTTTTGTCCAAAATCTTACCGGGGAATATTGTTAGAAGAGCATTTATTTCTGTTCCTCAAACCTCCACTCCAGTGAATGAAACAATCACGCGTGAGGAATAAATTTCTTTTATAATCCTTTACTTTTTTAAGGAAGGAGATTTGGAGGGAAGTATATGTCTTAACCATAATCTCTTAATCTTTCCTTTTAAAGTCAAAAGTGGTTACATTTTCAGTAAAACTTCCTCCCAAAGTAATTTTCTTTAAGATGGTCAAGGTTTAGGAAACGGCTGAAAGACTAGACTGCTCATTTATGCCCATAGTGTCGACACAGTGTAGTTTAGTCTTACCGCTACTTCTTAACCTTTAACCCTCTCAGAGAAAACTACTTTGGGAGGAAGTCTACCTCATATTACAACCCCTTTTTGAACTTTAAAGGGCGAGTGGAGGATTATGGATGAGAGTTAAACTTCCTCTCCAAATATTCTCTCCAGAAAAGTAAAGGATTATGGACGAGATTTAATCCTCCTTCGCGATTGTTTCATTCAGGGGAGTGGGGGTTTTGGGGGACAGGAATTAAGACTCTTCGAGCAATCTTCCCCTGTAAGATGGTGGGGGATTTTTGGCCGAAGATAAACTACTGTGCACAATGGCTCGTGTAGGGGTATCTCCCGATTTTTTTATTATCTGACGATTTTTTTCTGGCATTGCCCTCTTCTTTGGGAATGAGCAATGTTCATTGGATTAAACTGAATTTAAATGCAAAGTAAAGGACAACGACACAGGTTTAACCGCACTCACCTTTCTGGTTCTGCGGCATATTTTTTTCTACAGCTATTTTCTAAATAATATTTTATCACAGGAAGGTGTAAGAGCTTATTGGATTCTAGTCTTTAATTTGCTCTTTGCACCTTCCTTACATCAGCTAAGTTTACTTTCGTTATTTGCGAAAATCTCTATCTTTTTATTCTTCCCTCATACAGACTTGATATTATATATATTCACGTCCGCTTCATTTGTTAATCAACTATTCCATCGTAACTTACTATGAGGATCGACAGATTTACGATAAACGGAGTACAGGTGCTTTTCTTAAAGTTTATTTCCAAGTTCAAAGAGAATTTATTTGAAAGTGTTTCTGCATTTGTCTTTTAGCCAGTTGTTCGCTGTGGTGTATCATTGTTCACTTTCTTTACTACTCCTCAGGCTACCTGTTGATCGAATCAAATATTAACAGTTCATCAGAATGTGTCACGCAGAATCAACATGTATTATTATGCGCTGAACTGTCGGAGTGAGGGCGCTGCTGCGATACCCTCCTACTCGTTCTATGTTTTCTTTCCAAATAAAACTTACGGTGCTTACATACATAATGAAATGTTCACAAGGTAACGTTAGCTTTTGGCTTCAGAAAAAAATAAACAAATACTAAGCAAAATAAACTAGTCGTTTAAATATAGAACTCTTACTAAATGATTGCCGATTAAATCTCTACACTTTAAAACGTCACCATAGTGTTATCGAGCGCAGAATGAACTGTCTTTTGAGTCCATCTTTCAGCTTTGTCCGAGCGATTATCAGTTTTTTTCTAAAATTTCGAGTGCTGTGACAGCAAATGGCCTTGTTTCACTGAGCCTTCTGGAGAATTTGATTATCCATTCAATATTTCTAAATCCTCTTCCGAAACTTCGGCGAGACGAGAAAAAATGTCCCTATTTTGCAGACTATCTTCAACCACTGAATAGTAATGGATGATCGTACAAGATATACCTTAGCCAACCAAAATGCAGTATTGCATTAGTATAATCCGGTAGATTTGTACTAATGATAAACAGATTACTGTACCGTTGTCAAGCACAATATCTGTTGGTTATTAATTCTTACATAATGATCAAGAGTGATCACAATAAAACGTTTTCATGAAATCATTATGAAGACTGATTGACTTTGTGAATTCTTTTGTTAGAAAACATTTTTGGACCTAGAAATTTTAAAGTTAAAATTGTAAATTTCATTTTCAAAGTTAAAACTTTAACTTTGCAGCAACTATTTACTTCTGCTGGCATGTTGACACGACCTTTTTTCCTTACTTATGATCAACAACACGCTTTGCCTCGATCTGAACCAGTAGGGAAGAAATGACTTGCATTTAATGTCTTTTTTCAGGTTTTCTGAACTGTACTTAACAAATCTTAAGAAAGAAACTGACATATTCATTTCCACTTGTCTTATTCGCATCCTTGGATGGGCCGTGGCTCAATATTTCTCTGCAAACTGAAGTCGAGTGATACAAAACTTAAGCCCTGCTCCGCTGTGTTAATACTTGGTTGGATTATCGCTTACAGAAAACAGCACCTCTTGTCAAAGATAGTCTTTTATGTTTTTGGTATCCTTAAAGGGACACAGTCGGCTTTGGGACCGTGCTGACCTGGACACTAGTTTTCTCACTTTGAAAAAGTTCACCTCAACCTGAAATCAAAGATACTCGTCGAGTACATCTAGAAATCCGCTTCAATCTTCGCAGTGTTTTGCTTGATTTTCAATCGTTTACTGAAAAACCTGTTTTTGAGTGGGCTTTTGCTCATCCTATGTTTTGTATCATATTTGGTTAAAAACAGTATGGATCGTGTCTCTGTGATATAATAATAATAATAATAATAATAATAATAATAATAGACTTGTATAGCGCTAGAACTATACAAACATACTCAAAAGCGCTTTACATTAAGTTAAAATAAATGAATAAATGGAAATCACTAAACTTTAAAACTATTACAACAACTATGCTAAACTTTAAAACTATTTCCACAAGTCAAAAGCTTTCTTAAAAAGAAATGTTTTCAGTTGCTTTTTGAAAATGGCGAGGCTGCTACTTGTTCTTATAGTTAATGGCAGCGAGTTCCATAAAACAGGTGCAGCATGAGCAAAGGCCCGATCCCCAAGTGTAGAGCAGTTGACTTTTGGAACAACCAGAAGAGATTTTGCAGACGAACGAAGAGCGTAATTAGTAGCTGGTTTCACGGATAAAAGATCATTTATGTAGGAAGGACTTTGGTTGTGTAGTGCCTTGTAAACAAGAAGAAGCAATTTAAACTGAACTCTAAACGATACTGGGAGCCAATGTAAGTCGATAAGAGCGGGTGTGATATGATCAAATTTCGCAATCCGAAAAATCACTCTAGCCGCGGCATTCTGAACTTTCTGTAAACGATCAATCTGGTATTTAGGTAGACCAAATAGAAGTGCATTGCAGTAATCAAGGTGCGAAGATACAAAGGCGTGGATCAGTGTCTTTGTGGATTGCGCGGTATGCAAATTAACATACTGCATATATGTTTTATTACTATACCGCATTTATAATTTGATGAACATGGAAAGAGACGCTCTCAGTTAACCTTCACCCTTTGCAGGTTCTAAAATTTGTTTCATTTTTAAGAACTCCATATAAGAGATAAAAAGGATAGACGAATATGATTAAAATTCAAAAGGTTTGTTCAAAAGTTCCAAAGCAAAAATTAAACCTTTCCTCAGGAATACTGCTTGTAAATACTTCTTGTAAAATCACGGTTCCTGCACTAAGTGAGACTAGTTTCTAACTTCTGATAATAACGTTTTCCAATGCAATAACTTTGTACTAATCTTCCTTATGTCGAATCGATGTAAAACTTTTACACTGAGTTGCTAAAATGAGCTTAGATCAGGAGCCATAATCGGGGACGGAGGCCGTAAGCACGCGCCATTTCTAGTATTGGGGCTGTCCCTATGATATGGGACAATTTTTCTATTTTTAGAACAAATTGCGCCATCGTGTGCGGAAAGCGCGCGTACACGCTGCGAGGATTTTTGCGGTTGTAGCGCGGGGGCAATGGCATCCGAAATTCCAGACATGTTTTATGCTTTTGGCCCACAACTCAATACGTTTATGTCTGTTGGGATTTTGCTCAAATATTTTCGTCGTAAGCTGCTCCAATTCGACTGAAGTAAGGCAGTGTCGAATTTAGGTATGTCCCGTTTTATATCACTCAGACCAAGTTGTGTTCCGCTGCTTCTTTTACAAGAGTTCCACATTACTCCACTATAAATTTCACATATGCTGAAGATTAACAGCTTTTCCGTAACACAGCAAAACAACTGGTTGGAAAAATTTGGATATTGCAGCGTTTTAGGACTTCAAAGTTTCCCTCCTCTTGCCACACGCTTGGGGGATTTCGCCAGAGTCTATCGCCACCGAAAAGTAGTAAACAATTGCAAGTTTGCATTTCGCCTGAATTGTAAGTAACACTTGATATTTCATCAAGGCCCAATAAGTTTACGTCTGTAGACACGGCTAGGCTTTGTTTGTGTAAACATTCAATAAATTGTCTGTTGTCGATGAATAAGAGCGCCCGCCGATCCGTGTTTTT
The DNA here is from genome assembly GCF_964199315.1 of Orbicella franksi. Lineage (NCBI taxonomy): Eukaryota > Metazoa > Cnidaria > Anthozoa > Scleractinia > Merulinidae > Orbicella > Orbicella franksi. The sequence goes on along the minus strand of NC_138145.1, from coordinate 8,437,169 downwards.
TGCAGTCAGTAAACATGACAAATTGGACTTCCGCAATAATATCTCTAGTTGTTAAATATGTTCAAGGTTGATAAATGTTTGAGAACATATCAAACTGCTTAGCTGAAAATATGTGAATACAGCAGGAATAATCACCAAAGTTACGATGACGTTTTCTTTAATCAACTCGAATAACGATTTCGATTTTGTTGGCTGAGTTATCAAAACTCCTTGTCTATTTTATTTTCGCAGCTCACATAGGGGCCAAACCACCCCCCTAATGTTTCATGAAGGCTATATTTGCTTGGTTTATATATTTCTGAACCAAGTTTGGCAGATGAACTTTCTTTGTTCTCCAGTTTATTTTAATTTGGAAGTTGTGACAAAATGTCAGACTATGACGTCATAATTGATGACGTCACCAAAACGTGCTATAATTTTTTGTTAAATCTGATGTAAAGATTATATCATTGGAAAGGCCTTGCCTTGAGGAGTAAAATGCTGGAAACCGTTTTTTGCTATGATGATTATTTTTTGAGATATGGTAAATTAAATATTTTTTTGCTGTCCCCCCCGGGACTCTCTCTGGTTTATTTTTTTCAGTCTTTTTCTAGGAAGGCTAATAATCTAGAAAAATAGGAAGCTTGATGCTGTCAAAAATCGTATGGTTTCAGAAATTTGATTTTCGGCTTTGTTAGGATAGTATTAACAGTAAAAAAACGGGTGACGTCACAGGTAATGACGTAACAAAACTTATTTTAACGCAATAACACTAGAGGGATAATTTTTTATTCCGATTTTCTTCTTTATTTTTGCTTTAGTCATCTGGCACATCACATGTGCAACATAGCTGCATTTGCTGGAACAAAATTACGGCTCCAATTTGGTGATTTTTCTCAAGGGGGGGACTCCATAGTTTGCAGAGTTATTTTTCATATTTAAAAATGCCATATTTCATGTAATTTTTGTGATATGGACAAATTTTTTTCAGGTTTCAACTCCCCTTGATGTCCTCTTTCCAACACATTGTACAAAATATGCATATTAAAAACTTCAAAAGTGGCAAGAAACATGACGTCATCACTGTGACGTCACAACTTTGACATTAACTGACATTTTTCACATAAATATAATTGGCAATAGGTCTCCTGCTCTTCTGCCAAGTTTGGTGTAGAAAGAGTCAATATTTTTTAAGTAATGCGAAATAATGTGAAATATCCAAGAACTGATGAAACATTTGGGGGGTGGTTTGGCCCCTAGCTGTGTAAAATTTCACTACGTTGAAGAAACACACATGATAGTAGCCTTTTGGCGTTAGTGAAAATTGTTGCAGAATCTCAGCACAAAAGATAACGAAAGAAATCTTTGTCAAGATTTGTTGCCAATTAGCTACAATTGAAAACACAGACTCGGACTTTAAAGTGCACGCCCTGGAGCTACTTGTACGCGTCAGAAGTTCCTTCCAAAACTTGCCAAACGAGCAGAAATAATAAGAAACTATCAAAAACAGGTTTTGGTTATGATTAAGCACTGTTTGAGAAATTCACAAATTACCTCGATACCAGAGTAGAGAGATTTCTTACATAAACTTTATTCTTTAGACAACATCCACGCGAGAACCCATGACATGTGCGTGGATCCGCGCGGATGTATGTCCGAGTCAGGGTGGCGCAATTTGTTCTAAAAATAGCAAAAGTGCCCCATATCATTAGGTGCGCGCAGATCCCGAGACTTACGGTCTCCGTCCCCAGTTATGGCTCTTGCTTAGATTGAAGATTGTTTATTTTTTACGGAAAACGACATTCCAAGGAAGCGGGAGACTGCGCGTGCAGCAATTAACATACTATGTAAATTCAAAGCTTTCTAAAGTTTTCGATTCTATTTTATCTATTTTCTATTTCACTATTACATTTCATAAGTGTAAACAGTAGTTTTGATACCTTTTGACCTGTGTACTTGTTTTATTTATCTGTTTTTCCCTGGGGCCATTTTTATTTATTTATTTATTTATTTATTTTTTATTTTTTTTGTTTTTGCTGTTTGTTTCAAAATGTTTCGACCATTACTTCAGTTTATCATTACAGCTACCCTGAGAGACTAGCGTCACATATTTATTCTAGCTGGAATGTTATTTGTTTGCTGTTTGCTTGAATACTGACACAAAAACTTTATTCACATACAACAAACTGTTGTTTTCTTGAGGAAAAGAAAATACTCAAACTACACTTTGAAATCTATGTCAGTGAAACATCGCTACATCGAAAACATGACATTTCTCTAAAGGCTTGAGCCCACTTGTGCCCGGACACATGCAAGTACGTATCGAAACCAAACAACGCTCGTAAATATTTTCAGCCACCTGTTCTCTGTTCTAAACGTTAATTTTCCATGTTAAATGGTGTAGCAAGACACTAATTTGCCCTAGGCGATGATATTTTTTCATTCACCTCCATGTTTAACACTGTACTTATATCAGTTACACAGACGAAAAAGTAGTGCATGTTTATATAGATTGGTCAAGCTTCGAACATTGATGACCGAAAAATGATCGTGTTTGGCAAAGCGCAATTAGAATTGTCATGCCGATAAAGTCATGAGCTCTATCAGTCGTTATAAATTAAGTTGCTGTTCGTTCTTGAATGCCTGACAATACTATTTTAAAACACATTTGATTTTGAGTAATTCCTTCTCTAAATGAATCGCCTTTAAAGTTCATTTGCGGCCTCGTATAAGGAAAGCATTCTTCGCACTGCAAATTATCATTGTACTATTAAACTGGAATTGTTCTCGTAAATTGTCGTACATGCTTCTCTGTCTACAGCGTAAGTGGATCACTTCCTTAAATTTTCGTTCGCAAAGCCAAGCCGAGAGTAAGCTGAAATGCTACGTTAGAATCTTTGTTTTTCACAATGTTTATATCAAAATAAATTTGTAACAATTTCTAGTACCACCACCACGTTTTTATTCTGTTAAATTTGAATTCAAAATGTTAGGAAAAAGCACTTCAATTTTGCATTGCGGAGAATATTCGGCCGTTTCAAGTTGTCCTTTAAAATAATAAATTGCGATGTTCAACCTTCCACTTCAGTCTCGTACTCAAAATATTAATTTTCCCAATTGATTGTCATACATTTCTTTTGTTGTTAGTTTATGAATTTGGTAACATTGCCTTTGTAACATACTTGACAACGCAACGAGGTACGATGTTATATTTTGATCACTCTTGGACTGAATCCGTTAATGGTAAACGACTAGAGAAACAAGAAAACGACTTATCTGAAGTAAGATATTTCCAGGCCAGGGTCCAAGAGCCAGTACACTGCTATCCAAAATGACTACACATTTCTTTGAAAGGGCATTAAACCTAGAAAGAAAGGAAACATCAACAAAATAGCTGGTTAATATTGATTGTATCACTTAACACTTACTGTTTTCACAATGTTCTTACGAAGGTTATAATAATTAAGACCAGCATGTTTTATTCTGTAACTTTGATTCCATTATGTCACTGGACAAGTCTCCAATCTTCAAGTAAAATTCTTCTTACTAGTTACAATATATCCTGATTCCAATATTTTCTCTCCAACTGAAATGCTTATAACAAGGGTCAGGAAGGCATTTATATGGTCAGACTCTGATCACTCTTTGGACTGAAACCGTTCAATGGTAAACAGAGAAGAAAACGACTTACCTGAAAAAAGGTGTTTTGCTGGCTATCAACTTGAACCAGGCTTCGAGAGCTTACACACTTTGATCCAGCATGGCTACACTTTCTATTGAAACGATGTTTGCATTCAACCTGGTGATAAAAAGAGCAGAAAACAACAAATTAAATTACTTTTCAACGATTATCGGATCTCCAGTTGTGTTAATTTCGAATATTTGCCCATAAATACACATTTACAGTGCTTTTCTAAAGCATTACTTTATTGAAATTGATGAACAAATCTCTCGCAATCGTGTACTTTTAAGAATTCGTTCGGACATCAGAACAATTCCTCGTTGCCCAACCGGTATGTAAGAGTTTATGGGTTCGAATCCCGTCACGGACCGAGATGTTCAATTCTTTGTCCCAAACTCACCACACGATCAAAATTTCATCTTTCACTACTCCCGATTAGATTTCTCTACAGGATACTTGGAATGACACAGTTATTAAAGTGGTCGACGACAAATTCAAGTAAAATAAGGAAAGGGTGAACTTATCTGAATTAAGATTTTTCCAATATGTCATATATAGTGCACCAGCGTTCAAGAATTACACACTGCAATCCAAAATGGCCTCACTTTCTCTTCAATATCCGAGTTCACCTGGCAAAAAGGGAGATTAAACTTAAAACGAACTATTTTTTTCATCAACAAATTTAATAACAGGCAATTCTGCAGTGACTTCTTAAAGCAGGTATCAATACTGTACGGTAAAATTATTTAAGAAAACACTAAATTTTTGTTGGCTGGCAAATCTCAAACAAACTTCCTGGTTCTGCCGAGGACATTAAAATAGTTAAAGATTTTCTCTGCAAGATACTTTAAAATGTATTGACATGGAAGGAGATTTTATTAACTTTAGACTGAAACCGAAAAAAAAGGAAAATTTGAGGTGCTGGACTTATTGTAGAGAAAAAGCGTTTCCAGCCATTAGCAAGCAGTGAACTACTGATTGAAACCACCGAGTCCAAGAGCTAACGAAGTTGTTTTTCTTGCATTGGCGAATTTTCAGTCCTTCGTTTCATAAATTTTCCAGAAACCAAGTGAGGCAAGGTACAAATAAATTTCTAACACCGGCAAAAAATGTTTTATGAACGTTACTGCTGAGCTTTGGTGGTACATTTAGACAACATTTCTCAGTTAATGAATAGAAAACTGCGAAGATAATATCTGGTCTATCTGAACCAAGATGTTTGCAATACTTACATTGTACCAAAGAACATTAGAGCCACGCACTGTCGTACAAAATGGACTTGTTTTCTCTCAGCATATCTTTTTTAAAACCTGCATGAAAAAGAAAAGAGGAAGCTTTGATACACTGACTTTTAAAAACTGCGTTAGGCTTAGGAATTTGGTCAAAAAAATGCAGAGCTAGCGGTTCACAGAGACATTTAAAGCATAAATACTATTCAGACAGCGTTTAAACGCACAAAGCAGTATAAACTTATTATTTTTTTGCTACATGAAGACAGTTCATTTGGTTATTTCCCTCAGGATGTACTCTACATAACAAAAGAAAATCAATTATTTTCTTCCTTGGACTGATACTGTAAATGGTATAAGACAGAAGAGTTAAGAAAATGAGAACGAACTTATCTGACTATAAAATCTTTCAGATGTCGTCTACTTGCATCGAAGCGAAGGGTAAAACACTACAATCCAAAATGGCTGCATTTTCTTTCAATGCACGTGCACTCTGTGTTCAACCTTGGAAAAAAGAGAGCAAATGTCAATAAATGAAGTAAATCTCCTTTATTCAATAGAACAGTCTTGTACTTGTACGATGTTGCTATTTTGAGGCATATTACATTGTATTCGCTAGCCTGAAATCAAGAGACTAGAGAAATGCATTTTATAGTGGTGACTGGCTTTCTTTTCGCTCAGAAAATTTACTGAGTACAAACGTGTTATGTCTGGGATTCTGGTGGTATATTGTATTTCGATCAATCTTGCTCTGAATTAAATCGTTTACCAGGAAAACGACGAAGAAATGACAAAACTACGATGTACTTATCTGGAATCAGTCATTTCCTGTAGTCAACTACCAGGTTGCGCTAGAGCCCAAGAACTACAACCTGCAATCCAAAAAGGTTTCTGGTGCATTTTAATTTAAATTACAATACACTAGAACAAAAAAATCATAAAATTGCAGCAAGGGTCAAACTGAACCATAGCAATCAATTTATCGTGATAGCTATCTTAGTCAGAATTTTTAAATCAGACTTTGCAACAAGGTCAGATCATACTTGTAAAATAAAGATAAAGTAAAACCTAGAATTTACCTGAAATTGGAGTTGATCGCAAAATGAAGAGACTGATAAGGAGAGAACGTAGCTTCAAAGCTGAACACGGCTGCTCATAATAGACTACGAGTAGTCCTTCTTTCACTTAGTCCGTCGTGCGTGACGCGAAAGAAATTCGCGAGAAAAAAATGGCCGCACGATATCCTAGGGGCTAGGAGCGCGCGAAAGGAGGGACTACCGCCTAAGCCCAAGGGTTTGCCCTTTCACGGCCGAGTGATTTTTCGGTGTAGGATTTCTCATCTAGACGTCCTCTTATTATCGCCTGTTATCAATAGCCCAGGGAGATCTGAATAAAATCGCTCTACTCTACTCTTCAAGTAGCCAGGCAAAAACATATGCCGTGAGAAGTATATCTTCGTTCAGTGTTCGTTCAGCGAAACTGCCAAAGAAGTTTTAAACAGAAGACGGCGAATGAGGCCTCTTGTAAGGATTTTCGCTGCGTCTAAAAGTTATTGCGAAAATTTCAACAGAGTTTCAACCGAGAATTTACATTATACATTATACATTATACATTATACATTATACATTATACATTATACATTATACATTATACATTATACATTATACATTATACATTATACATTATACATTATACATAGGAGATCATCCAACTGCGGTGAAATGTTTGCCGATAGCAGCGGAAAATTTCAGGTGAATGTCCGGTTTCAAGTGAGAGTCCGGATCAATCTTTCAAATGGGCGGCAGAAAGGCCAAGTTCAGTGAATTGATATTCGCTGACTTAGACGATGCTGTTGAGCGGCGAAATCACTAACACGCTCGCAGTCGGGTTGGAGGCAGAAAGCTTTGCCAAACAAAACACTGGATGAATTTAAATCTTTCCAAAGCCTGTTGGCAGATTCGCAAGAACATCACGGCTTGCGAAGCGCGATTCCAACGCTTCGATTTGCTCTGGTACCGCTTCGATTTGCTCCGGTTCCAAAACATTCCTGCAAGACGTCACAGGTATCTCGAATGTTGACAACACGTTGTCAATGCGCCTAACATAAGCCAATCATATTTTTGCGTTGTGAGAGCAACGCATATAATTCAAACTCTTGGGCTTAGGCGGTAGTCCCTCCTTTCGCGCTCTCCTCGACTCCAGGATTTCGCGCGGCCATTTTTTTCTCGCGGTTTTCTTTCGCGTCCCGCACGACGGACTAAGCGAAAGAGGGACTATTCGTAGTCTAGCTCATAATGGTTACATTTCCTTTGGGTTCCCCTCTGTTCGTCTAATGCCAGAAGGAGAGAGGAAACTGTCAAAAATATATCACCTTGAGTTTGAGGTCGTATCAGTCGGTCAATCAGTTTGGTAGTTAGAAACCGGCCATATAACATCGGACAATATCGCCTGCATTAACAAATTTCTTAATGTTCTCTTAGGATTATTTTCTCGCCAGAATTCAACGCAAGTTTGCTCAAAATTGGTTCCATTCGTCAAGTAATTTCTGATTTCACGAAAATGTGAACAATTATGAAAACATGAGGATGAATGAAGAAAAGCCACAATACAATTATAACTCAAATCTGCCTTTATTTCTAAAATTCTAACTAAATATTTTGATATTACTTACCCGAAATCAATCGTGTGGCGAAGGACAAGGATGGCTGTATAACATCTCAACAAAGTCGCTCTCAAAGTAAAACCGACTAAATTAAACTCCAATTAAAACATTCACGAGCAGTAAGTTCAGCGGTTGTATGGAAACAAACTGTTCCTGCATGAGAAAAGAATTTAAATTCTCAGGGAATATTATTGACGTAACTTTAAAACTGTTCAGTCAGATCTTCATACCCTTAGCAACTCAGAGCATCGGAACAATGGACAACAAGCCGGGTCTAAAACACAGGTCACATTCCACAGGTCAAGAGTAGAAATCCTTACTCTACTGATGAATAACTATGCCGAAAGTTTCCCCTCGATCTAAAACAACATTTACGCAGAGTGCTAGGGCTAATTAGGGCTAGGAGACTGAATCTTGGTGCTGTTTATTTATCTGCAGCACAGTGACTCTGTACTCTGACTTGTGGAATGTGACCTGCAGTTCAGACCCATCGTGGACAACACTAAACAGTTACAAATACGACGAACAAGAGAGCTAGTATTTCTGAAATGTGGTGTTCAGTAAGAAACTTTCAAACCTGCTATTCCGATGTGCTTGTCTAAACGAACTTGGTAATTCTTTATTCCGAAAGTTTCACACCCTCCCAGTATTCAACAATTTCTTCACTGTGTGGATGTAAAAAATTGCTCAACGAACTGGTTATACTAAACCACTAAACTGCGGAAAAGGGCAAGCGTAGCGAAACGAGGCGAAAAGCGAACAAGGTCAAGAAATGCAAAAACGAAAGCGTATACTTATCTGCGAAGGGGAGCACATCGACGAAGATACTGGTCAACCTTCACAACACACGACGCTCTCTGACACTAAAATGAACGGGATGTCCTTTGAGACTTCCTTACATACTTGATTAAAATTCATTCCACCCACTAGAAAAGTGTTTGCTGCATCAGAATATTTCATTGAGATTTCTGTGCGTCAAACAATAGAGCATACAATGATATCAATAAAAAAATATCGAATAAAGCACGCACTCAGTCGCCAGTTATTTTCTTCTACAAAAGCACAGGTATTTCATATGAAATTCGTTGAATAGTTTTCAAGAAGTTGACTCTTGAAGTCCTTTGTGATATCCCTTAAAACCCCAAGGAAAGACTGAACATGTGTCTTCGGGAGCTTGAAATTCATCGCCGCGTTTTAAATGCACGACGTGTCTTATTCTCAATTGTGGTGGCATTTTACAGAGCCAAGCCCTGAAAACTAAAGGTGTCAGGTGTTTACCATGACAGGCACGGAAGGCAGTGCTCGGACTATTCGGTGACAACACTGGGACTCTAAAATTTTGTAAAAGCAAAAAATATAAACATATCAAAAATAATTCTGATAAATGTATTTAACATCAATTCTGTCTTGAATTCCAAACATGATTTGTTACCCACAATGCAAGGATTTGAGTTAGAGACAAAACTAGAGGTCCAGAACAATGCTTTTCTCTGACTTTCCCTTGATAAAAATAACATTTCTGTAACCAAATAAACAACAGACATAGTAACGGTTTCTAGCCTGCCTTCAGGGGCAGCCCTCCTTTCCGCCCATTCATTATGACTGACAAGTTTTTAATAAATCCTTTTTTATAGGGAAAATGTCTTTTTCCTGACCATTTCCTGACCTTTAGCAGGGTGTCTAAAAAAACTCGATTAGCGAATAGTGCAGTGGTGAACAGTCATGGATAGTGGCGAATAGTCGTCAATAGTCACCGCTTTAGTTCAGCACTGATCTGGGTTCGTTGAAACTGATCACGTGAAAAAAAATAATAAAGTAAAATAAAATAAAATACGAATGTGAGGTAAGTGCTCTGTGATTAGTTTATCAACTGAAAAGACACAAACGACCTGCTCTGATAACCGGTTATAAAAACAACAACATCTAAGCTACATCTTGCGTTAATTGATTATCCAAACCGGTGGCGAAAGTATATGATGTAAGCAAGTATGTCAGCATACATAGTTCAGGTCAGCGGTTTATTATCAAAAGGCTCGGAGCCATTCCTGTAATTAACGTCAGGTTGGAGACAGGAGTAGGCAAAATTTCCTATTTTCTTGTCAAAAGTTTACACAGTTGTGGAGAATACACATGGCTATACTGCATATGACCTGAATGGAGGGTAAAAGTGTTTCTTCAAGGCTGTCTACGAAAGACGAATGGACATCTCAGGTAGGCTGCCAGGAAGATACATTTTCACTTATAAGCAGCTTTTTAAAAAAAAAAAAAAAAAAAACTACTTAGTAGCTGAAGCTTATATATGGTATGTATTTTCCTAATATGAGTGTTTTGAATTATATGCAGATTGCAGTGCAGCCGTTGGATGATATTAAGTTAAAGGGCTCGCCACGCGCATTGAAGGATTTAGTTCAGACAGCGCTTGGACCAAATGGAAGGTAATTTTAAGTTCTTACATATAAAATCCCTAACTAAATCAATGTAAGCGTAAATTTATTGTAATAAAATAAAACACTCAATTCTGATTGGTCCTCCCCACGTTTTAGTGGTCATTGTATTTAATTTGTTACTTGCATTGTAGCTTAGCCAATAACATGCTGTCAATCATGTTTACTGTAGTGTCGGCTGACACTATAGACCGATATATTGACCGATATATTGACCGACACTCAGCCAATACAAGGCTGATACAAGGCCGATACCTGGCTGATGTATCGACCGAGTATCAGTCAATATATTGGTCAACAGTATCAACCTGCACCACCTAATGTAAACATGATCCCATTTTGTTAATATCCCAGGTAATGAAGGGTTTAGTCTGCTAGATACCCTGGTCCCTGGGGTTTTCATTCTTCTTCTTCTATCACGAAAAGCCATATTTGTGGTGGTCAAAAAGAGTGTAAAAAGACATGTACTTCAGGGCACCAATTCGACCATTAGGATATGAAGAGAGCAAGAAAACCTCTGGAATCAGGGTATCTTCTCCAAAGACCTAGCACTAAATAAAGTTTGCTGATTCATGACCTGTATTTGACTGATTTGATAATGAACATTGATGTCAAACCCAGGAGAGGGGACCCTGGCCATATGTGAGAATTTGACATCTACTACACATCATCCCACCACTTCAATTATTTTAAATACATGACATTTGTACATGTGGGGTCCGGGCGTGAGGGTCGGGATGCTTGACTTTGTGAGAGGAGTACTGAGCTTGAAGCCTAACCATATGTAATTGTTGGATCATCTTGGGAATAAAACCCATCACAACTGTTGGAAGGGAAGGGTTTGTTTTCCGTTATGCCTCAGTTAATTTATAACTGAAGGTAGATAAATATCCATTCTGCCAGCTAGGTGGCAATGGAATCTAGTGTCACACTGTACAAAGTAATAGCTGTACAGATACAACAATAATTTCATTCAATACTTTTCACTACAATACATTTGTCTTTATTTTAAAAGCATGTGAAGTTTCCCATCTTTATACTCGTCTGATACTCAGGTTGAAGTTCTTCCAGTCATCCTCTGGTGGTCATGTGACTGTAACATCAACATCAGGCAAGATTCTTCACAGCTTGTCTGGCTTGTGACACCCCATACCAAGGTTGATACTATCTGCTGTGAAGGGCCATCTTGAAGGCTACAGTGATGGTGGTTTGAGAACAGCACTTCTCTTACTAAGGTGCCTATTAACCTACATGTAATTGCATTTCATCTATCAACACATACAACACATTGCATCCATCCATGAAGCGTAACAAATTAAGCACACAGTTTTACTTTTCAAACGTTTCAACAACACGCACCATGACTGGTACAAAGGAATTTTAAAAGAAAGATTTGTCGTGTAAGATTTTCAATTTAAATTTATCTATGACATAATTTTTTATAATATCAATTATTAAATTCTTGAATTTATGAATTTACTTCCATTTTCAACAATGTAATATTGTTATATTTTTTATTGTAAAAAAATCATTTTAATTTTATGTACTTACATTTTAGCTAGGTTGTATTTTCTTTGTTTACTTGTTTATCAATTAATTTATATTTATGTTACTTACTTTAAGAGTGGGCTTCCTGCAAGGTAGGTTTATGGCTAAGTGCAGTTGGTACTATAAATATAGAATTGTCTTACCTACATTGAAAGTTTTGTCTGTTATGTAACACATGCAAAAATGTTAAATTATATTTCTCTTTCAAAGATGAAACTAGTAAGATGAAAGCCCCATATTTGGTACAGAACATGTAAAAAAAGTGTAATGTAGTTGGAATGATTGCCACAACAACTTGCTCACACCTTGGGTTTAACACCTTAAAAAAAGGTGGAAAGAAACGCTTTGAAAGTAGAGAGTTGTATGAGACCTCATATAATCTTGCAATAATTATAGTCAGGG
>NC_138145.1:8395223-8422723 GCF_964199315.1 Orbicella franksi | reverse complement strand
CAGTTATGTAGTTATATCAGAACCTATAACTAATCTTCAGTTCGTTCCCACTGCAGTACACCACTTTGTTGGTAGTCGTTTAAAAGTGTTATTCCTCATTTTGAGGGAGTTTTGTTACGTGCAAGGCCGATAGACGTCCGTTAACTGATACTAATACTCAATCAAGTCAGTTTTGCTTGAGTTAACACGCGAAAAACTTAACCATGACTTTCCTGTTTGTTCACAAGAATTGACCACAGGCAGCAAAGTTGTATCCAAAGGAATTGAATTGGAGTGACAGGCGTCATTCTCCAATTCAAATCAAGTGTAGCACAACTAGCTATGGACTCCTGGCAAGTTTCATGTTGACGACAACTCCGTTGAAGTTCAGATAAGTGAATCACAGTTGTCGCTAGATTTTATTTAATATAATCCTTTGAAGTTTTGCAGCTAAGTCCAGTTTAGGGGCATTCAGACGTAACATTAGAACCGGTTTGCAATTTAATAAAGAATGTGATCGATTTCAAAATGAGTGCATGTCGCTGGTAATTTTGTATGCCTTGGTGCTGAATGTTTCGTAATTTTAATGGACGAGTCTCGTGTTTGGACGTATTTTTGCTTAAAATTAACCCACAGACAAAAGTGACACGTATTATGTATTTCGCACTATTAAGTTAAAACATTTTTCATTTATCTTACAAATACAGGAAATCGAGTACCGAGTCTAAGATCTTACGATTTGGTGGCACTAAAGTTTTACTGTTTTTGTTTTGCTTTGTTTTGTTTTTGTTTTGCTTTTTTTTTACATAATCCATTCGTAGAATGCTTCAGTTTATCGTCCTGCGATCGTGTTTTTCTGTTGAAAAGAAGAATTTTTTGAAATCCATAGCAAGAATCTAAGAACTTCTAACTTATTGACTACACTGGCAAATTCGTTTATTAATTCTAAAAAAAAACAAATTATCTGAGCTGAAGCTAACTGACGAGCCTATAGGCGTAGTTCAATGAGGAAAATGAGCGCAGGAAAAGATTTGCAAGCTCGTTAGGCTAGCTATATTGTTATTTGTTCGCCAACATGAGAGCAATTGGCTTTTGAAACAAAGAGCTGTTTGGTTGTACAAAAATTGAATTCAAAACAATTGACGTCAATGTCTGCAAGCAGTGAATATTGCTCTTTATCTCTGATCCGTTGACAGAAAAACTTATTGCCAGAATGTTGTCATGGAAATCAAACGCAGATGAATCCGATGGATTGACCACACACTTCCCAAGGTTGCCTAGAGGCGGACACCAACTGGCAACAGCGAACCTGGTTGGCCAAAAACCACCTGGCGCCTGTCATGAGCTCAATGAGGAACAACATATCGTACAAAATAGAGATGTAGATGGATTGTGGCTGCCTTGTGTCCCACAGAGAACGAAGATGATTAATTAAAAAAGTAAGTAAATCTCGTTATCAACCTTACAGCAAGTCTTTTATCGTAAATGGCGGCTGTCCTTCATTATCAACTCATTCTTACGCTACCAAGTTGAATAGAAATACATGAAAGATGAAGAGTTGTTCCAAATCGATTGTCTTAATTTGTGACGGCCATTTATTATGGTTCAACTTTCTGACCACAACATGCGAACAAGTTTTTGGAGTGAGCAAGTTATCTGTCCATGAAATAATCATAAGCAAACCTAGGTGATTAAATAACTAAAGTTGCTGCCGTTTGCTCTGCTATCTCCAGGATGACCAAAGATGTGTTAAAGGACAGTTCACGAGTTTCTGGATTTATTCATCAACCTTAATTAATTGAATTTCATCAACGTTAACTGAATTTTGGATGGCAGTGTGCAGAGCTTCACTTCTAGCGTACGATCGATGACTGTTGGAAAAACATCTCAGCTTAGATAAGTAGATTATGGTTTTCCTATCTTTACACTCCAAGAGTGTCAAAAATCTTGATTCTGATTGTAAAGTTGATAGGTTTTCAAGTTTCGTACCATTGCTGCATATAAGCGTACGGTTGTCTTGTTGTCCAGAAAATACCATAATTTATATCAGTACAATACACGTACACTGTGTTATGTTCGATAATAATTATTATAATGAGACTACCGTTTGTTTGGAAGGACTTTGGGTCGAACTTTTGTTGGCTCAGATCATTTTCGCGTGGGGGGTGGAGTCATTATGTGAAGGAACATCTTGCACTTTTCATTTTACGTTCTTGGAATTAAGCGTCTGAAAACGTTTAGGTGAAGAGGAGAATACCACGACGTAAATAGTCATAAAAAAGATATTTTAATGATCATTAAATCCAATTTTGATAGCTAGCTTATATTATAACCAAGTTAGAAAGCATTATCCTTGATTCTTAGAAGCGCGAACAATACAACCCATCTTGGATTCCATGGGAATTCTATTTCATTTTTGAAGAAAATGCTAAAATTCGAAAACACATCAAAACACTACTGTTTTCTGAAAAGTTACATAGTTATCAATTGAATCTAACACTGCTGTAAATTTATTAGTTGACAAGGTAGTGTTGATTGAATATTCTTTTTTCTCTGTCTCTCTCGCTCCAGGCGGCTGATATATCACTGTTGACAGAAAGGGTAGCCATCTTGGATCGCAATGTACTGTTGGACTCTGGCACAAGTTGACTATTGGAAACATCAAATCTCAGATAAGTACATTATTTCTACTCTCGTTAACTTTTAACAGTTTCGGCGTAAGAATTATGAAAATCTCAGAAACTGATTAACCAGAAAATATTGTCTTGATGAAGAACCAAATTCTTAGAACTAATATTAACAACAATATGAGAAAATCAGTAACGAGAATACACATTTTGAGCATGGGATGTACTTAAGAGTTACCACTTTGAAAAACTAAATTCTCAGAGTTAACATTTTAAACAATATGAGAAAACCAGTAATGAGAATATACATTTTGAGCATGGGATGTGTTAAAAGTTACCACTCAGTTCGTTATGCTGAAGGTCAACCTGAAACCATCGAATATTATTTCTCGTCGTTCTTGTTTTTTTCAAGGCATTGATGAAGACCATAACCAAAAGTTGTGGAAATTGAGATAAGGGGAAAAAAGTATTTTGCTAAATTGAGAACAATGGTGGTTTCTTTTCGAGAAAAATTTAAATGAAGAGGAAGGGGTAGTAAGTAATTAATACATGGCCGCAGCTTATCAATAAAATCATCTCGTGAATGCTCACTAGTTTTCCCATTAAGCCGAGATAAATGATACATCGAACTGTCGTTTTGCATGTATATATCCTTTCCATTTGAGTAGTATTCTCGAGAATAAAAAGTGAAGTATCTCAATTGAAAGTTTTTAATCTTCCAGTTCGTCACTTCTCATACATTGCAAACTTCATGTAAGAGTACTGTTTGTACAGCCGTATAGCTCTTGACCGTATCACAATGAGCCAAATTAAAAGTAAGATTGCTCTAAAAAGGACTTCTTCTGTTTTTTGTTTGTTTGTTTGTTTGTTTGTTTTTGTCGAGTAAAGAAGGATTTTAAATCTTGAAAAAAATCTTGGAAACGCACAGCTAGTCAGAGAGCCGGACTACAATAGATCGTTTTCACTGTCGTGCAATAGGAAAAAAACAAGGATATTTGATCTTATTGAAGATAAATAAAGAAGACTCCTCTCCAGGTTTTAGGTCTATGCGCCGTCCCAAACTTCAGTTATTTGCCTAAATGTTTTGCACAAATTTAAAGAGCTCAGTATGGTACCGCCATATTGGTGTACCTCCGTGGTACACCAATTGGCGAATCTTTGTTTACAATATTTGCCCCATAAGTGATACAGTTTCTGATGGAAATTCTGAATATTGAAAGGGCATAGCGCGATCAACTGTGTCAAGGAATTTGAGCTCGATGTATTGAATAATGTTTGAGCGAAGCGGGTTTAAAAACTCAAAATTTAACAAAGAATGTAAATGCTCATTGGGGCGTTTGCCACCCAGAAATTTGGCGGTTTTTGAAGGCCAATTTCTCCTCGAATATTTCAGCCAAAGAGCCAAAAGTTTCACTAATTGCTAAATTTCACAAGCTCTTTAAATTGTTGTAGTCAATTCGTGTCTAGCGTGATACCTTCTCCGTGCATAGTAGTATGTCAATGAGGAAAAATATAAAAAAATGACCTCAGCAAAGATTCGCCAATATGGCAGCCGGAAAATAGTGTGACAATCTGGATCTTCTTGGTTATCTAGGCCATTGATTGCCTATTCTGCAGAAACCAACATATGAACACTTAACTGCTACTTTTATTTCACGAAGGGCTAAAAATCATGAGATAAGTATATATTTTTCGACAAACGCGATGTTCCGCACTGCCATAACTCTAAAATTCAAAATGCACTTGTTACCAAACGAAGGACACCATTGCGCTGAAATGCTGTCAAGGTGTATAATTTTCGCACCTCTTATGCCTGATGAGGATAGAAACTCTGGTGGTTCTTTACGTTTGGATTTAAACGCTTGATGACGTCACATGAAAACGTTCCACTGAATTGAGCATAGAATAATTAAAGTTGCCTTATTCAGATCTAATCATTAATTAGTTCTACAATAATAATTAAGACAAAATCCGAGAGGAAATCGAGCAATTTCAGTTTTTATTGGACAAAAAGCTCCATCCAGAGTAATTCTAAGTATCTTGCAGTCCTTTCTGCATTTTCTAAAAGGTTACGATATAAATAGTTGTTGAAATAACACCGAAAACCATTTCCCATGGAAATGTGGGAAAATAAGTTTGAAAGTTTAGAGAAATTGTGCAAGCAAAGGTAAACCTTCATCATCAGTTTCATTTCACCAGTAATTTCAAGTATTTCATATGAACTTCAAAATCTGTTTCAGTCGACATTTGGTGTCGTTAGAAATAATTTCCTTTGAGAAGATGTTTAAAACAGTCGCACAGCGGTTTGCAATACGATGTGAATAATCTCGGTACAAAGTTTTTTTCCACTTGTTACTCAAACGTCTTGTAGATTCCTTCTTAATTACTCGGAGGAAGATTATTGAATGAACTTGGTGAGCAATTGTAAAAGGAGACCATGAAACAACTTTCATACCATTACTGGAATTTGTTAACACAGGATTTGGCAATGTGACTTCTACCAGTACCAGAGTATACAAGCTTATCGAAGTGCCTTTGCAATTAATTCTCAACTTGTTTTTTTACTTGCATAATGGTTACATTAATGGAGCCCTGAGTAGTTTCTTTTTTCATCACGGCATGCTTATGGAAGCACGTAAGGATACTTTTTTGAATATTTTAACCGACCCACCCCTCCAAAAGAATGAAAAACGGCCAAAATATATAGGGACTTTCAGAATATATTTAGGTGATTTCAGAACATATTTGCACATTGACCATTCAAAATCTGTGCAATGTCTTCTTTGGGGGGTTAAATCTTTCACGGACTCGTAGATAGATCAGAAAGAGAAAATGTTTTTTAAAAAAAATTGCTATGACTTAATTTAGGTCTATGGGTTAAATTTCGCGGAGAAAACGGTTTTTCGCAATTTGTGATGAGTTCTCTTTCATCAAATTTTCTCTCATCAAATGTTCGTGATACAATGTTAACCGAAAACTGAAGTTCATTTAAAAATTTAATAAAGCAAAATTGTACTTATTAGAGTGTTTCATGTGAAAAAACGTTTTGAATGACATTCCAATGGGGGAAAGGAGCATTGTTGACTGGCCGTATTATCTATTGGACGAAACTTTGTGCTAAAATATTCAGAAAATACAAATTTTAAAGAAGACTCATGAATTATTATAACTGATCATAAAACGTAAATTGAAACTGTGTTAACACAACAATATTAAAGACATGATACAAGGTCAGCTAGACGTCGAACTGGAAATCCTTGAAAAAAAACGCGGATGATATAATTAATAAATGGAATTTCTGTCGCTTATTTAAATCGACTTGAAAGATTCTACTTCTTGACTGGTTTTAAACTCACTACTTTGTTTTCAATTTCATTGGAAACTGCGTGCGAAAGCCTCTGTTTTTTATACATGAAAGAATGAATTTTGAGTTGTGGATAAGAAATGAAATAGTTAGCTTAAGCAACGACGATACCTACGTCAGGGACGACTCCTAGAAAGAAAAATGATATTTCTAATCTCGTAACAATCTGGATATCTGCTCCGTACCCCAATCAGTACTTGAAACTTGCTCAAACTAAATATGTAATGCCAGCGATCCATTCCAAAAAGAAATACAAAAAATTTGCCATCCCGACCTACGTTCTTCAAAATGCATAGAACCTGTTCATGTCACATTACGGCTACAAAATGCACAGACTTAAAACGTTCGCACACAGCCATTGTTCTACTCAATAAACTTTTTGTTTGGTGACGTTTTCGTTACTGTTTTATGTTTTTTTTTCTTCATTTGGGATTTTTTATTTCCACAATTACATCAATTACAATCCTTTTTTAACAATTAATTTACAGAAGAACGAATAAAGTTTGGTTTACAGAAGTTAACAATGACACCATATTGAATTAAGAAAAAAGATTTTGTCAATTCTTATCTTCATACTTATTTAACTTAACGATTTTCCTTAATGATAGCGTTGTCTAGAGGCTTCTGCAACTGTTGATTGTGCTCAAAACCTTTTTCATTAACCTCATGCCAAAAAGAATATGAAAAAGAACAACCGAACAAAATATGGGATATTGTTTCCGTTTGCTGATTACAGATGCAGTTGGGATTAGAAACGTATCCTATTTTACACAGGCGGTCATTAGTAAACAGAACAGAATTCAACACTTTGTACCGAAAGGATCGTAGATACGGTTCATTAGCGGCCCTCACTGGCAGAAGAAATGCCTCTGAAACTTGCTTGTCATCGAGGCTAAATTCTTTCTTTAGCTTGACCCATTTACTTGGTTTTCCAATTTTTGTTTTATAGGAAAACAATAGTCAAAGTCACATTAGCGTTTGCCTTTACTGTGCTACGCAATGTTAGAAGATTGGATAAAAAATAAGCATTCATTATCAACACAATATTAAGATTAATAAATTTCTACGTGACTGAGACTGCCCTTCCGTCCAAAAAATTTTCGTTGCCGTTGCCGTCGTGGTTTGCTTGAGCTCCCTTATGTCCGGAAAGTTAGAACACACGGGTAACTGGGAGCGTAAGGCGGTGTTTCGTAAGACATTTCCGTAAATTCAAATTTATAATCATATTACCTTTGTGGGATAACTGCTTGCAAATGATTTGTTTCTCCGCCTCTTTTAGCGTAATTCCGAGAGTAGTTAACGCAATTTTCCTGTGTTTATTTTTCTTTGGTGACATCAGACAATAAGTGTTTCTGATTTTCGTGAGTGGATAATTTCCAGCTAGAACTGATACGAAAAGTAAGTGTTCCATGAGTGGTGAATTCAATGTTTGGGCGTTAACAGGGTCTGAAGACAGATGTCAGCGAGGCATCAATTCTAAACCAAACCCGGTTGTTCACTGCATCACATGACTAAAAAAATGTATTATGGTTATGTTTGACAAAGGGAAATTGTGACAGGCGAGAGAGTTTACAAAACTGTTTGGCTACGTATATACCAGCCCAAAGGGAAATAAATAGACGGCTTTCTTGTCAATTTCAAATTAAAAACTGACTCTTCGTATATCACTTGCACAAAAAAGTGACTTGACTCAGCTCGAAAGCTCATTTCAAGGGCACCGCTTTAAATATTGCAAATGAGCCAACGGATAATAAAGTTATAAAATTGACAGTGGATCAGCAATTAAATCTCTTGACTGAATTAAGACATTGCCAACGAGTCAGGTGATTAGAATAAATAGTAAATCAACTATGACATATTGTCTTGATGTCAAAATTTACAATATTTATTGCCAAATTTTCATCTTTCGCATACAAAAATCTACGAGAAAGAATGTAGCAACTAAGTATTGAATGTTTCATACTTTTAAGAGGAAAAAATATCAAACGTAAGATTTATTTTGCCAAATCGCTCGCATTGTGGGCTGAAATAGCGCCACAAAACACCAGCAACAGATTGTTTTCAGTCGTGTGTCGTGACGAAAGCTGACGAAAGAATTGGATTTACGTGTTTGAAAACTTTGTTTAAGTTCAATCTTGACACCAAAATTGCAGTACATATTCAAGAAGGGAAATCGATGCCCCCAGAATAACCATTACGTTTGATTTAGGAATTCTGGCTCTATAAATTACCCACAGACAGGTTGTAAGAATTCTTCCTGTGGCATATTGTGTAGATTTCATCTCGATACAGTCGCATTAAAGAGCATTAAATGAAGCGGCTGCAATTTGTGACAGCTCGACTTAGCATGTTTTTTTAAAAAACTAAATCAGTGACGACTAAGATGTTCAACGACAAAATAGGAAAAAAATTCCAAAGTAATACCAGGAGTGCGAATTTAATTCCTTACATGGTACAGTCACATGAAAAATGATAAGGAAAAACAGTACTTTTGTTTTAAGCGTCCTGTACAAAAAAAGTTAAGGTTGTGAAGTTCTTAACCAGTGATTTGTAGAAGAAAAAGTGAGAAACTTGCTGAACTGTAATTCAGAGGTGGATTGTTTATAAATTCAAGAGAAAGATATCTTTGCCATTTCGGTGCAAACGAAGATGTGATTTTCCAGCATACGCTCCGCTCCAGTTTTCACGTATTGTTTCTAGAAAGCGATAACAAATTCAAGTTAAAAAGTCGTTCATCACTGAAACATGTTATGTCGATTATAGAAATGAACTCTATTATTTCTAAGAAATAGTAATCAACAGCTCATTTCTCCTTTCACCAGATGATGAGAATTTCAATTAATTTCAGTTAATTACAATAATATTAATTTCAACAAGATGATGAGAAAAAAGGAAGTCATCAACTTTGGATCATTGTCTTGCTGGAGCAGTGAATTGGCCATTTCCGAGTTTACCTTGTCCTTCTGTTTGAAAACCACTTTTGCGATGGAAGGCAAATTTCACTCTCGATTTCTGATTTTTTTCTAATTTCTTTGTGTACGATGACAATTAAAAAATAAGATGGTCAATACGCAGACACGTGAGTTAAGTTATAATTATCCATTTCCAACGTTCAATAGTGCTGCCCACTTTGTTGCAAAAGTAAACAAGAAGTAAAGTTATATTATTCCATGATGATGATTAGTTTTCGATTTTCCATTATTTTATTGTAACCAGAAATAATTTGGCAACACTCTGTTAGAATGCTGCGGGATAGCTTAAGGCATTTTAAAATTATTCAGTACCTTTAAGATTCCTGGAAGGAATATAGCCTAGAGTAATAAAATATTTCTGTTTGTCGTGAACGGATATTAAATTTTCCAGTTAGTACCGATAAAAAGTGGTAACTCCATACATGTTTGGAGCGTTTCTAGCTACGGTCTTGAGAGAGGTGTCGGCAAGGCATCAAATTCCCCAACAAATCCGTTCTCTGTATAAAATGACTTACTATACACGACAAGTTCAGTGAGAAAATAAAAGCACTCTGTTTAATATTTCCGACAGTGGGAAACTGACAAGCGAGATAGTTTACAAATCTGATTTTGCCATCAGTCTCCAAAACGAAATAGAGCTTTTCGTCTACCAATTTTGAGTTTAAAACATGTTTCTTCACACTTCAGTTACACAAATAAACAGTAATTTGAGGCTCACTTAAAGAATGGCTTGATTTAGCTCGAAAGATCATTTCATGGGCACTTTATAAAATAGTAAATGAGTCGAGTCAAATGCTTTGTCTTACGGATAAAAAGGGTTTAAAATTGACAGGGGAAGAGCAACGTGTTCGTCACGTATAAAATAGCGGCAAGGTAGAACTGAATGAACTTTTCAATTCTCAAGAACTAGAAATCAACATACAATTTCTCCTAGCTGTTTTTAAGGTAGCTGAAGTAGATCTACAGTTCTTATTCATTTTAGCAGAACACGTTGTTAACTTGACTTTCTATAGAATGATAATAGAATCCTGGTTAACGGATTTTGTGATAAAGAAGCACCCAAATATTGATGGCATCCTATCAAACCCAAACGATACGAATAGCTTGTGTATATGAAAAGAAATTAAAGAAAGAAAAAACTTGACATAGAGATTTGAAATTTTTGCGCTCATTCTTGTTAAACCAGTACAGTTGGCAAATTAGCATATAACGTCTCAGTGCACGTATTTTCAATTGTCTAGATAGCACTTACACTTGCCTTCTGACTGATCAATAATGATAATTCTTGTCAACAGGATCACAGATATTAGACGGATCCGTTAAGAAAATGGACTGCAACACTTATCAATATTACATTCAACCACCTTAAAATAGTGTTAAAAAAGGAGGTCAGCAAGTCTTCGAAAAGAGTTAAACATTACTGACTTTTTGAAAGCTATTTCATCAATAAACAAGACTTGCAAGGTAGCTTTCATCAGCATTTTCTTCTCTGAAACAATGTGAATCAAAGTATAATACTTAAGTGAAATTTCGCAAAGCCTTTCCTGGTGTTAAGAAGGTGTAAGGGCTAATTAAAGGACTCACAAAAAAGAGCTCTTGAAACCTTCTACCACATTAGATCATTAAATAACGAAAACAAGATATATAAACAAGCCGCAAACTAAGTTTCCGGCCAAATCTTGTGTCCTTGTCCATTACTTTAAAACTTAAACGGTGTGTTAATAAATAGAGATCTAACCCCCCCCCCCCCCCCCCCCCAATGATCGCAACATGTCAATCCAACATATCATAACATTTTGTGCGTAACATCTTGCACGCGCTTGGCCACCCTCTGGAGACATGTTAAATCATATTACGTGCTGATGGCTAATCCTTAACCAAAACAACAAACATGTTGCAACAGGGTAGACAAACGCACACAACATGTTGGGAGGAGGTAGTAAGGAGCAAGATAACTCATTTTCCCTCCTTCCTCCTCCCCAGGGAAGGTAGTAGGGAAAAGGAGTCATCTTGCTCCTTACTACCTCCTCTGGGGAGGAGGAAGGAGGGAAAAAGAGTCATCTTGCTTCCTAATACCTCCTCCCAACATGTTGTGTGCGTTTGTCTCCCAGAGGAGACCTCCCTCTAGGTACGTAGTAAGGAGGTAGCAGGGAGCAAGATGACTCTTTTTCCCTCCTTGCTCCTCCCCAGAGGAGGTAGCAGGGAGCAAGATGACTCTTTTTCCCTCCTTGCTCCTCCCCAGAGGAGGTAGCAGGGAGCAAGATGACTCTTTTTCCCTCCTTGCTCCTCCCCAGAGGAGGTAGCAGGGAGCAAGATGACTCTTTTTCCCTCCTTGCTCCTCCCCAGAGGAGGTAGCAGGGAGCAAGATGACTCTTTCCATGGTTAATTTATTCATATATTCAATTTAGGTAATGACTCCAGAAATCGTAATAAACAAGGTGGAAATGCTTTTATTATTTTCCTTTACTTTGCTTGGAAGGAGAATTACTTTGCATTTAAATTTAGTTGAATCCAAGATACATTTTTTATTCCTTAAGTGGAGCGCAATGCCTCAAGAAAATCGTCAGTGAGAGATACCCCTACACGATATTTCGGGCACAGTGATTTATCTTTTGTCCAAAATTCCCCAAAATCTTACCGGGGAATATTGTTAGAAGAGCATTTATTTCTGTTCTTCAAACCTCCACTCCACTGAATGAAACAATCACGCGTGAGGAATAAATTTCTTTTATAATCCTTTACTTTTTTAAGGAAGGAGATTTGGAGGGAAGTATATGTCTTAACCATAATCTCTTAATCTTTCCTTTTAAAGTCAAAAGTGGTTACATTTTCAGTAAAACTTCCTCCCAAAGTAATTTTCTTTAAGATGGTCAAGGTTTAGGAAGCGGCTGAAAGACTAGACTGCTTATTTATGCCCATAGTGTCGACACAGTGTAGTTTAGTCTTACCGCTACTTCTTAACCTTTAACCCTCTCAGAGAAAACTACTTTGGGAGGAAGTCTACCTCATATTACAACCCCTTTTTGAACTTTAAAGGGCGAGTGGAGGATTATGGATGAGAGTTAAACTTCCTCTCCAAATATTCTCTCCAGGAAAGTAAAGGATTATGGACGAGATTTAATCCTCCTTCGCGATTGTTTCATTCAGGGGAGTGGGGGTTTTGGGGGACAGGAATTAAGACTCTTCGAGCAATCTTCCCCTGTAAGATGGTGGGGGATTTTTGGGCGAAGATAAACTACTGTGCACAATGGCTCGTGTAAGGGTATCTCCCGATTTTTTTATTATCTGACGATTTTTTTCTGGCATTGCCCTCTTCTTTGGGAATGAGCAATGTTCATTGGATTAAACTGAATTTAAATGCAAAGTAAAGGACAACGACACAGGTTTAACCGCACTCACCTTTCTGGTTCTGCGGCATATTTTTTTCTACAGCTATTTTCTAAATAATATTTTATCACAGGAAGGTGTAAGAGCTTAATGGATTCTAGTCTTTAATTTGCTCTTTGCACCTTCCTTACATCAGCTAAGTTTACTTTCGTTATTTGCGAAAATCTCTATCTTTTTATTCTTCCCTCATACAGACTTGATATTATATATATTCACGTCCGCTTCATTTGTTAATCAACTATTCCATCGTAACTTACTAGGAGGATCGACAGATTTACGATAAACGAAGTACAGGTGCTTTTCTTAAAGTTTATTTCCAAGTTCAAAGAGAATTTATTTGAAAGTGTTTCTGCATTTGTCTTTTAGCCAGTTGTTCGCTGTGGTGTATCATTGTTCACTTTCTTTACTACTCCTCAGGCTACCTGTTGATCGAATCAAATATTAACAGTTCATCAGAATGTGTCACGCAGAATCAACATGTATTATTATGGGCTGAACTGTGGGAGTGAGGGTGCTGCTGCGATACCCTCCTACTCGTTCTATATTTTCTTTCCAAATAAAACTTACGGTGCTTACATACATAATGAAATGTTCACAAGGTAACGTTAGCTTTTGGCTTCAGAAAAAATAAACAAATACTAAGCAAAATAAACTAGTCGTTTAAATATAGAACTCTTACTAAATGATTGCCAATTAAATCTCTACACTTTAAAACGTCACCATAGTGTTATCGAGCGCAGAATGAACTGTCTTTTGAGTCCATCTTTCAGCTTTGTCCGAGCGATTATCAGTTTTTTTTCTAAAATTTCGAGTGCTGTGACAGCAAATGGCCTTGTTTCACTGAGCCTTCTGGAGAATTTGATTATCCATTCAATATTTCTAAATCCTCTTCCGAAACTTCGGCGAGACGAGAAAAAATGTCCCTATTTTGCAGACTATCTTCAACCACTGAATAGTAATGGATGATCGTACAAGATATACCTTAGCCAATCAAAATGCAGTATTGCATTAGTATAATCCGGTAGATTTGTACTAATGATAAACAGATTACTGTACCGTTGTCAAGCACAATATCTGTTGGTTATTAATTCTTACATAATGATCAAGAGTGATCACAATAAAACGTTTTCATGAAATCATTATGAAGACTGATTGACTTTGTGAATTCTTTTGTTAGAAAACATTTTTGGACCTAGAAATTTTAAAGTTAAAATTGTAAATTTCATTTTCAAAGTTAAAACTTTAACTTTGCAGCAACTATTTACTTCTGCTGGCATGTTGACACGACCTTTTTTCCTTACTTATGATCAACAACACGCTTTGCCTCGATCTGAACCAGTAGGGAAGAAATGACTTGCATTTAATGTCTTTTTTCAGGTTTTCTGAACTGTACTTAACAAATCTTAAGAAAGAAACTGACATATTCATTTCCACTTGTCTTATTCGCATCCTTGGATGGACCGTGGCTCAATATTTCTCTGCAAACTGAAGTCGAGTGATACAAAACTTAAGCCCTGCTCCGCTGTGTTAATACTTGGTTGGATTATCGCTTACAGAAAACAGCACCTCTTGTCAAAGATAGTTTTTTATGTTTTTGGTATCCTTAAAGGGACACAGTCGGCTTTGGGACCGCGCTGACCTGGACACTAGTTTTCTCACTTTGAAAAAGTTCACCTCGACCTGAAATCAAAGATACTCGTCGAGTACATCTAGAAATCCGCTTCAATCTTCGCAGTGTTTTGCTTGATTTTCAATCGTTTACTGAAAAACCTGTTTTTGAGTGGGCTTTTGCTCATCCTATGTTTTGTATCATATTTGGTTAAAAACAGTATGGATCGTGTCTCTGTGATATGCAAATTAACTATGACATCAGATGGTATCTAATGCGCATGTGCTCCAGCTGACTGTGTCCCTTTAACTTTTAATAGGGTACCACTGATTCATGCTTCAAAAGTATTCATATTATTGATAAAAGAACGTAAAACCGAAAAATCAAAAACAAAGCCTCTCCAGTCTTTTCAAGGTACTGGACGTTTTTTTAAGCTTTTCGAAATATATGAACTGATTATGTCGTTCTCAAACCTTTTTATCAGCCTAGCGTTTTTGTCAGTAGTCCGACATCACCAAGTCCAATTACATCCTTTACAGGGACAGGATCCGGTACTTCTTTTTTTATTAGGTTACGTCGGTCCTTGCAAATTGACCTTGTGTTTTCACTGCTTACCAAAGCGTGGCTTATTTAACTATCAGAAACCATAGTACACTTGCCTGCCAAGGAGTTGAAAAACAAATATTGCTTCGGAAACAACATCAAAACTCGATCTGCTATTACCGACCAGCTAAGAAATAGACTGACAAATGCGGGGTAAAAATACAACCTTTATCAGCAATGATGTGAAATGATTTCCTGCTGCAAATTATTAACGACCTGTTAACATGTTCACGACTAAATTTCCTCACGGTTACGTGTTTGATTCTCGGTTCCAGTTTCTTATAGGTCATCGATACAATTTCAAGCATATCCTTAAGACAGTTGCATTTGTTCAAATCATAGTTAACAGAGGGAATGGTTAAGGATCCCAGCAAACATCAAAAAAGCAAACAAACAGGCTAAGAGTTATGTTGGAAGGTCTTTGACCCTGTACATCTTTTTGTTTTATGCTCCTAGACTGTGCATGAATTACGTAATCGCAATGTTTCTATTGGTTAGCTGTATGAGCACACATAACAACTTTTTGTATTTTTCCAGATTTTGGGCAGGGTCAACCTCCCTCCCCCGCCCCAAACAGCCAACAAAAACATACAACAAAGAAATTTGCCATGATTCATAATCATTTCCCTCTATTAACCATGTTCAAATGTATCGTGTTTAAGTACTTTCTTATCTCACTTTAATTATTAATTGCCAATGCGTCTCGAAACAGTATTTAGGTCAATGCTCTTTCCAGTATCTTGATAAAGTGAAAACATTGGAAACTGA
Organism: Orbicella franksi; assembly: GCF_964199315.1. NCBI lineage: Eukaryota > Metazoa > Cnidaria > Anthozoa > Scleractinia > Merulinidae > Orbicella > Orbicella franksi. The sequence goes on along the minus strand of NC_138145.1, from coordinate 8,407,414 downwards.
CGCAGATCAATATAAATAACTAAACTTGGTAACTCCTTGTTAAAACAATCAGGGAACGTTTTGTTGTGTCAATTAGTTCACTGCTTTTCTTGACGCTCCTGTGGCAAACAAGCACACTCAAAGGTGTTTTATGAATTTTGGTGTACTTTTCTAAGCTCAAGTCCATGTTTTAGACATTATTATGGTTTTTACAAAGTCTTAATTAAGAAAAAAAATTGAATCGCCATATTTTTTAGTATTTTCAAACTTTTTGACATATTTGCAAATTTTGAAATCCAAGATGGAGGTCCTTTTTAAAAGCACGATATCAGTTTTACCTGACAAGTTACTGCACGAAACTTAACATTTCTAGATGATTTATCACCACATACTGCATATATGTTTTATTACTATACCGCATTTATAATTTGATGAACATGGAAAGAGACGCTCTCAGTTAACCTTCACCCTTTGCAGGTTCTAAAATTTGTTTCATTTTTAAGAACTCCATATAAGAGATAAAAAGGATAGACGAATATGATTAAAATTCAAAAGGTTTGCTCAAAAGTTCCAAAGCAAAAATTAAACCTTAATGATAATTATGTCTTGAAACCTTTCCTCAGGAATACTGCTTGTAAATACTTCTTGTAAAATCCGGTTCCTGCACTAAGTGAGACTAGTTTCTAACTTCTGATAATAACGTTTTCCAATGCAATAACTTTGTACTAATCTTCCTTATGTCGAATCGATGTAAAACTTTTACACTGAGTTGCTAAAATGAGCTTAGATCAGGAGCCATAATCGGGGACGGAGGCCGTAAGCACGCGCCATTTCTAGTATTGGGGCTGTCCCTATGATATGGGACAATTTTTCTATTTTTAGAACAAATTGCGCCATCGTGTGCGGAAAGCGCGCGTACACGCTGCGAGGATTTTTGCGGTTGTAGCGCGGGGGTAATGGCATCCGAAATTCCAGACATGTTTTATGCTTTTGGCCCACAACTCAATACGTTTATGTCTGTTGGAATTTTGCTCAAATATTTTCGTCGTAAGCTGCACCAATTCGACTGAAGTAAGGCAGTGTCGAATTTAGGTATGTCCCGTTTTATATCACTCAGACCAAGTTGCGTTCCGCTGCTTCTTTTACAAGAGTTCCACATTACTCCACTATAAATTTCACATATGCTGAAGATTAACAGCTTTTCCGTAACACAGCAAAAAAACTAGTTGGAAAAATTTGGATATTGCAGCGTTTTAGGACTTCAAAGTTTCCCTCCTCTTGCCACACGCCAGAGTCTATCGCCACCGAAAAGTAGTAAACAATTGCAAGTTTGCATTTCGCCTGAATTGTAAGTAACACTTGATATTTCATCAAGGCCCAATAAGTTTACGTCTGTAGACACGGCTAGGCTTTGTTTGTGTAAACATTCAATAAATTGTCTGTTGTCGATGAATAAGAGCGCCCGCCGATCCGTGTTTTTTGCAGTCAGTAAACATGACAAATTGGACTTCCGCAATAATATCTCTAGTTTTTAAATATGTTCAAGACTGATAAATGTTTGAGAACATATTAAACTGCTTAGCTGAAAATATGTGAATACAGCAGGAATAATCAGCAAAGTTACGATGACGCTTTCTTTAATCAACTCGAATAACGATTTCGATTTTGTTGGCTGAGTTATCAAAACTCCTTGTCTATTTTATTTTCGCAGCTGTGTAAAATTTCACTACGTTGAAGAAACACACATGATAGTAGCCTTTTGGCGTTAGTGAAAATTGTTGCAGAATCTCAGCACAAAAGATAACGAAAGAAATCTTTGTCAAGATTTGTTGCCAATTAGCTACAATTGAAAACACAGACTCGGACTTTAAAGTGCACGCCCTGGAGCTACTTGTACGCGTCAGAAGTTCCTTCCAAAACTTGCCAAACGAGCAGAAATAATAAGAAACTATCAAAAACAGGTTTTGGTTATGATTAAGCACTGTTTGAGAAATTCACAAATTACCTCGATACCAGAGTAGAGAGATTTCTTACATAAACTTTATTCTTTAGACAACATCCACGCGAGAACCCATGACATGTGCGTGGATCCGCGCGGATGTATGTCCGAGTCAGGGTGGCGCAATTTGTTCTAAAAATAGCAAAAGTGCCCCATATCATTAGGTGCGCGCAGATCCCGAGACTTACGGTCTCCGTCCCCGGTTATGGCTCTTGCTTAGATTGAAGATTGTTTATTTTTTACGGAAAACGACATTCCAAGGAAGCGGGAGACTGCGCGTGCAGCAATTAACATACTATGTAAATTCCAAGCTTTCTAAAGTTTTCGATTCTATTTTATCTATTTTCCATTTCACTATTACATTTCATAAGTGTAAACAGTAGTTTTGATACCTTTTGACCTGTGTACTTGTTTTATTTATCTATTTTTCTCTGGGTCCATTTTTATTTATTTATTTATTTATTTATTTATTTATTTATTTATATATATATATATATATATATTTTTTTTTTTTTGCTGTTTGTTTCAAAATGTTTCGACCATTACTTCAGTTTATCATTACAGTTACCCTGAGAGACTAGCGTCACATATTTATTCTAGCTGGAATGTTATTTGTTTGCTGTTTGCTTGAATACTGACACAAAAACTTTATTCACATGCAGCAAACTGTTGTTTTCTTGAGAAAAAGAAAATACTCAAACTACACTTTGAAATCTATGTCAGTGAAGCATCGCTACATCGAAAACATGACATTTCTCTAAAGGCTTGAGCCCACTTGTGCCCGGACACATGCAAGTACGTATCGAAACCAAACAACGCTCGTAAATATTTTCAGCCACCTGTTCTCTGTTCTAAACGTTAATTTTCCATGTTAAATGGTGTAGCAAGACACTAATTTGCCCTAGGCGATGATATTTTTTCATTCACCTCCATGTTTAACACTGTACTTATATCAGTTACACAGACGAAAAAGTAGTGCATGTTTATATAGATTGGTCAAGCTTCGAACATTGATGACCGAAAAATGATCGTGTTTGGCAAAGCGCAATTAGAATTGTCATGCCGATAAAGTCATGAGCTCTATCAGTCGTTATAAATTAAGTTGCTGTTCGTTCTTGAATGCCTGACAATACTATTTTAAAACACATTTGATTTTGAGTAATTCCTTCTCTAAATGAATCGCCTTTAAAGTTCATTTGCGGCCTTGTATAAGGAAAGCATTGTTCGCACTGCAAATTATCATTGTACTATTAAACTGGAATTGTTCTCGTAAATTGTCGTACACGCTTCTCTGTCTGCAGCGTAAGTGGATCACTTCCTTAAATCTTCGTTCGCAAAGCCAAGCCGAGAGTAAGCTGAAATGCTACGTTAGCCTTTGTTTTTCACAATGTTTATATCAAAATAAATTTGTAACAATTTCTAGTACCACCACCACTTTTTTATTCTGTTAAATTTGAATTCAAAATGTTAGGAAAAAGCACTTCAATTTTGCATTGCGGAGAATATTCGGCCGTTTCAAGTTGTCCTTTAAAATAATAAATTGCGATGTTCAACCTTCCACTTCAGTCTCGTACTCAAAATATTAATTTTCCCAATTGATTGTCATACATTTCTTTTGTTGTTAGTTTATGAATTTGGTAACATTGCCTTTGTAACATACCTGACAACGCAATGAGGTACGATGTTATATTTTGATCACTCTTGGACTGAATCCGTTAATGATAAACGACTAGAGAAACAAGAAAACGACTTATCTGAAGTAAGATATTTCCAGGCCAGGGTCCAAGAGCCAGTACACTGCTATCCAAAATGACTACACATTTCTTTGAAAGGGCATTAAACCTAGAAAGAAAGGAAACATCAACAAAATAGCTGGTTAATATTGATTGTATCACTTAACACTTACTGTTTTCACAATGTTCTTACGAAGGTTATAATAATTAAGACCAGCATGTTTTATTCTGTAACTTTGATTCCATTATGTCACTGGAAAAGTCTCCGATCTTCAAGTAAAATTCTTCTTACTAGTTACAATATATCCTGATTCCAATATTTTCTCTCCAACTGAAATGCTTATAACAAGGGTCAGGAAGGCATTTATATGGTCAGACTCTGATCACTCTTTGGACTGAAACCGTTCAATGGTAAACAGAGAAGAAAACGACTTACCTGAAAAAAGGTGTTTTGCTGGCTGTCAACTTGAACCAGGCTTCGAGAGCTTACACACTTTGATCCAGCATGGCTACACTTTCTATTGAAACGATGTTTGCATTCAACCTGGTGATAAAAAGAGCAGAAAACAACAAATTAAATTACTTTTCAACGATTATCGGATTTCCAGTTGTGTTAATTTCGAATATTTGCCCCTAAATACACATTTACAGTGCTTTTCTAAAGCTTTACTTTATTGAAATTGATGAACAAATCTCTCGCAATCGTGTACTTTTAAGAATTCGTTCGGACATCAGAACAATTCCTCGTTGCCCAACCGGTATGTAAGAGTTTATGGGTTCGAATCCCGTCACGGACGGAGATGTTCAATTCTTTGTCCCAAACTCACCACACGATCAAAATTTCATCTTTCACTACTCCCGATTAGATTTCTCTACAGGATACTTGGAATGACACAGTTATTAAAGTGGTCGACGACAAATTCAAGTAAAATAAGGAAAGGGTGAACTTATCTGAATTAAGATTTTTCCAATATGTCATATATAGTGCACCAGCGTTCAAGAATTACACACTGCAATCCAAAATGGCCTCACTTTCCCTTCAATATCCGAGTTCACCTGGCAAAAAGGGAGATTAAACTTAAAACGAACTATTTTTTTCATCAACAAATTCGAGACGTGTTTATAAATTTAATAACAGACAATTCTGCAGTGACTTCTTAAAGCAGGTATCAATACTGTACGGTAAAATTATTTAAGAAAACACTAAATTTTTGTTGGCTGGCAAATCTCAAACAAACTTCCTGGTTCTGCCGAGGACATTAAAATAGTTAAAGATTTTCTCTGCAAGATACTTTAAAATGTATTGACATGGAAGGAGATTTTATTAACTTTAGACTGAAACCGAAAAAAAAGGAAAATTTGAGGTGCTGGACTTATTGTAGAGAAAAAGCGTTTCCAGCCATTAGCAAGCAGTGAACTACTGATTGAAACCACCGAGTCCAAGAGCTAACGAAGTTGTTTTTCTTGCATTGGCGAATTTTCAGTCCTTCGTTTCATAAATTTTCCAGAAACCAAGTGAGGCAAGGTGCAAATAAATTTCTAACACCGGCAAAAAATATTTTATGAACGTTACTGCTGAGCTTTGGTGGTACATTTAGACAACATTTCTCAGTTAATGAATAGAAAACTGCGAAGATAATATCTGGTCTATCTGAACCAAGATGTTTGCAATACTTACATTGTACCAAAGAACATTAGAGCCACGCACTGTCGTACAAAATGGACTTGTTTTCTCTCAGCATATCTTTTTTAAAACCTGCATGAAAAAGAAAAGAGGAAGCTTTGATACACTGACTTTTAAAAACTGCGTTAGGCTTAGGAATTTGGTCAAAAAAATGCAGAGCTAGCGGTTCACAGAGACATTTAAAGCATAAATACTATTCAGGCAGCGTTTAAACGCACAAAGCAGTATAAACTTATTATTTTTTTGGTACATGAAGACAGTTCATTTGGTTATTTCCCTCAGGATGTACTCTACATAACAAAAGAAAATCAATTATTTTCTTCCTTGGACTGATACTGTAAATGGTACAAGACAGAAGAGTTAAGAAAATGAGAACGAACTTATCTGACTATAAAATCTTTCAGTTGTCGTCTACTTGCATCGAAGCGAAGGGTAAAACACTACAATCCAAAATGGCTGCATTTTCTTTCAATGCACGTGCACTCTGTGTTCAACCTTGGAAAAAAGAGAGCAAATGTCAATAAATGAAGTAAATCTCCTTTATTCAATAGAACAGTCTTGTACTTGTACGATGTTGCTATTTTCAGGCATATTACATTGTATTCGCTAGCCTGAAATCAAGAGACTAGAGAAATGCATTTTATAGTAGTGACTGGCTTTCTTTTCGCTCAGAAAATTTACTGAGTACAAACGTGTTAGGTCTGGGATTCTGGTGGTATATTGTATTTCGATCAATCTTGCTCTGAATTAAATCGTTTACCAGGAAAACGACGAACAAATGACAAAACTACGATGTACTTATCTGGAATCAGTCATTTCCTGTAGTCAACTACCAGGTTGCGCTAGAGCCCAAGAACTACAACCTGCAATCCAAAAAGGTTTCTGGTGCATTTTAATTTAAATTACAATACACTAGAACAAAAAAATCATAAAATTGCAGCAAGGGTCAAACTGAACCATAGCAATCAATTTATCGTGATAGCTATCTTAGTCAGAATTTTTAAATCAGACTTTGCAACAAGGTCAGATCATACTTGTAAAATAAAGATAAAGTAAAACCTAGAATTTACCTGAAATTGGAGTTGATCGCAAAATGAAGAGACTGATAAGGAGAGAACGTAGCTTCAAAGCTGAACACGGCTGCTCATAATAGACTACGAGTAGTCCCTCTTTCACTTAGTCCGTCGTGCGTGACGCGAAAGAAATTCGCGAGAAAAAAATGGCCGCACGATATCCTAGGGGCTAGGAGCGCGCGAAAGGAGGGACTACCGCCTAAGCCCAAGGGTTTGCCCTTTCACGGCCGAGTGATTTTTCGGTGTAGGATTTCTCATCTAGACGTCCTCTTATTATCGCCTGTTATCAATAGCCCAGGGAGATCTGAATAAAATCGCTCTACTCTACTCTTCAAGTAGCCAGGCAAAAACATATGCCGTGAGAAGTATATCTACGTTCAGTGTTCGTTCAGCGAAACTGCCAAAGAAGTTTTAAACAGAAGACGGCGAATGAGGCCTCTTGTAAGGATTTTCGCTGCGTCTAAAAGTTATTGCGAAAATTTCAACAGAGTTTCAACCGAGAATTTACATTATCCATTATACATTTTACATAGGAGATCATCCAACTGCGGTGAAATGTTTGCCGATAGCAGCGGAAAATTTCAGGTGAATGTCCGGTTTCAAGTGAGAGTCCGGATCAATCTTTCAAATGGGCGGCAGAAAGGCCAAGTTCAGTGAATTGATATTCGCTGACTTAGACGATGCTGTTGAGCGGCGAAATCACTAACACGCTCGCAGTCGGGTTGGAGGCAGAAAGCTTTGCCAAACAAAACACTGGATGAATTTAAATCTTTCCAAAGCCTGTTGGCAGATTCGCAAGAACATCACGGCTTGCGAAGCGCGATTCCAACGCTTCGATTTGCTCTGGTACCGCTTCGATTTGCTCCGGTTCCAAAACATTCCTGCAAGACGTCACAGGTATCTCGAATGTTGACAACACGTTGTCAACGCGCCTAACATAAGCCAATCATATTTTTGCGTTGTGAGAGCAACGCATATAATTCAAACTCTTGGGCTTAGGCGGTAGTCCCTCCTTTCGCGCTCTCCTCGCCTCCAGGATTTCGCGCGGCCATTTTTTTCTCGCGGTTTTCTTTCGCGTCCCGCACGACGGACTAAGCGAAAGAAGGACTATTCGTAGTCTAGCTCATAATGGTTACATTTCCTTTGGGTTCCCCTCTGTTCGTCTAATGCCAGAAGGAGAGAGGAAACTGTCAAAAATATATCACCTTTGAGTTTGAGGTCTTATCAGTCGGTCAATCAGTTTGGTAGTTAGAAACCGGCCATATAACATCGGACAATATCGCCTGCATTAACAAATTTCTTAATGTTCTCTTAGGATTATTTTCTCGCCAGAATTCAACGCAAGTTTGCTCAAAATTGGTTCCATTCGTCAAGTAATTTCTGATTTCACGAAAATGTGAACAATTATGAAAACATGAGGATGAATGAAGAAAAGCCACAATACAATTATAACTCAAATCTGCCTTTATTTCTAAAATTCTAACTAAATATTTTGATATTACTTACCCGAAATCAATCGTGTGGCGAAGGACAAGGATGGCTGTATAACATCTCAACAAAGTCGCTCTCAAAGTAAAACCGACTAAATTAAACTCCAATTAAAACATTCACGAGCAGTAAGTTCAGCGGTTGTATGGAAACAAACTGTTCCTGCATGAGAAAAGAATTTAAATTCTCAGGGAATATTATTGACGTAACTTTAAAACTGTTCAGTCAGATCTTCATACCCTTAGCAACTCAGAGCATCGGAACAATGGACAACAAGCCGGGTCTAAAACACAGGTCACATTCCACAGGTCAAGAGTAGAAATCCTTACTCTACTGATGAATAACTATGCCAAAAGTTTCCCCTCGATCTAAAACAACATTTACGCAGAGTGCTGGGGCTAATTAGGGCTAGGAGACTGAATCTTGGTGCTGTTTATTTATCTGCAGCACAGTGACTCTGTACTCTGACTTGTGGAATGTGACCTGCAGTTCAGGCCCATCGTGGACAACATTAAACAGTTACAAAGACGACGAACAAGAGAGCTAGTATTTCTGAAATGTGGTATTCAGTAAGAAACTTTCAAACCTGCTATTCCGATGTGCTTGTCTAAACGAACTTGGTAATTCTTTATTCCGAAAGTTTCACACCCTCCCAGTATTCAACAATTTCTTCACGTGTGGACGTAAAAAATTGCTCAACGAACTGGTTATGCTAAACCACTAAACTGCGGAAAAGGGCAAGCGTAGCGAAACGAGGCGAAAAGCGAACAAGGTCAAGAAATGCAAAAACGAAAGCGTATACTTATCTGCGAAGGGGAGCACATCGACGAAGATACTGGTTCACCTTCACAACACACGACGCTCCCTGACACTAAAATGAACGGGATGTCCTTTGAGACTTCCTTACATACTTGATTAAAATTCATTTCACCCACTAGAAAAGCGTTTGCTGCATCAGAATATTTCATTGAGATTTCTGTGCGTCAAACAATAGAGCATACAATGATATCAATAAAAAAATATCGAATAAAGCACGCACTCAGTCGCCAGTTATTTTCTTCTACAAAAGCACAGGTATTTCAAATGAAATTCGTTGAATAGTTTTCAAGAAGTTGACTCTTGAAGTCCTTTGTGATATCACTTAAAACCCCAAGGAAAGACTGAACATGTGTCTTCGAGAGCTTGAAATTCATCGCCGCGTTTTAAATGCACAACGTGTCTTATTCTCAATTGTGGTGGCATTTTACAGAGCCAAGCCCTGAAAACTAAAGGTGTCAGGTGTTTACCATGACAGGCACGGAAGGCAGTGCTCGGACTATTCGGTGACAACACTGGGACTCTAAAATTTTGTAAAAGCAAAAAATATAAACATATCAAAAATAATTCTGATAAATGTATTTAACATCAATTCTGTCTTGAATTCCAAACATGATTTGTTACCCACAATGCAAGGATTTGAGTTAGAGACAAAACTAGAGGTCCAGAACAATGCTTTTCTCTGACTTTCCCTTGATAAAAATAACATTTCTCTAACCAAATAAACAACAGACATAGTAACGGTTTCTAGCCTGCCTTCAGGGGCAGCCCTCCTTTCCGCCCATTCATTATGACTGACAAGTTTTTAATAAATCCTTTTTTATAGGGAAAATGTCTTTTTCCTGACCATTTCCTGACCTTTAGCAGGGTGTCTAAAAAAACTCGATTAGCGAATAGTGCAGTGGTGAACAGTCATGGATAGTGGCGAATAGTCGTCAATAGTCACCGCTTTAGTTCAGCACTGATCTGGGTTCGTTGAAACTGATCACGTGAAAAAAAATAATAAAGTAAAATAAAATAAAATACGAATGTGAGGTAAGTGCTCTGTGATTAGTTTATCAACTGAAAAGACACAAACGACCTGCTCTGATAACCGGTTATAAAAACAACAACATCTAAGCTACATCTTGCGTTAATTGATTATCCAAACCGGTGGCGAAAGTATATGATGTAAGCAAGTATGTCAGCATACATAGTTCAGGTCAGCGGTTTATTATCAAAAGGCTCGGAGCCATTCCTGTAATTAACGTCAGGTTGGAGACAGGAGTAGGCAAAATTTCCTATTTTCTTGTCAAAAGTTTACACAGTTGTGGAGAATACACATGGCTATACTGCATATGACCTGAATGGAGGGTAAAAGTGTTTCTTCAAGGCTGTCTACGAAAGACGAATGGACATCTCAGGTAGGCTGCCAGGAAGATACATTTTCACTTATAAGCAGCTTTTTAAAAAAAAAAAAAAAAAAAAACTACTTAGTAGCTGAAGCTTATATATGGTATGTATTTTCCTAATATGAGTGTTTTGAATTATATGCAGATTGCAGTGCAGCCGTTGGATGATATTAAGTTAAAGGGCTCGCCACGCGCATTGAAGGATTTAGTTCAGACAGCGCTTGGACCAAATGGAAGGTAATTTTAAGTTCTTACATATAAAATCCCTAACTAAATCAATGTAAGCGTAAATTTATTGTAATAAAATAAAACACTCAATTCTGATTGGTCCTCCCCACGTTTTAGTGGTCATTGTATTTAATTTGTTACTTGCATTGTAGCTTAGCCAATAACATGCTGTCAATCATGTTTACTGTAGTGTCGGCTGACACTATAGACCGATATATTGACCGATATATTGACCGACACTCAGCCAATACAAGGCTGATACAAGGCCGATACCTGGCTGATGTATCGACCGAGTATCAGTCAATATATTGGTCAACAGTATCAACCTGCACCACCTAATGTAAACATGATCCCATTTTGTTAATATCCCAGGTAATGAAGGGTTTAGTCTGCTAGATACCCTGGTCCCTGGGGTTTTCATTCTTCTTCTTCTATCACGAAAAGCCATATTTGTGGTGGTCAAAAAGAGTGTAAAAAGACATGTACTTCAGGGCACCAATTCGACCATTAGGATATGAAGAGAGCAAGAAAACCTCTGGAATCAGGGTATCTTCTCCAAAGACCTAGCACTAAATAAAGTTTGCTGATTCATGACCTGTATTTGACTGATTTGATAATGAACATTGATGTCAAACCCAGGAGAGGGGACCCTGGCCATATGTGAGAATTTGACATCTACTACACATCATCCCACCACTTCAATTATTTTAAATACATGACATTTGTACATGTGGGGTCCGGGCGTGAGGGTCGGGATGCTTGACTTTGTGAGAGGAGTACTGAGCTTGAAGCCTAACCATATGTAATTGTTGGATCATCTTGGGAATAAAACCCATCACAACTGTTGGAAGGGAAGGGTTTGTTTTCCGTTATGCCTCAGTTAATTTATAACTGAAGGTAGATAAATATCCATTCTGCCAGCTAGGTGGCAATGGAATCTAGTGTCACACTGTACAAAGTAATAGCTGTACAGATACAACAATAATTTCATTCAATACTTTTCACTACAATACATTTGTCTTTATTTTAAAAGCATGTGAAGTTTCCCATCTTTATACTCGTCTGATACTCAGGTTGAAGTTCTTCCAGTCATCCTCTGGTGGTCATGTGACTGTAACATCAACATCAGGCAAGATTCTTCACAGCTTGTCTGGCTTGTGACACCCCATACCAAGGTTGATACTATCTGCTGTGAAGGGCCATCTTGAAGGCTACAGTGATGGTGGTTTGAGAACAGCACTTCTCTTACTAAGGTGCCTATTAACCTACATGTAATTGCATTTCATCTATCAACACATACAACACATTGCATCCATCCATGAAGCGTAACAAATTAAGCACACAGTTTTACTTTTCAAACGTTTCAACAACACGCACCATGACTGGTACAAAGGAATTTTAAAAGAAAGATTTGTCGTGTAAGATTTTCAATTTAAATTTATCTATGACATAATTTTTTATAATATCAATTATTAAATTCTTGAATTTATGAATTTACTTCCATTTTCAACAATGTAATATTGTTATATTTTTTATTGTAAAAAAATCATTTTAATTTTATGTACTTACATTTTAGCTAGGTTGTATTTTCTTTGTTTACTTGTTTATCAATTAATTTATATTTATGTTACTTACTTTAAGAGTGGGCTTCCTGCAAGGTAGGTTTATGGCTAAGCGCAGTTGGTACTATAAATATAGAATTGTCTTACCTACATTGAAAGTTTTGTCTGTTATGTAACACATGCAAAAATGTTAAATTATATTTCTCTTTCAAAGATGAAACTAGTAAGATGAAAGCCC